>NW_026529649.1:355011-710022 GCF_028500815.1 Rissa tridactyla
AAGGCAGCAGGAAAGCCTGCAGCCCCCAGGTCTGTGGGGTTACTCAAGTGGTTCCCAAAGAGCTTTAGAACAAGGCATAGTTTTCCCTGCTGGCTCCTTGGCGGGGGACCCATCTCCAGCCATATGGCCATTTTTGTGCCTGGCGCGGCGCCCAGAGGGAAAGGGTGGTTTTGAGGCTGAAGGCAGCAGGATAGCCCGCAGCCCCCAGGTCTGTGGGGCTACGCAAGCGGTTCCCAAAGAGCTTTAGAACAAGGCACAGATTTCCCTGATGGGTCTTTGGGCGGGGGACCCATCTCTAGTCATAGGCCATTTTTGTGCCTGGCGCGGCGCCAAGTGGAAAACGGTGGTATTGAGGCTGAAGGCAGCAGGAAAGCCTGCAGCCCCCAGGTCTGTGGGTCCAAGCAAGCGGTTCCCAAAGAGCATTAGAACAAGGCATAGTTTTCCCTGATGGGTCTTTGGGCGGGGGACCCATCTCCAGCCACAAGCCATTTTTGTGCAGGGCGCGGTGCCAAGTGGGAAAGGATGGCTTAGAGGCTCAAGGCAGCAGGAAAGACTGCAGCCCCCATGTCTGTGAGGCTACGCAAGCGGTTCCCAAAGAGCTTTAGAACAAGGCATAGTTTTCCCTGCTCGCTCCTTGGGCCGGGGACCCATCTCGAGCCGTATGGCCATTTTTGTGCCTGGCCCGGCACCCAGACGGAAATGGTGGTATCGAGGCAGAAGGCAGCAGGAAAGCCCGCAGGCCCCAGGTCTGTGGGGCTACGCAAGTGGTTCCCAAAGAGCTTTAGAACAAGGCATAGTTTTCCCTGCTACCTCCTTGGGCGGGATACCCATCTCCAGCCGTATGGCCATTTTTGTGACTAGCGCGGCACCAAGTGGGAAAGGGTGGTGTCGAGGCTGAAGGCAGCAGGAAAGCCTGCAGCCCCCAGGTCTGTGGGGCTACGCAAGCGGTTCCCAAAGAGCTTTAGAACAAGGCAGAGTTTTCCCTGCTGTCTCCTTGGGCAGGGGACCCACCTCCAGCCGTATGGCCATTTTTGTGCCTGGCGCGGCGCCAAGTGGGAAAGGGTGGTGTCGAGGCTGAAGGCAGCAGGAAAGCCCGCAGCCCCCAGGTCTGTGGGGCTACGCAAGCGGTTCCCAGAGACCTTTAGAACAAGGCATAGTTTTCCCTGCTGGCTTTTTGGGCAGGGGACCCATCTCCAGCCATATGGCCATTTTTGTGCCTGGCGCGGCGCCAAGTGGGAAAGGGTGGCTTTGAGGCTGAAGGCAGCAGGAAAGCCTGCAGCCCCCAGGTCTGTGGGGCTAGGCAAGCGGTTCCAAAGACCTTTAGAACAAGGCATATTTTTCCCTGCGTGCTCCTTGGGCAGGGGACCCATCTCCAGACATATGGCCATTTTTGTGCCTGGCGCGGTGCCAAGTGGGAAAGGGTGGCTTTGAGGATGAAGGCAGCAGGAAAGCCTGCAGCCCCAAGGCCTGTGGGGCTACGCAAGCGGTTCCCAAAGAGCTTTAGAACAAGGCATTGTTTTCCCTAATGGCTCCTTGGGCAGGGGACCCATCTCCAGACATATGGCCATTTTTGTGCCTGGCGTGGCGCCAAGTGGGTAAGGGTGGCTTTGAGGCTGAAGGCAGCAGGAAAGCCTGCAGCCCCCAGGTCTGTGGGGTTACTCAAGTGGTTCCCAAAGAGCTTTAGAACAAGGCATAGTTTTCCCTGCTGGCTCCTTGGCGGGGGACCCATCTCCAGCCATATGGCCATTTTTGTGCCTGGCGCGGCGCCCAGAGGGAAAGGGTGGTTTTGAGGCTGAAGGCAGCAGGATAGCCCGCAGCCCCCAGGTCTGTGGGGCTACGCAAGCGGTTCCCAAAGAGCTTTAGAACAAGGCACAGATTTCCCTGATGGGTCTTTGGGCGGGGGACCCATCTCTAGTCATAGGCCATTTTTGTGCCTGGCGCGGCGCCAAGTGGAAAACGGTGGTATTGAGGCTGAAGGCAGCAGGAAAGCCTGCAGCCCCCAGGTCTGTGGGTCCAAGCAAGCGGTTCCCAAAGAGCATTAGAACAAGGCATAGTTTTCCCTGATGGGTCTTTGGGCGGGGGACCCATCTCCAGCCACAAGCCATTTTTGTGCAGGGCGCGGTGCCAAGTGGGAAAGGATGGCTTAGAGGCTCAAGGCAGCAGGAAAGACTGCAGCCCCCATGTCTGTGAGGCTACGCAAGCGGTTCCCAAAGAGCTTTAGAACAAGGCATAGTTTTCCCTGCTCGCTCCTTGGGCCGGGGACCCATCTCGAGCCGTATGGCCATTTTTGTGCCTGGCCCGGCACCCAGACGGAAATGGTGGTATCGAGGCAGAAGGCAGCAGGAAAGCCCGCAGGCCCCAGGTCTGTGGGGCTACGCAAGTGGTTCCCAAAGAGCTTTAGAACAAGGCATAGTTTTCCCTGCTGGCTCCTTGGGCGTGGGAACCATCTCTAGCCATAGGCCATTTTTGTGCCTGGCGTGGCGCCAAGTGGGAAAGGGTGGTGTCGAGGCTGAAGGCAGCAGGAAAGCCCGCAGGCCCCAGGTCTGTGGGGCTACGCAAGCGGTTCCCAAACAGCTTTAGAACAAGGCATAGTTTTCCCTGCTGGCTCTTTGGGCAGGGGACCCATCTCCAGCCATAGGCCATTTTTGTGCCTGGCGCGGCGCCAAGTGGGAAAGGGTGGCTTTGAGGCTGAAGGCAGCAGGAAAGCCTGCAGCCCCCAGGTCTGTGGGGCTACACAAGTGGTTCCCAAAGAGCTTTAGAACAAGGCATAGTTTTCCCTGCTGGCTCCTTGGGCGTGGGACCCATCTCCAGACATATGGCCATTTTTGTGCCTGGCGCGGCGCCCAGAGGGAAAGGGTGGTGTCGAGGCTGAAGGCAGCAGGAAAGCCCGCATCCCCCAGGTCTGTGGGGCTACGCAAGAGGTTCCCAAAGAGCTTTAGAACAAGGCATAGTTATCCCTGCTACCTCCTTGGGCGGGAGACCCATCTCCAGCCGTATGGCCATTTTTGTGCCTAGCGCGGCACCAAGTGGGAAAGGGTGGTGTCGAGGCTGAAGGCAGCAGGAAAGCCTGCAGCCCCCAGGTCTGTGGGTCTACGCAAGCGGTTCCCAAAGAGCTTTAGAACAAGGCATAGTTTTCCCTGCTGGCTCTTTGGGCGGGGGACCCATCTCCAGCCGTATGGCCATTTTTGTGCCTGGCGCGGCGCCAAGTGGGAAAGGGTGGCTTTGAGGATGAAGGCAGCAGCAAAGCCTGCAGCCCCCACGTCTGTGGGGCTACGCAAGCGGTTCCCAAAGAGCTTTAGAACAAGGCATAGTTTTCCCTGCTGGCTCTTTGGGCGGGGGACCCATCTCCAGCCATAAGTCAGTTCTGTGCGTAGCGCGGCGCCAAGTGGGAAAGGGTGGTGTCGAGGCTGAAGGCAGCAGGAAAACCCGCAGCCCCCAGGTCTGTGGGGCTACGCAAGCGGTTCCCAAAGACCTTTAGAACAAGGCATAGTTTTCCCTAATGGCTCCTTGGGCAGGGGACCCATCTCCAGACATATGGCTATTTTTGTGCCTGGCGCGGCGCCCAGAGGGAAAGGGTGGTTTTGAGGCTGAAGGCAGCAGGAAAGTCTGCAGCCCCCAGGTCTGTGGGGCTACGCAAGAGGTTCCCAAAGAGCTTTAGAACAAGGCATAGTTATCCCTGCTACCTCCTTGGGCGGGATACCCATCTCCAGCCGTATGGCCATTTTTGTGACTAGCGCGGCACCAAGTGGGAAAGGGTGGTGTCGAGGCTGAAGGCAGCAGGAAAGCCTGCAGCCCCCAGGTCTGTGGGGCTACGCAAGCGGTTCCCAAAGAGCTTTAGAACAAGGCAGAGTTTTCCCTGCTGTCTCCTTGGGCAGGGGACCCACCTCCAGCCGTATGGCCATTTTTGTGCCTGGCGCGGCGCCAAGTGGGAAAGGGTGGTGTCGAGGCTGAAGGCAGCAGGAAAGCCCGCAGCCCCCAGGTCTGTGGGGCTACGCAAGCGGTTCCCAGAGACCTTTAGAACAAGGCATAGTTTTCCCTGCTGGCTTTTTGGGCAGGGGACCCATCTCCAGCCATATGGCCATTTTTGTGCCTGGCGCGGCGCCAAGTGGGAAAGGGTGGTTTTGAGGCTGAAGGCAGCAGGAAAGCCTGCAGCCCCCAGGTCTGTGGGGCTAGGCAAGCGGTTCCAAAGACCTTTAGAACAAGGCATATTTTTCCCTGCTGGCTCCTTGGGCAGGGGACCCATCTCCAGACATATGGCCATTTTTGTGCCTGGCGCGGTGCCAAGTGGGAAAGGGTGGCTTTGAGGATGAAGGCAGCAGGAAAGCCTGCAGCCCCAAGGCCTGTGGGGCTACGCAAGCGGTTCCCAAAGAGCTTTAGAACAAGGCATAGTTTTCCCTGCTGGCTCCTTGGGCAGGGGACCCATCTCCAGACATATGGCCATTTTTGTGCCTGGCGTGGCGCCAAGTGGGTAAGGGTGGCTTTGAGGCTGAAGGCAGCAGGAAAGCCTGCAGCCCCCAGGTCTGTGGGGTTACTCAAGTGGTTCACAAAGAGCTTTAGAACAAGGCATAGTTTTCCCTGCTGGCTCCTTGGCGGGGGACCCATCTCCAGCCGTATGGCCATTTTTGTGCCTGGCGCGGCGCCCAGAGGGAAAGGGTGGTTTTGAGGCTGAAGGCAGCAGGAAAGCCCGCAGCCCCCAGGTCTGTGGGGCTACGCAAGCGGTTCCCAAAGAGCTTTAGAACAAGGCACAGATTTCCCTGATGGGTCTTTGGGCGGGGGACCCATCTCTAGTCATAGGCCATTTTTGTGCCTGGCGCGGCGCCAAGTGGAAAACGGTGGTATTGAGGTTGAAGGCAGCAGGAAAGCCTGCAGCCCCCAGGTCTGTGGGTCCAAGCAAGCGGTTCCCAAAGAGCATTAGAACAAGGCATAGTTTTCCCTGCTGGCTCATTGGGCGGGGGACCCATCTCCAGCCACAAGCCATTTTTGTGCAGGGCGCGGTGCCAAGTGGGAAAGGATGGCTTAGAGGCTCAAGGCAGCAGCAAAGACTGCAGCCCCCATGTCTGTGAGGCTACGCAAGCGGTTCCCAAAGAGCTTTAGAACAAGGCATAGTTTTCCCTGCTCGCTCCTTGGGCCGGGGACCCATCTCGAGCCGTATGGCCATTTTTGTGCCTGGCCCGGCACCCAGACGGAAATGGTGGTATCGAGGCAGAAGGCAGCAGGAAAGCCGGCAGCCCCCAGGTCTGTGGGGCTACGCAAGCGGTTCCCAAAGAGCTTTAGAACAAGGCATAGTTTTCCCTGCTGGCTCCTTGGGCGTGGGACCCATCTCCAGCCATATGGCCATTTTTGTGCCTGGCGCGGCACCAAGTGGGAAAGGGTGGTTTTGAGGCTGAAGGCAGCAGGAAAGCCCGCAGCCCCCAGGTCTGTGGGGCTACGCAAGTGGTTCCCAAAGAGCTTTAGAACAAGGCATAGTTTTCCCTGCTGGCTCCTTGGGCGTGGGAACCATCTCTAGCCATAGGCCATTTTTGTGCCTGGCGCGGCGCCAAGTGGGAAAGGGTGGTGTCGAGGCTGAAGGCAGCAGGAAAGCCCGCAGGCCCCAGGTCTGTGGGGCAACGCAAGCGGTTCCCAAAGAGCTTTAGAACAAGGCATAGTTTTCCCTGCTGGCTCTTTGGGCAGGGGACCCATCTCCAGCCATAGGCCATTTTTGTGCCTGGCGCGGCGCCAAGTGGGAAAGGGTGGCTTTGAGGCTGAAGGCAGCAGGAAAGCCTGCAGCCCCCAGGTCTGTGGGGCTACACAAGTGGTTCCCAAAGAGCTTTAGAACAAGGCATAGTTTTCCCTGCTGGCTCCTTGGGCGTGGGACCCATCTCCAGACATATGGCCATTTTTGTGCCTGGCGCGGCGCCCAGAGGGAAAGGGTGGTTTTGAGGCTGAAGGCAGCAGGAAAGCCCGCATCCCCCAGGTCTGTGGGGCTACGCAAGAGGTTCCCAAAGAGCTTTAGAACAAGGCATAGTTATCCCTGCTACCTCCTTGGGCGGGAGACCCATCTCCAGCCGTATGGCCATTTTTGTGCCTAGCGCGGCACCAAGTGGGAAAGGGTGGTGTCGAGGCTGAAGGCAGCAGGAAAGCCTGCAGCCCCCAGGTCTGTGGGGCTACGCAAGCGGTTCCCAAAGAGCTTTAGAACAAGGCAGATTTTTCCCTGCTGGCTCTTTGGGCGGGGGACCCATCTCCAGCCATAAGTCACTTCTGTCCGTAGCGCGGCGCCAAGTGGGAAAGGGTGGTGTGGAGGCTGAAGGCAGCAGCAAAGCCTGCAGCCCCCACGTCTGTGGGGCTACGCAAGCGGTTCCCAAAGACCTTTAGAACAAGGCATAGTTTTCCCTAATGGCTCCTTGGGCAGGGGACCCATCTCCAGACATATGGCTATTTTTGTGCCTGGCGCGGCGCCCAGAGGGAAAGGGTGGTTTTGAGGCTGAAGGCAGCAGGAAAGTCTGCAGCCCCCAGGTCTGTGGGGCTACGCAAGAGGTTCCCAAAGAGCTTTAGAACAAGGCATAGTTATCCCTGCTACCTCCTTGGGCGGGATACCCATCTCCAGCCGTATGGCCATTTTTGTGACTAGCGCGGCACCAAGTGGGAAAGGGTGGTGTCGAGGCTGAAGGCAGCAGGAAAGCCTGCAGCCCCCAGGTCTGTGGGGCTACGCAAGCGGTTCCCAAAGAGCTTTAGAACAAGGCAGAGTTTTCCCTGCTGTCTCCTTGGGCAGGGGACCCACCTCCAGCCGTATGGCCATTTTTGTGCCTGGCGCGGCGCCAAGTGGGAAAGGGTGGTGTCGAGGCTGAAGGCAGCAGGAAAGCCCGCAGCCCCCAGGTCTGTGGGGCTACGCAAGCGGTTCCAAAGACCTTTAGAACAAGGCATATTTTTCCCTGCTGGCTCCTTGGGCAGGGGACCCATCTCCAGACATATGGCCATTTTTGTGCCTGGCGCGGTGCCAAGTGGGAAAGGGTGGCTTTGAGGATGAAGGCAGCAGGAAAGCCTGCAGCCCCAAGGCCTGTGGGGCTACGCAAGCGGTTCCCAAAGAGCTTTAGAACAAGGCATTGTTTTCCCTAATGGCTCCTTGGGCAGGGGACCCATCTCCAGACATATGGCCATTTTTGTGCCTGGCGTGGCGCCAAGTGGGTAAGGGTGGCTTTGAGGCTGAAGGCAGCAGGAAAGCCTGCAGCCCCCAGGTCTGTGGGGTTACTCAAGTGGTTCCCAAAGAGCTTTAGAACAAGGCATAGTTTTCCCTGCTGGCTCCTTGGCGGGGGACCCATCTCCAGCCATATGGCCATTTTTGTGCCTGGCGCGGCGCCCAGAGGGAAAGGGTGGTTTTGAGGCTGAAGGCAGCAGGAAAGCCCGCAGCCCCCACGTCTGTGGGGCTACGCAAGCGGTTCCCAAAGAGCTTTAGAACAAGGCACAGATTTCCCTGATGGGTCTTTGGGCGGGGGACCCATCTCTAGTCATAGGACATTTTTTTGCCTGGCGCGGCGCCAAGTGGAAAACGGTGGTATTGAGGTTGAAGGCAGCAGGAAAGCCTGCAGCCCCCAGGTCTGTGGGTCCAAGCAAGCGGTTCCCAAAGAGCATTAGAACAAGGCATAGTTTTCCCTGCTGGCTCATTGGGCGGGGGACCCATCTCCAGCCACAAGCCATTGTTGTGCAGGGCGCGGTGCTAAGTGGGAAAGGATGGCTTTGAGGCTGAAGGCAGCAGCAAAGCCTGCAGCCCCCATGTCTGTGAGGCTACGCAAGCGGTTCCCAAAGAGCTTTAGAACAAGGCATAGTTTTCCCTGCTCGCTCCTTGGGCCGGGGACCCATCTCGAGCCGTATGGCCATTTTTGTGCCTGGCCCGGCACCCAGACGGAAATGGTGGTATCGAGGCAGAAGGCAGCAGGAAAGCCGGCAGCCCCCAGGTCTGTGGGGCTACGCAAGCGGTTCCCAAAGAGCTTTAGAACAAGGCATAGTTTTCCCTGCTGGCTCCTTGGGCGTGGGACCCATCTCCAGCCATATGGCCATTTTTGTGCCTGGCGCGGCACCAAGTGGGAAAGCGTGGTGTCGAGGCTGAAGGCAGCAGGAAAGCCCGCAGCCCCCAGGTCTGTGGGGCTACGCAAGCAGTTCCCAAAGAGCTTTAGAACAAGGCATAGTTTTCCCTGCTGGCTCCTTGGGCGTGGGAACCATCTCTAGCCATAGCCATTTTTGTGCCTGGCGCGGCGCCAAGTGGGAAAGGGTGGTGTCGAGGCTGAAGGCAGCACGAAAGCCCGCAGGCCCCAGGTCTGTGGGGCTACGCAAGCGGTTCCCAAAGAGCTTTAGAACAAGGCATAGTTTTCCCTGCTGGCTCTTTGGGCAGGGGACCCATCTCCAGCCATAGGCCATTTTTGTGCCTGGCGCGGCGCCAAGTGGGAAAGGGTGGCTTTGAGGCTGAAGGCAGCAGGAAAGCCTGCAGCCCCCTAGGTCTGTGGGGCTACTCAAGTGGTTCCCAAAGAGCTTTAGAACAAGGCATAGTTTTCCCTGCTGGCTCCTTGGGCGTGGGACCCATCTCCAGCCATATGGCCATTTTTGTGCCTGGCGCGGCGCCCAGAGGGAAAGGGTGGTTTTGAGGCTGAAGGCAGCAGGAAAGCCCGCATCCCCCAGGTTTGTGGGGCTACGCAAGAGGTTCCCAAAGAGCTTTAGAACAAGGCATAGTTATCCCTGCTACCTCCTTGGGCGGGATACCCATCTCCAGCCGTATGGCCATTTTTGTGCCTAGCGCGGCACCAAGTGGGAAAGGGTGGTGTCGAGGCTGAAGGCAGCAGGAAAGCCTGCAGCCCCCAGGTCTGTGGGGCTACGCAAGCGGTTCCCAAAGAGCTTTAGAACAAGGCATAGTTTTCCCTGCTGGCTCTTTGGGCGTGGGACCCATCTCCAGCCGTATGGCCATTTTTGTGCCTGGCGCGGCGCCAAGTGGGAAAGGGTGGCTTTGAGGATGAAGGCAGCAGCAAAGCCTGCAGCCCCCACGTCTGTGGGGCTACGCAAGCGGTTCCCAAAGAGCTTTAGAACAAGGCAGATTTTTCCCTGCTGGCTCTTTGGGCGGGGGACCCATCTCCAGCCATAAGTCACTTCTGTCCGTAGCGCGGCGCCAAGTGGGAAAGGGTGGTGTGGAGGCTGAAGGCAGCAGGAAAACCCGCAGCCCCCAGGTCTGTGGGGCTACGCAAGTGGTTCCCAAAGACCTTTAGAACAAGGCATAGTTTTCCCTAATGGCTCCTTGGGCAGGGGACCCATCTCCAGCCATATGGCCATTTTTGTGCCTGGCGCGGCGCCCAGAGGGAAAGGGTGGTTTTGAGGCTGAAGGCAGCAGGAAAGCCCGCATCCCCCAGGTCTGTGGGGCTACGCAAGAGGTTCCCAAAGAGCTTTAGAACAAGGCATAGTTATCCCTGCTACCTCCTTGGGCGGGATACCCATCTCCAGCCGTATGGCCATTTTTGTGCCTAGCGCGGCACCAAGTGGGAAAGGGTGGTGTCGAGGCTGAAGGCAGCAGGAAAGCCTGCAGCCCCCAGGTCTGTGGGGCTACGCAAGCGGTTCCCAAAGAGCTTTAGAACAAGGCAGAGTTTTCCCTGCTGTCTCCTTGGGCAGGGGACCCACCTCCAGCCGTATGGCCATTTTTGTGCCTGGCGCGGCGCCAAGTGGGAAAGGGTGGTGTCGAGGCTGAAGACAGCAGGAAAGCCTGCAGCTCCAGGTTTGTAGGGCTACGCAAGCGGTTCCCAAAAAGCTTTAGAACAAGGCATAGTTTTCCCTGCTTGCTCTTTGGACGGGGGACCCATCTCCAGCCGTATGGCCATTTTTGTGCCTCGCGCGGCGCCAAGTGGGAAAGGGTGGTGTCGAGGCTGAAGGCAGCAGGAAAGCCTGCAGCCCCCAGGTCTGTGGGGCTACGCAAGCGGTTCCCAAAGAGCTTTAGAACAAGGCAGAGTTTTCCTTGCTGGCTCTTTGTGCGGGGGACCCATCTCCAGCCATAGGCCATTTTTGTGCCTGATGCGGAGCCAAGTGGGAAAGGGTGGTGTCGAGGCTGAAGGCAGCAGGAAAGCCCGCAGCCCCCAGGTCTGTGGGGCTACGCAAGCGGTTCCCAAAGACCTTTAGAACAAGGCATAGTTTTCCCTGCTGGCTCCTTGGGCAGGGGACCCATCTCCAGCCATAAGTCATTTTTGTGCGTAGCGCGGCGCCAAGTGGGAAAGGGTTGTGTGGAGGCTGAAGGCAGCAGGAAAGCCTGCAGCCCCCAGGTCTGTAGGGCTACGCAAGCGGTTCCGAAAGACCTTTAGAACAAGGCATTGTTTTCCCTAATGGCTCCTTGGGCAGGGGACCCATCTCCAGCCATATGGCCATTTTTGTGCCTGGCGCGGCGCCAAGTGGGAAAGGGTGGCTTTGAGGCTGAAGGCAGCAGCAAAGCCTGCAGCCCCCAGGTCTGTGGGGTTACTCAAGTGGTTCCCAAAGAGCTTTAGAACAAGGCATAGTTTTCCCTGCTGGCTCCTTGGCGGGGGACCCATCTCCAGCCATATGGCCATTTTTGTGCCTGGCGCGGCGCCCAGAGGGAAAGGGTGGTTTTGAGGCTGAAGGCAGCAGGAAAGCCCGCAGCCCCCAGGTCTGTGGGGCTACGCAAGCGGTTCCCAAAGAGCTTTAGAACAAGGCATAGTTTTCTCTAATGGCTCCTTGGGCGGGAGACCCATCTCCAGACATATGGCCATTTTTGTGCCTGGCGCGGCGCCCAGAGGGAAAGTGTGGTTTTGAGGCTGAAGGCAGCAGGAAAGCCCGCAGCCCCCAGGTCTGTGGGGCTACGCATGCGGTTCCCAAAGAGCTTTAGAACAAGGCACAGATTTCCCTGATGGGTCTTTGGGCGGGGGACCCATCTCTAGTCATAGACCATTTTTGTGCCTGGCGCGGCGCCAAGTGGAAAACGGTGGTATTGAGGTTGAAGGCAGCAGGAAAGCCTGCAGCCCCCAGGTCTGTGGGTCCAAGCAAGCGGTTCCCAAAGAGCATTAGAACAAGGCATAGTTTTCCCTGCTGGCTCATTGGGCGGGGGACCCATCTCCAGCCACAAGCCATTTTTGTGCAGGGCGCGGTGCCAAGTGGGAAAGGATGGCTTTGAGGCTGAAGGCAGCAGCAAAGCCTGCAGCCCCCATGTCTGTGAGGCTACGCAAGCGGTTCCCAAAGAGCTTTATAAGAAGGCATAGTTTTCCCTGCTCGCTCCTTGGGCCGGGGACCCATCTCGAGCCGTATGGCCATTTTTGTGCCTGGCCCGGCACCCAGACGGAAATGGTGGTATCGAGGCAGAAGGCAGCAGGAAAGCCTGCAGCCCCCAGGTCTGTGGGGCTACGCAAGCGGTTCCCAAAGAGCTTTAGAACAAGGCATTGTTTTCCTTGCTGTCTCCTTGGGCAGGGGACCCACCTCCAGCCGTATGGCCATTTTTGTGCCTGGCGCGGCGCCAAGTGGGAAAGGGTGGTGTCGAGGCTGAAGGCAGCAGGAAAGCCCGCAGCCCCCAGGTCTGTGGGGCTACGCAAGTGGTTCCCAAAGAGCTTTAGAACAAGGCATAGTTTTCCCTGCTGGCTCTTTTGGCGTGGCACCCATCTCCAGCCGTATGGCCATTTTTGTGCCTGGCGTGGCGCCAAGTGGGAAAGGGTGGTTTTGAGGCTGAAGGCAGCAGGAAAGCCCGCAGCCCCCAGGTCTGTGGGGCTACGCGAGCGGTTCCCAAAGAGCTTTAGAACAAGGCATAGTTTTCCCTGCTGGCTCCTTGGGTGGGAACCATCTCTAGCCATAGGCCATTTTTGTGCCTGACGCGGCGCCAAGTGGGAAAGGGTGGTGTCGAGGCTGAAGGCAGCAGGAAAGCCTGCAGCCCCCAGGTCTGTGGGGCTACGCAAGCGGTTCCCAAAGAGCTTTAGAACAAGGCATAGCTTTCCCTGCTGGCTCCTTGGGCAGGGGACCCATCTCCAGACATATGGCCATTTTTGTGCCTGGCGCGGCGCCAAGTAGGAAAGGGTGGTGTCGAGGCTGAAGGCAGCAGGAAAGCCCGCAGCCCCCAGGTCTGTGGGGCTACGCAAGCGGTTCCCAAAGAGCTTTAGAACAAGGCATAGTTTTCCCTGCTGGCTCTTTGGGCGGGGCACCCATCTCCAGCCGTATGGCCATTTTTGTGCCTGGCACAGCGCCAAGTGGGAAAGGCTGGTGTCGAGTCTGAAGGCAGCACGAAAGTCCGCAGCCCCCAGGTCTGTGGGGCTACGCAAGCGGTTCCCAAAGAGCTTTAGAACAAGGCATAGTTATCCCTGCTACCTCCTTGGGCGGGATACCCATCTCCAGCCGTATGGCCATTTTTGCGCCTAGCGCGGCACCAAGTGGGAAAGGGTGGTGTCGAGGCTGAAGGCAGCAGGAAAGCCTGCAGCCCCCAGGTCTGTGGGGCTACGCAAGCGGTTCCCAAAGAGCTTTAGAACAAGGCAGAGTTTTCCTTGCTGTCTCCTTGGGCAGGGGACCCACCTCCAGCCGTATGGCCATTTTTGTGCCTGGCGCGGCGCCAAGTGGGAAAGGGTGGTGTCGAGGCTGAAGGCAGCAGGAAAGCCCGCAGCCCCCAGGTCTGTGGGGCTACGCAAGCGGTTCCCAAAGAGCTTTAGAACAAGGCATAGTTTTCCCTGCTGGCTCTTTTGGCGTGGCACCCATCTCCAGCCGTATGGCCATTTTTGGGCCTGGAGCGGCGCCAAGTGGGAAAGGGTGGTTTTGAGGCTGAAGGCAGCAGGAAAGCCCGCAGCCCCCAGGTCTGTGGGGCTACGCGAGCGGTTCCCAAAGAGCTTTAGAACAAGGCATAGTTTTCCCTGCTGGCTCCTTGGGCGTGGGAACCATCTCTAGCCATAGGCCATTTTTGTGCCTGACGCGGCGCCAAGTGGGAAAGGGTGGTGTCCAGGCTGAAGGCAGCAGGAAAGCCTGCAGCCCCCAGGTCTGTGGGGCTACGCAAGCGGTTCCCAAAGAGCTTTAGAACAAGGCATAGCTTTCCCTGCTGGCTCTTTGGGCAGGGGACCCATCTCCAGCCATATGGCCATTTTTGAGCCTGGCACAGCGCCAAGTGGGAAAGGCTGGTGTCGAGGCTGAAGGCAGCAGGAAAGCCCGCAGCCCCCAGGTCTGTGGGGCTACGCAAGCGGTTCCCAAAGAGCTTTAGAACAAGGCATAGTTTTCCCTGCTGGCTCTTTGGGCGTTGGACCCATCTCCAGCAATATGGCCATTTTTGTGCCTGGCGCGGCGCCAAGTGGGAAAGGGTGGTGTTGAGGCTGAAGGCAGCACGAAAGTCCGCAGCCCCCAGGTCTGTGGGGCTACGCAAGCGGTTCCCAAAGACCTTTAGAACAAGGCATAGTTTTCCCTGCTGGCTCTTTGGGCGGGGCACCCATCTCGAGCCGTATGGCCATTTTTGTGCCTGGCCCGGTGCCCAGACGGAAATGGTGGTGTTGAGGCTGAAGGCAGCAGGAAAGCCCGCAGCCCCCAGGTCTGTGGGGCTACGCAAGTGGTTCTCAAAGAGCTTTAGAACAAGGCATAGTTTTCCCTAATGGCTCCTTGGGCAGGGGACCCATCTCCAGCCATAGGCCATTTTTGTGCCTGGCGCGGCGCTAAGTGGGAAAGGGTGGTTTTGAGGCTGAAGGCAGCAGGAAAGCCTGCAGCCCCCAGGTCTGTGGGGCTACGTAAGTGTTTCCCAAAGAGCTTTAGAACAAGGCATAGTTTTCCCTGCTGGCTCCTTGGGCGTGGGACCCATCTCCAGCCATATGGCCATTTTTGTGCCTGGCGCGGCACCAAGTGGGAAAGGGTTGTTTTGATGCTGAAGGCAGCAGAAGAGCCCGCATCCCCCAGGTCTGTGGGGCTACGCAAGAGGTTCCCAAAGAGCTTTAGAACAAGGCATAGTTTTCCCTAATGGTTCCCTGGGCAGGGGACCCATCTCCAGCTGTATGGCCATTTATGTGCCTGGCGTGGCGCCAAGTGGGAAATGGTGGTGTTGAGGTTGAAGGCAGCAGGAAAGCCCGCAGGCCCCAGGTCTGTGGGGCTACGCAAGCGGTTCCCAAAGAGCTTTAGAAGAAGGCACAGATTTCCCTGATGGGTCTTTGGGCGTGGGACCCATCTCTAGTCATAGGCCATTTTTGGGCCTGGCGCGGCGCCAAGTGAGAAACGGTGGTGTTGAGGTTGAAGGCAGCAGGAAAGCCAGCAGGCCCCAGGTCTGTGGGGCTACGCAAGCGGTTCCCAAAGAGCTTTAGAACAAGGCATAGTTTTCCCTGCTACCTCCTTGGGCGGGAGACCCATCTCCAGACGTATGGCCATTATTGTGCCTGGCGCGGCACCTAGTGGGAAAGGGTGTTGTCGAGACTGAAGGCAGCAGGAAAGCCCGCAGCCCCCAGGTCTGTGGGGCTACGCAAGCGGTTCCCAAAGACCTTTAGAACAAGGCACAGATTTCCCTGATGGGTCTTTGGGCGTGGGACCCATCTCTAGTCATAGGCCATTTTTGTTCCTGGCACGGCGCCAAGTGGGAAAGGGTGGTTTTGAGGCTGAAGGCAGCAGCAAAGCCTGCAGCCCCCACGTCTGTGGGGCTACGCAAGCGGTTCTCAAAGAGCTTTAGAACAAGGCAGATTTTTCCCTGCTGGCTCTTTGGGCGGGGGACCCATCTCCAGCCATAAGTCACTTTTGTGCGTAGCGCGGCGCCAAGTGGGAAAGGGTGGTGTCGAGGCTGAAGGCAGCAGGAAAGCCTGCAGCCCCCAGGTCTGTGGGGCTACGCAAGCGGTTCCCAAAGACCTTTAGAACAAGGCATAGTTTTCCCTAATGGCTCCTTGGGCAGGGGACCCATCTCCAGACATATGGCCATTTTTGTGCCTGGCGTGGCGCCAAGTGGGTAAGGGTGGTTTTGAGGCTGAAGGCAGCAGGAAAGCCCGCAGCCCCCAGGTCTGAGGGGCTACGCAAGCGGTTCCCAAAGAGCTTTAGAACAAGGCATAGTTTTCCCTGATGGCTCCTTGGGCGGGAGACCCATCTCCAGACATATGGCCATTTTTGTGCCTGGCGCGGCGCCAAGTGGGAAAGGGTGGTGTCGAGGCTGAAGGCAGCAGGAAAGCCCGCAGCCCCCAGGTCTGTGGGGCTACGCAAGCGGTTCCCAAAGACCTTTAGAACAAGGCATAGTTTTCCCTAATGGTTCCCTGGGCAGGGAACCCATCTCCAGCCGTATGGCCATTTTTGTGCCTGGCGTGGCGCCAGTGGGAAATGGTGGTGTTGAGGTTGAAGGCAGCAGGAAAGCCTCCAGCCCCCAGGTCTGTGGGGCCAAGCAAGATGTTCCGAAAGAGCTTTAGAAGAAGGCATAGTTTTCCCTGCTGGCTCTTTGGGCAGGGGACCCATCTCCAGCCGTATGGCCATTTTTGTGCCTAGCGCGGCGCCAAGTGGGAAAGGGTGGTGTCGAGGCTGAAGGCAGCAGGAAAGCCCGCAGCCCCCAGGTCTGTGGGGCTACGCAAGCGGTTCCCAAAGAGCTTTAGAACAAGGCATAGCTTTCCCTGCTGGCTCATTGGGCGGGGGACCCATCTCCAGCCGTATGGCCATTTATGTGCCTGGCGTGGCGCCAAGTGGGAAAGGGTGGTGTCGAGGCTGAAGGCAGCAGGAAAGCCTGCAGCCCCCAGGTCTGTGGGGCTAAGCAAGCGGTTCCCAAAGAGCTTTAGAACAAGGCATAGTTTTCCCTGCTGGCTCTTTGGGCGGGGCACCCATCTCCAGCCGTATGGCCATTTATGTGCCTGGCCCGGCGCCCAGACGGAAATGGTGGTATCGAGGCTGAAGGCAGCAGGAAAGCCTGCAGCCCCCAGGTCTGTGGGGCTACGCAAGCGGTTCCCAAAGAGCTTTAGAACAAGGCATATTTTTCCCTGATGGCTCTTTGGGCAGGGGACCCATCTCCAGCCGTATGGCCATTTTTGTGCCTGGCGCGGCGCCAAGTGGGAAACGGTGGTGTTGAGGTTGAAGGCAGCAGGAAAGCCCGCAGCCCCCAGGTCTGTGGGGCTACGCAAGTGGTTCTCAAAGAGCTTTAGAACAAGGCAGAGTTTTCCCTGCTGGCTCTTTGGGCGTGGGACCCATCTCCAGCCTTATGGCCATTTTTGTGCTTGGCGCGGCACCTAGTGTGAAAAGGTGGTGTCGAGGCTGAAGGCAGCAGGAAAGCCTGCAGCCCCCAGGTCTGTGGGGCTACGCAAGCAGTTCCCAAAGAGCTTTAGAACAAGGCATAGTTTTCCCTGTTGGCTCCTCGGGCGGGGGACCCATCTCCAGCCATAGGCCATTTTTGTGCCTGGCGCGGCGCCAAGTGGGAAAGGGTGGCTTTGAGGCTGAAGGCAGCAGAAAAGCCTGCAGCCCCCAGGTCTGTGGGGCTACGCAAGCGGTTCCCAAAGAGCTTTAGAACAAGGCATAGTTTTCCCTGCTGGCTCCTTGGGCGTGGGACCCATCTCCAGCCATATGGCCATTTTTGTGCCTGGCGCGGCGCCCAGAGGGAAAGGGTGGTTTTGATGCTGAAGGCAGCAGGAAAGCCCGCATCCCCCAGGTCTGTGGGGCTACGCAAGAGGTTCCCAAAGAGCTTTAGAACAAGGCATAGTTTTCCCTGCTACCTCCTTGGGCGGGAGACCCATCTCCAGCCATATGGCCATTTTTGTGCCTGGCGCGGTGCCAAGTGGGAAAGCGTGTTGTCGAGGCTGAAGGCAGCAGGAAAGCCCGCAGCCCCCAGGTCTGTGGGGCTACGCAAGCGGTTCCCAAAGAGCTTTAGAACAAGGCATAGTTTTCCCTGCTGGCTCTTTGGGTATTGGACCCATCCCCAGCCGTATGGCCATTTTTGTGCCTGGCGCGGCGCCCAGAGGGAAAGGGTGGTTTTGAGGCTAAAGGCAGCAGGAAAGCCCGCAGCCCCCAGGTCTGTGGGGCTACGCAAGCGGTTCCCAAAGAGCTTTAGAACAAGGCATAGTTTTCCCTGCTGGCTCTTTGGGCGGGGCACCCATCTCCAGCCATATGGCCATTTTTGAGCCTGGCGCGGCGCCCAGAGGGAAAGGGTGGTTTTGAGGCTGAAGGCAGCAGGAAAGCCGGCAGCCCCCAGGTCTCTGGGGCTACGCAAGCGGTTCCCAAAGAGCTTTAGAACAAGGCAGAGTTTTCCCTGCTGGCTCTTTGGGCATGGGACCCATCTCCAGACCTATGGCCATTTTTGTGCCTGGCGCGGCGCCAAGTGGGAAAGGGTGGTGTCGAGGCTGAAGGCAGCAGGAAAGCCCGCAGCCCCCAGGTCTGTGGGGCTACGCAAGCGGTTCCCAAAGACCTTTAGAACAAGGCATAGTTTTCCCTAATGGTTCCCTGGGCAGGGAACCCATCTCCAGCCGTATGGCCATTTTTGTGCCTGGCGTGGCGCCAAGTGGGAAATGGTGGTGTTGAGGTTGAAGGCAGCAGGAAAGCCCGCAGCCCCCAGGTCTGTGGGTCCAAGCAAGATGTTCCGAAAGAGCTTTAGAAGAAGGCATAGTTTTCCCTGCTGGCTCATTGGGCGGGGGACCCATCTCCAGCCGTATGGCCATTTTTGTGCCTAGCGCGGCGCCAAGTGGGAAAGGGTGGTGTCGAGGCTGAAGGCAGCAGGAAAGCCCGCAGCCCCCAGGTCTCTGGGGCTATGCAAGCGGTTCCCAGAGACCTTTAGAACAAGGCATAGTTTTCCCTAATGGCTCCTTGGGCAGGGGACCCATCTCCAGCCGTATGGCCATTTTTGTGCCTGGCGCGGCGCCAAGTGGGAAAGGGTGGTTTTGAGGCTGAAGGCAGCAGGAAAGCCTGCAGCCCCCAGGTCTGTGGGGCTACGCAAGCGGTTCCCAAAGAGCTTTAGAACAAGGCATAGTTTTCCCTGATGGCTCTTTGGGCGTGGCACCCATCTCCAGCCGTATGGCCATTTATGTGCCTGGCATGGCGCCAAGTGGGAAAGGGTGGTTTTGAGGCTGAAGGCAGCAGGAAAGCCCGCAGCCCCCAGGTCTGTGGTGCTAAGCAAGCGGTTCCCAAAGAGCTTTAGAACAAGGCAGATTTTTCCCTGCTGGCTCTTTGGGCAGGGTACCCATCTCCAGCCGTATGGCCATTTATGTGCCTGGCCCGGCGCCCAGACGGAAAGGGTGGTATCGAGGCTGAAGGCAGCAGGAAAGCCTGCAGCCCCCAGGTCTGTGGGGCTACGCAAGCGGTTCCCAAAGAGCTTTAGAACAAGGCATATTTTTCCCTGATGGCTCTTTGGGCAGGGGACCCATCTCCAGCCGTATGGCCATTTTTGTGCCTGGCGCGGCGCCAAGTGGGAAAGGGTGGTGTTGAGGTTGAAGGCAGCAGGAAAGCCCGCAGCCCCCAGGTCTGTGGGGCTACGCAAGCGGTTCCCAAAGAGCTTTAGAACAAAGCATATTTTTCCCTGCTGGCTCTTTGGGCGGGGGACCCATCTCCTGCCATATGGCCATTTTTGTGCCAGGCGCGGCGCCAAGTGGGAAAGGGTGGTTTTGAGGCTGAAGGCAGCAGGAAAGCCTGCAGCCCCCAGGTCTGTGGGGCTACGCAAGAGGTTCCCAAAGAGCTTTAGAACAAGGCATAGCTTTCCCTGATGGCTCTTTGGGCGGGGTACCCATCTCCAGCCGTATGGCCATTTTTGTGCCTGGCGCGGCGCCAAGTGGGAAAGGGTGGTGTCGAGGCTGAAGGCGGCAGGAAAGCCCGCAGCCCCCAGGTCTGTGGGGCTACGCAAGCAGTTCCCAAAGAGCTTTAGAACAAGGCATAGTTTTCCCTGCTGGCTCTTTGGGCAGGGGACCCATCTCCAGCCGTATGGCCATTTTTGTGCCTGGCGCGGCGCCAAGTGGGAAAGGGTGCTCTCGCGGCTGAAGGCAGCAGGAAAGCCCGCAGCCCCCAGGTCTGTGGGGCTACGCAAGCGGTTCCTAAAGAGCTTTAGAACAAGGCATAGTTTTCCCTGCTGGCTCTTTGGGCGGGGGACCCATCTCCAGCCGTATGGCCATTTTTGTGCCTGGCGCGGCGCCAAGTGGGAAAGGGTGGTGTCGAGGCTGAAGGCAGCAGGAAAGCCCGCAGCCCCCAGGTCTGTGGGGCTACGCAAGCAGTTCCCAAAGAGCTTTAGAACAAGGCATAGTTTTCCCTGCTGGCTCTTTGGGCAGGGGACCCATCTCCAGCCGTATGGCCATTTATGTGCCTGGCGCGGCGCCAAGTGGGAAAGGGTGCTCTCGCGGCTGAAGGCAGCAGGAAAGCCTACAGCCCCCAGGTCTGTGGGGCTACGCAAGTGGTTCCCAAAGAGCTTTAGAACAAGGCATAGTTTTCCCTGCTGGCTCCTTGGGCGGGGGAACCATCTCTAGCCATAGGCCATTTTTGTGCCTGACGCGGCGCCAAGTGGGAAAGGGTGGTGTCGAGGCTGAAGTCAGCAGGAAAGCCCGCAGCCCCCAGGTCTGTGGGGCTACGCAAGTGGTTCTCAAAGAGCTTTAGAACAAGGCATAGTTTTCCCTGCTGTCTCTTTGGGCGTGGGACCCATCTCCAGCCTTATGGCCATTTTTGTGCTTGGCGCGGCACCTAGTGTGAAAAGGTGGTGTCGAGGCTGAAGGCAGCAGGAAAGCCTGCAGCCCCCAGGTCTGTGGGGCTACGCAAGCAGTTCCCAAAGAGCTTTAGAACAAGGCATAGTTTTCCCTGTTGGCTCCTCGGGCGGGGGACCCATCTCCAGCCATAGGCCATTTTTGTGCCTGGCGCGGCGCCAAGTGGGAAAGGGTGGCTTTGAGGCTGAAGGCAGCAGAAAAGCCTGCAGCCCCCAGGTCTGTGGGGCTACGCAAGCGGTTCCCAAAGAGCTTTAGAACAAGGCAGAGTTTTCCCTGCTGGCTCCTTGGGCGTGGGACCCATCTCCAGCCATATGGCCATTTTTGTGCCTGGCGCGGCGCCCAGAGGGAAAGGGTGGTTTTGATGCTGAAGGCAGCAGGAAAGCCCGCATCCCCCAGGTCTGTGGGGCTACGCAAGAGGTTCCCAAAGAGCTTTAGAACAAGGCATAGTTTTCCCTGCTACCTCCTTGGGCGGGAGACCCATCTCCAGCCGTATGGCCATTTTTGTGCCTGGCGCGGTGCCAAGTGGGAAAGCGTGTTGTCGAGGCTGAAGGCAGCAGGAAAGCCCGCAGCCCCCAGGTCTGTGGGGCTACGCAAGCGGTTCCCAAAGAGTTTTAGAACAAGGCATAGTTTTCCCTGCTGGCTCTTTGGTTATTGGACCCATCCCCAGCCGTATGGCCATTTTTGTGCCTGGCGCGGCGCCCAGAGGGAAAGGGTGGTTTTGAGGCTAAAGGCAGCAGGAAAGCCCGCATCCCCCAGGTCTGTGGGGCTACGCAAGCGGTTCCCAAAGAGCTTTAGAACAAGGCATAGTTTTCCCTGCTGGCTCTTTGGGCGGGGCACCCATCTCCAGCCATATGGCCATTTTTGAGCCTGGCGCAGCGCCCAGAGGGAAAGGGTGGTTTTGAGGCTGAAGGCAGCAGGAAAGCCGGCAGCCCCCAGGTCTCTGGGGCTACGCAAGCGGTTCCCAAAGAGCTTTAGAACAAGGCAGAGTTTTCCCTGATGGCTCTTTGGGCATGGGACCCATCTCCAGACCTATGGCCATTTTTGTGCCTGGCGCGGCGCCAAGTGGGAAAGGGTGGTGTCGAGGCTGAAGGCAGCAGGAAAGCCCGCAGCCCCCAGGTCTGTGGGGCTACGCAAGCGGTTCCCAAAGACCTTTAGAACAAGGCATAGTTTTCCCTAATGGTTCCCTGGGCAGGGAACCCATCTCCAGCCGTATGGCCATTTTTGTGCCTAGCGCGGCGCCAAGTGGGAAAGGGTGGTGTCGAGGCTGAAGGCAGCAGGAAAGCCCGCAGCCCCCAGGTCTGTGGGGCTACGCAAGCGGTTCCCAAAGAGCTTTAGAACAAGGCATAGCTTTCCCTGCTGGCTCTTTGGGCGGGGGACCCATCTCCAGCCATATGGCCATTTTTGTGCCTGGCGCGGCGCCCAGAGGGAAAGGGTGGTTTTGAGGCTGAAGGCAGCAGGAAAGCCCGCAGCCCCCAGGTCTCTGGGGCTACGCAAGCGGTTCCCAGAGACCTTTAGAACAAGGCATAGTTTTCCCTGCTGGCTCCTTGGGCAGGGGACCCATCTCCAGCCGTATGGCCATTTTTGTGCCTGGCGCGGCGCCAAGTGGGAAAGGGTGGTTTTGAGGCTGAAGGCAGCAGGAAAGCCTGCAGCCCCCAGGTCTGTGGGGCTACGCAAGCGGTTCCCAAAGAGCTTTAGAACAAGGCATAGTTTTCCCTGATGGCTCTTTGGGCGTGGCACCCATCTCCAGCCGTATGGCCATTTATGTGCCTGGCGTGGCGCCAAGTGGGAAAGGGTGGTTTTGAGGCTGAAGGCAGCAGGAAAGCCCGCAGCCCCCAGGTCTGTGGGGCTACGCGAGCGGTTCCCAAAGAGCTTTAGAACAAGGCATAGTTTTCCCTGCTGGCTCTTTGGGCAGGGTACCCATCTCCAGCCGTATGGCCATTTATGTGCCTGGCCCGGCGCCCAGACGGAAAGGGTGGTATCGAGGCTGAAGGCAGCAGGAAAGCCTGCAGCCCCCAGGTCTGTGGGGCTACGCAAGCGGTTCCCAAAGAGCTTTAGAACAAGGCATATTTTTCACTGATGGCTCTTTGGGCAGGGGACCCATCTCCAGCCGTATGGCCATTTTTGTGCCTGGCGCGGCGCCAAGTGGGAAAGGGTGGTGTTGAGGTTGAAGGCAGCAGGAAAGCCCGCAGCCCCCAGGTCTGTGGGGCTACGCAAGCTGTTCCCAAAGAGCTTTAGAAGAAGGCATAGTTTTCCCTGCTGGCTCTTTGGGCGGGGGACCCATCTCCTGCCATATAGCCATTTTTGTGCCTGGCGCGGCGCCAAGTGGGAAAGGGTGGTTTTGAGGCTGAAGGCAGCAGGAAAGCCCGCAGCCCCCAGGTCTGTGGGGCTACGCAAGCAGTTCCCAAAGAGCTTTAGAACAAGGCATAGTTTTCCCTGCTGGCTCTTTGGGCAGGGGACCCATCTCCAGCCGTATGGCCATTTTTGTGCCTGGCGCGGCGCCAAGTGGGAAAGGGTGCTCTCGCGGCTGAAGGCAGCAGGAAAGCCCGCAGCCCCCAGGTCTGTGGGGCTACGCAAGCGGTTCCCAAAGAGCTTTAGAACAAGGCATAGTTTTCCCTGCTGGCTCCTTGGGCGTGGGAACCATCTCCAGCCATATGGCCATTTTTGTGCCTGACGCGGCGCCAAGTGGGAAAGGGTGGTGTCGAGGCTGAAGGCAGCAGGAAAGCCCGCAGGCCCCAGGTCTGTGGGGCCAAGGAAGCGGTTCCGAAAGAGCTTTAGAACAAGGCATAGTTTTCCCTGCTGGCTCTTTGGGCAGGGGACCCATCTCCAGCCGTATGGCCATTTTTGTGCCTGGCGCGGCGCCAAGTGGGAAACGGTGGTGTCGAGGCTGAAGGCAGCAGGAAAGCCCGCAGCCCCCAGGTCTGTGGGGCTACGCAAGTGGTTCTCAAAGAGCTTTAGAACAAGGCAGAGTTTTCCCTGCTGGCTCTTTGGGCGTGGGACCCATCTCCAGCCTTATGGCCATTTTTGTGCTTGGCGCGGCACCTAGTGTGAAAAGGTGGTGTCGAGGCTGAAGGCAGCAGGAAAGCCTGCAGCCCCCAGGTCTGTGTGGCTACGCAAGCAGTTCCCAAAGAGCTTTAGAACAAGGCATAGTTTTCCCTGTTGGCTCCTCGGGCGGGGGACCCATCTCCAGCCATAGGCCATTTTTGTGCCTGGCGCGGCGCCAAGTGGGAAAGGGTGGCTTTGAGGCTGAAGGCAGCAGAAAAGCCTGCAGCCCCCAGGTCTGTGGGGCTACGCAAGCGGTTCCCAAAGAGCTTTAGAACAAGGCATAGTTTTCCCTGCTGGCTCTTTGGGCGGGGGACCCATCTCCAGCCATATGGCCATTTTTGTGCCTGGCGCGGCGCCCAGAGGGAAAGGGTGGTTTTGATGCTGAAGGCAGCAGGAAAGCCCGCATCCCCCAGGTCTGTGGGGCTACGCAAGAGGTTCCCAAAGAGCTTTAGAACAAGGCATAGTTTTCCCTGCTACCTCCTTGGGCGGGAGACCCATCTCCAGCCGTATGGCCATTTTTGTGCCTGGCGCGGTGCCAAGTGGGAAAGCGTGTTGTCGAGGCTGAAGGCAGCAGGAAAGCCCGCAGCCCCCAGGTCTGTGGGGCTACGCAAGCGGTTCCCAAAGAGCTTTAGAACAAGGCATAATTTTCCCTGCTGGCTCTTTGGGTATTGGACCCATCCCAAGCCGTATGGCCATTTTTGTGCCTGGCGCGGCGCCCAGAGGGAAAGGGTGGTTTTGAGGCTAAAGGCAGCAGGAAAGACCGCAGCCCCCAGGTCTGTGGGGCTACGCAAGCGGTTCCCAAAGAGCTTTATAACAAGGCATAGTTTTCCCTGCTGGCTCTTTGGGCGGGGGACCCATCTCCAGCCATATGGCCATTTTTGTGCCTGGCGCGGCGCCCAGAGGGAAAGGGTGGTTTTGAGGCTGAAGGCAGCAGGAAAGCCCGCAGCCCCCAGGTCTGTGGGGCTACGCAAGCGGTTCCCAGAGACCTTTAGAACAAGGCATAATTTTCCCTAATGGCTCCTTGGGCGTGGGACCCATCTCCAGCCATATGGCCATTTTTGTGACTGGCGCGGCGCCAAGTGGGAAAGGGTGGTTTTGAGGCTGAAGGCAGCAGGAAATCCTGCAGCCCCCAGGTCTGTGGGGCTACGCAAGCGATTCCCAAAGATCTTTAGAACAAGGCATAGTTTTCCCTAATGGCTCTTTGGGCGGGGCACCCATGTCGAGCCGTGTGGCCATTTTTGTGCCTGGCCCGGTGCCCAGACGGAAATGGTGGTATCGAGGCTGAAGGCAGCAGGAAAGCCCGCAGCCTCCAGGTCTGTGGGGCTACGCAAGTGTTTCTGAAAGAGCTTTAGAACAAGGCATAGTTTTCCCTGATGGCTCTTTGGGCGGGGGACCCATCTCCAGCCATAAGTCAATTTGTGCCTGGCGCGGCGCCAAGTGGGAAAGGGTGGTGTCGAGGCTGAAGGCAGCAGGAAAGCCATCAGCCCCCAGGTCTGTGGGGCTACGCAAGTGGTTCCCAAAGACCTTTAGAACAAGGCATAGTTTTCCCTAATGGTTCCCTGGGCAGGGGACCCATCTCCAGCCGTATGGCCATTTTTGTGCCTGGCGCGGCGCCAAGTGGGAAAGGGTGGCGTCGAGGCTGAAGGCAGCAGCAAAGCCTGTGTTGCGTGAAAAGGGGCAAAGCGGTTTTAGCAGAAGATAAACCCCCTTGCGTTCTAACACTCCTCACCGAGGTGGGAGGCTAGGTGCGGCTAGGTTTAAATTCTGAGTGATGCCCAATTCAGCACTATCAGTCCAATCGCGTTTAATATATATTAAACTATTACGATTTGGATACACTAATAGTGGACTGCACCTTCAGTCTAGTCGTGCTCATGAACTAGCACGGCCACTCTTGAGTTTTTGGTCGCGTTCAGTGAGAAAGCGAAACGACTAGCTACTTAAAAAAGTGCAGTTTATTTAAACAACAGATATATAGGTTCTTAGGATTGCCGGTGATAAATACACTGTCTGCAAAGCACGT
This sequence comes from Rissa tridactyla, assembly GCF_028500815.1. Lineage (NCBI taxonomy): Eukaryota > Metazoa > Chordata > Aves > Charadriiformes > Laridae > Rissa > Rissa tridactyla. The sequence goes on from NW_026529649.1 coordinate 379,648, forward strand.
GCAAATGAAAGTATTGTTACATATACAAAACGCGCGACAAAGTTATAAACGATACAGCCTGGCTTTAAATGTAGGAAAAGAGAGTCTCTAGAGAAATTTCTAAGTTTCCCGAGGAAGCACTCGGTATAATCTAAGTCTTACCCAAAGGCGTCCCTATGGGGGGGAAGAGAGGCTCAGCCCGTCGACTGATCCCAGAAGTCAGTGATGTAATTCTTTATGATGGTGTCTTCCCTGGGTATTCCCCCTCTCTTGGGCTATTTTTATACTATTTGTTATCTTCAAGGTGGAGTTTGAGTGACTTTAGTCATACATACTTTTATCACGATTGGTGTAAATTTCTCTCGCTTCACAATTAAAGGTATAGTTTACGAGAAATTCAGGGCGCAGACTCAAGAAGGAGTGGTCGCACCTTGGAGGCGGGTAGCCTTCGGGATGGAGGTGTGTTTTGGTATTATAATGACATTATAATGAGCAAAGTTCGCACAAAGGACAGCATTTCATCAAAATTTGACAAAATGTTGGCTCTGAGCATCTAGCGGGCAGCTAATTGGCAGCTTATCTGTTTCATGGTATCATCCCATTCCTGTATCCGCTATACATCATAAGGTAAAGCCACGGAATAATTGCATCCCGTCCCGTACCTCATGTAGCTTATCAGGGAACCACAGATGTTGTGTCCTTCATGCCAGCTGCGGCTATTTTCTACATCAGAAGCCTCTTGATTTTATACTTTTCCTTAATGTGTGAACAATGCTGTACTTTTGTATTTTTTAGCCAATTTAGTATTTATTCCACAGCCTGCAGCCCCCAGGTCTGTGGGGCCAAGCAAGCGGTTCCCAAAGAGCATTAGAACAAGGCATAGCTTTCCCAGCTGGCTCATTGGGCGGGGGACCCATCTCCAGCCATAGGCCATTTTTGTGCAGGGCGCGGTGCCAAGTGGGAAAGGGTGGTGTCGAGGCTGAAGGCAGCAGGAAAGCCTGCAGCCCCCAGGCCTGTGGGGCTACGCAAGCGGTTCCCAAAGAGCTTTAGAACAAGGCATAGTTTTCCCTGCTGGCTCTTTGGGCGGGGGACCCATCTCCAGCCATATGGCCATTTTTGTGCCTGGCGCGGCGCCCAGAGGGAAAGGGTGGTTTTGAGGCTGAAGGCAGCAGGAAAGCCCGCAGCCCCCAGGTCTGTGGGGCTACGCAAGCGGTTCCCAGAGACCTTTAGAACAAGGCATAATTTTCCCTAATGGCTCCTTGGGCGTGGGACCCATCTCCAGCCATATGGCCATTTTTGTGACTGGCGCGGCGCCAAGTGGGAAAGGGTGGTTTTGAGGCTGAAGGCAGCAGGAAATCCTGCAGCCCCCAGGTCTGTGGGGCTACGCAAGCGATTCCCAAAGATCTTTAGAACAAGGCATAGTTTTCCCTAATGGCTCTTTGGGCGGGGCACCCATGTCGAGCCGTATGGCCATTTTTGTGCCTGGCCCGGTGCCCAGACGGAAATGGTGGTATCGAGGCTGAAGGCAGCAGGAAAGCCCGCAGCCTCCAGGTCTGTGGGGCTACGCAAGTGTTTCTGAAAGAGCTTTAGAACAAGGCATAGTTTTCCCTGCTAGCTCTTTGGGCGGGGGACCCATCTCCAGCCATAAGTCAATTTGTGCCTGGCGCGGCGCCAAGTGGGAAAGGGTGGTGTCGAGGCTGAAGGCAGCAGGAAAGCCATCAGCCCCCAGGTCTGTGGGGCTACGCAAGTGGTTCCCAAAGACCTTTAGAACAAGGCATAGTTTTCCCTAATGGTTCCCTGGGCAGGGGACCCATCTCCAGCCGTATGGCCATTTTTGTGCCTGGCGCGGCGCCAAGTGGGAAAGGGTGGCGTCGAGGCTGAAGGCAGCAGCAAAGCCTGTGTTGCGTGAAAAGGGGCAAAGCGGTTTTAGCAGAAGATAAACCCCCTTGCGTTCTAACACTCCTCACCGAGGTGGGAGGCTAGGTGCGGCTAGGTTTAAATTCTGAGTGATGCCCAATTCAGCACTATCAGTCCAATCGCGTTTAATATATATTAAACTATTACGATTTGGATACACTAATAGTGGACTGCACCTTCAGTCTAGTCGTGCTCATGAACTAGCACGGCCACTCTTGAGTTTTTGGTCGCGTTCAGTGAGAAAGCGAAACGACTAGCTACTTAAAAAAGTGCAGTTTATTTAAACAACAGATATATAGGTTCTTAGGATTGCCGGTGATAAATACACTGTCTGCAAAGCACGTGCAAATGAAAGTATTGTTACATATACAAAACGCGCGACAAAGTTATAAACGATACAGCCTGGCTTTAAATGTAGGAAAAGAGAGTCTCTAGAGAAATTTCTAAGTTTCCCGAGGAAGCACTCGGTATAATCTAAGTCTTACCCAAAGGCGTCCCTATGGGGGGGAAGAGAGGCTCAGCCCGTCGACTGATCCCAGAAGTCAGTGATGTAATTCTTTATGATGGTGTCTTCCCTGGGTATTCCCCCTCTCTTGGGCTATTTTTATACTATTTGTTATCTTCAAGGTGGAGTTTGAGTGACTTTAGTCATACATACTTTTATCATGATTGGTGTAAATTTCTCTCGCTTCACAATTAAAGGTATAGTTTACGAGAAATTCAGGGCGCAGACTCAAGAAGGAGTGGTCGCACCTTGGAGGCGGGTAGCCTTCGGGATGGAGGTGTGTTTTGGTATTATAATGACATTATAATGAGCAAAGTTCGCACAAAGGACAGCATTTCATCAAAATTTGACAAAATGTTGGCTCTGAGCATCTAGCGGGCAGCTAATTGGCAGCTTATCTGTTTCATGGTATCATCCCATTCCTGTATCCGCTATACATCATAAGGTAAAGCCACGGAATAATTGCATCCCGTCCCGTACCTCATGTAGCTTATCAGGGAACCACAGATGTTGTGTCCTTCATGCCAGCTGCGGCTATTTTCTACCTCAGAAGCCTCTTGATTTTATACTTTTCCTTAATGTGTGAACAATGCTGTACTTTTGTATTTTTTAGCCAATTTAGTATTTATTCCACAGCCTGCAGCCCCCAGGTCTGTGGGGCCAAGCAAGCGGTTCCCAAAGAGCATTAGAACAAGGCATAGTTTTCCCAGCTGGCTCATTGGGCGGGGGACCCATCTCCAGCCATAGGCCATTTTTGTGCAGGGCGCGGTGCCAAGTGGGAAAGGGTGGTGTCGAGGCTGAAGGCAGCAGGAAAGCCTGCAGCCCCCAGGCCTGTGGGGCTACGCAAGCGGTTCCCAAAGAGCTTTAGAACAAGGCATAGTTTTCCCTGCTGGCTCTTTGGGCGGGGGACCCATCTCCAGCCATAAGTCATTTTTGTGCCTAGCGCGGCGCCAAGTGGGAAAGGGTGGTTTTGAGGCTGAAGGCAGCAGGAAAGCCCGCAGCCCCCAGGTCTGTGGGGCTACGCAAGCAGTTCCCAAAGAGCTTTAGAACAAGGCATAGTTTTCCCTGCTGGCTCTTTGGGCAGGGGACCCATCTCCAGCCATATGGCCATTTTTGTGCCTGGCGCGGCGCCCAGAGGGAAAGGGTGGTGTCGAGGCTGAAGGCAGCAGGAAAGCCCGCAGCCCCCAGGTCTGTGGGGCTACGCAAGCGGTTCCCAGAGACCTTTAGAACAAGGCATAATTTTCCCTAATGGCTCCTTGGGCGTGGGACCCATCTCCAGCCATATGGCCATTTTTGTGCCTGGCGCGGCGCCAAGTGGGAAAGGGTGGTTTTGAGGCTGAAGGCAGCAGGAAATCCTGCAGCCCCCAGGTCTGTGGGGCTACGCAAGCGGTTCCCAAAGAGCTTTAGAACAAGGCATAGTTTTCCCTGATGGCTCTTTGGGCATGGGACCCATCTCCAGCCGTATGGCCATTTTTGTGCCTGGCGTGGCGCCAAGTGGGAAAGGGTGGTGTTGAGGTTGAAGGCAGCAGGAAAGCCCGCAGCCCCCAGGTCTGTGGGGCCAAGGAAGCGGTTCCCAAAGAGCTTTAGAACAAGGCATAGTTTTCCCTGCTGGCTCTTTGGGTAGGGGACCCATCCCCAGCCGTATGGCCATTTTTGTGCCTGGCGCGGCGCCATGTGGGAAAGGGTGGTTTTGAGGCTAAAGGCAGCAGGAAAGCCCGCAGCCCCCAGGTCTGTGGGGCTACGCAAGCGGTTCCCAAAGAGCTTTAGAACAAGGCATAGTTTTCCCTGCTGGCTCTTTGGGCGGGGGACCCATCTCCAGCCGTATGGCCATTTATGTGCCTGGCGCGGCGCCAGGTGGGAAAGGGTGGTGTTGAGGCTGAAGGCAGCAGGAAAGCCCGCAGCCCCCAGGTCTGTGGGGCTACGCAAGCGGTTCCCAAAGAGCTTTAGAACAAGGCATAGTTTTCCCTGCTGGCTCTTTGGGCGGGGGACCCATCTCCAGCCATATGGCCATTTTTGAGCCTGGCGCGGCGCCAATTGGGAAAGGGTGGTGTTGAGGTTGAAGGCAGCAGGAAAGCCCGCAGCCCCCAGGTCTGTGGGGCTACGCAAGCGGTTCCCAAAGAGCTTTAGAACAAGGCATAGTTTTCCCTGATGGCTCTTTGGGCATGGGACCAATCTCCAGACGTATGGCCATTTTTGTGCCTGGCGCGGTGCCAAGTGGGAAAGGGTGTTGTCGAGGCTGAAGGCAGCAGGAAAGCCCGCAGCCCCCAGGTCTGTGGGGCTACGCAAGCGGTTCCCAAAGAGCTTTAGAACAAGGCATAGTTTTCCCTGCTGGCTCTTTGGGCGGGGGACCCATCTCCAGCCATATGGCCATTTTTGTGCCTGGCGCGGCGCCCAGAGGGAAAGGGTGGTTTTGAGGCTGAAGGCAGCAGGAAAGCCCGCAGCCCCCAGGTCTGTGGGGCTACGCAAGCGGTTCCCAGAGACCTTTAGAACAAGGCATAATTTTCCCTAATGGCTCCTTGGGCGTGGGACCCATCTCCAGCCATATGGCCATTTTTGTGCCTGGCGCGGCGCCAAGTGGGAAAGGGTGGTTTTGAGGCTGAAGGCAGCAGGAAATCCTGCAGCCCCCAGGTCTGTGGGGCTACGCAAGCGATTCCCAAAGATCTTTAGAACAAGGCATAGTTTTCCCTAATGGCTCTTTGGGCGGGGCACCCATGTCGAGCCGTATGGCCATTTTTGTGCCTGGCCCGGTGCCCAGACGGAAATGGTGGTATCGAGGCTGAAGGCAGCAGGAAAGCCCGCAGCCTCCAGGTCTGTGGGGCTACGCAAGTGTTTCTGAAAGAGCTTTAGAACAAGGCATAGTTTTCCCTGCTAGCTCTTTGGGCGGGGGACCCATCTCCAGCCATAAGTCAATTTGTGCCTGGCGCGGCGCCAAGTGGGAAAGGGTGGTGTCGAGGCTGAAGGCAGCAGGAAAGCCATCAGCCCCCAGGTCTGTGGGGCTATGCAAGTGGTTCCCAAAGACCTTTAGAACAAGGCATAGTTTTCCCTAATGGTTCCCTGGGCAGGGGACCCATCTCCAGCCGTATGGCCATTTTTGTGCCTGGCGCGGCGCCAAGTGGGAAAGGGTGGCGTCGAGGCTGAAGGCAGCAGTAAAGCCTGTGTTGCGTGAAAAGGGGCAAAGCGGTTTTAGCAGAAGATAAACCCCCTTGCGTTCTAACACTCCTCACCGAGGTGGGAGGCTAGGTGCGGCTAGGTTTAAATTCTGAGTGATGCCCAATTCAGCACTATCAGTCCAATCGCGTTTAATATATATTAAACTATTACGATTTGGATACACTAATAGTGGACTGCACCTTCAGTCTAGTCGTGCTCATGAACTAGCACGGCCACTCTTGAGTTTTTGGTCGCGTTCAGTGAGAAAGCGAAACGACTAGCTACTTAAAAAAGTGCAGTTTATTTAAACAACAGATATATAGGTTCTTAGGATTGCCGGTGATAAATACACTGTCTGCAAAGCACGTGCAAATGAAAGTATTGTTACATATACAAAACGCGCGACAAAGTTATAAACGATACAGCCTGGCTTTAAATGTAGGAAAAGAGAGTCTCTAGAGAAATTTCTAAGTTTCCCGAGGAAGCACTCGGTATAATCTAAGTCTTACCCAAAGGCGTCCCTATGGGGGGGAAGAGAGGCTCAGCCCGTCGACTGATCCCAGAAGTCAGTGATGTAATTCTTTATGATGGTGTCTTCCCTGGGTATTCCCCCTCTCTTGGGCTATTTTTATACTATTTGTTATCTTCAAGGTGGAGTTTGAGTGACTTTAGTCATACATACTTTTATCACGATTGGTGTAAATTTCTCTCGCTTCACAATTAAAGGTATAGTTTACGAGAAATTCAGGGCGCAGACTCAAGAAGGAGTGGTCGCACCTTGGAGGCGGGTAGCCTTCGGGATGGAGGTGTGTTTTGGTATTATAATGACATTATAATGAGCAAAGTTCGCACAAAGGACAGCATTTCATCAAAATTTGACAAAATGTTGGCTCTGAGCATCTAGCGGGCAGCTAATTGGCAGCTTATCTGTTTCATGGTATCATCCCATTCCTGTATCCGCTATACATCATAAGGTAAAGCCACGGAATAATTGCATCCCGTCCCGTACCTCATGTAGCTTATCAGGGAACCACAGATGTTGTGTCCTTCATGCAACTGCGGCTATTTTCTACCTCAGAAGCCTCTTGATTTTATACTTTTCCTTAATGTGTGAACAATGCTGTACTTTTGTATTTTTTAGCCAATTTAGTATTTATTCCACAGCCTGCAGCCCCCAGGTCTGTGGGGCCAAGCAAGCGGTTCCCAAAGAGCATTAGAACAAGGCATAGTTTTCCCAGCTGGCTCATTGGGCGGGGGACCCATCTCCAGCCATAGGCCATTTTTGTGCAGGGCGCGGTGCCAAGTGGGAAAGGGTGCTGTCGAGGCTGAAGGCAGCAGGAAAGCCCGCAGCCCCCAGGTCTGTGGGGCTACGCAAGCAGTTCCCAAAGAGCTTTAGAACAAGGCATAGTTTTCCCTGCTGGCTCTTTGGGCAGGGGACCCATCTCCAGCCATATGGCCATTTTTGTGCCTGGCGCGGCGCCCAGAGGGAAAGGGTGGTGTCGAGGCTGAAGGCAGCAGGAAAGCCCGCAGCCCCCAGGTCTGTGGGGCTACGCAAGCGGTTCCCAGAGACCTTTAGAACAAGGCATAATTTTCCCTAATGGCTCCTTGGGCGTGGGACCCATCTCCAGCCATATGGCCATTTTTGTGCCTGGCGCGGCGCCAAGTGGGAAAGGGTGGTTTTGAGGCTGAAGGCAGCAGGAAATCCTGCAGCCCCCAGGTCTGTGGGGCTACGCAAGCGGTTCCCAAAGAGCTTTAGAACAAGGCATAGTTTTCCCTGATGGCTCTTTGGGCATGGGACCCATCTCCAGCCGTATGGCCATTTTTGTGCCTGGCGCGGCGCCAAGTGGGAAAGGGTGGTGTTGAGGTTGAAGGCAGCAGGAAAGCCCGCAGCCCCCAGGTCTGTGGGGCCAAGGAAGCGGTTCCCAAAGAGCTTTAGAACAAGGCATAGTTTTCCCTGCTGGCTCTTTGGGTAGGGGACCCATCCCCAGCCGTATGGCCATTTTTGTGCCTGGCGCGGCGCCAAGTGGGAAAGGGTGGTTTTGAGGCTAAAGGCAGCAGGAAAGCCCGCAGCCCCCAGGTCTGTGGGGCTACGCAAGCGGTTCCCAAAGAGCTTTAGAACAAGGCATAGTTTTCCCTGATGGCTCTTTGGGCAGGGGACCCATCTCCAGCCATATGGCCATTTTTGTGCCTGGCGCGGCGCCCAGAGGGAAAGGGTGGTTTTGAGGCTGAAGGCAGCAGGAAAGCCCGCAGCCCCCAGGTCTGTGGGGCTACGCAAGCGGTTCCCAAAGAGCTTTAGAACAAGGCATAGTTTTCCCTGATGGCTCTTTGGGCATGGGACCAATCTCCAGACGTATGGCCATTTTTGTGCCTGGCGCGGCGCCAAGTGGGAAAGGGTGTTGTCGAGGCTGAAGGCAGCAGGAAAGCCCGCAGCCCCCAGGTCTGTGGGGCTACGCAAGAGGTTCCCAAAGAGCTTTAGAACAAGGCATAGTTTTCCCTGCTGGCTCTTTGGGCGGGGGACCCATCTCCAGCCATATGGCCATTTTTGAGCCTGGCGCGGCGCCAAGTGGGAAAGGGTGCTGTCGAGGCTGAAGGCAGCAGGAAAGCCCGCAGCCCCCAGTTCTGTGGGGCTACGCAAGCGGTTCCCAAAGAGCTTTAGAACAAGGCATAGTTTTCCCTGCTGGCTCTTTGGGCGGGGCACCCATCTCCAGCCGTATGGCCATTTTTGTGCCTGGCCCGGCGCCCAGAGGGAAAGGGTGGTTTTGAGGCTGAAGGCAGCAGGAAAGCCCGCAGCCCCCAGGTCTGTGGGGCTACGCAAGCTGTTCCCAAAGAGCTTTAGAAGAAGGCATAGTTTTCCCTGCTGACTCTTTGGGCGGGGGACCCATCTCCAGCCATATGGCCATTTTTGTACCTGGCGCGGCGCCAAGTGGGAAAGGGTGGTTTTGAGGCTGAAGGCAGCAGGAAAGCCCGCAGCCCCCAGGTCTGTGGGGCTACGCAAGCGGTTCCCAAAGAGCTTTAGAACAAGGCATAGTTTTCCCTGCTGGCTCTTTGGGCGGGGGACCCATCTCCAGCCGTATGGCCATTTTTGTGCCTGGCGCGGCGCCAGGTGGGAAAGGGTGGTGTTGAGGCTGAAGGCAGCAGGAAAGCCCGCAGCCCCCAGGTCTGTGGGGCTACGCAAGCGGTTCCCAAAGAGCTTTAGAACAAGGCATAGTTTTCCCTGCTGGCTCTTTGGGCGGGGGACCCATCTCCAGCCATATGGCCATTTTTGAGCCTGGCGCGGCGCCAAGTGGGAATGGGTGGTGTTGAGGTTGAAGGCAGCAGGAAAGCCCGCAGCCCCCAGGTCTGTGGGGCCAAGGAAGCGGTTCCCAAAGAGCTTTAGAACAAGGCATAGTTTTCCCTGCTGGCTCTTTGGGTAGGGGACCCATCCCCAGCCATATGGCCATTTTTGTGCCTGGCGCGGCGCCAAGTGGGAAAGGGTGGTTTTGAGGCTAAAGGCAGCAGGAAAGCCCGCAGCCCCCAGGTCTGTGGGGCTACGCAAGCGGTTCCCAAAGAGCTTTAGAACAAGGCATAGTTTTCCCTGATGGCTCTTTGGGCAGGGGACCCATCTCCAGCCATATGGCCATTTTTGTGCCTGGCGCGGCGCCCAGAGGGAAAGGGTGGTTTTGAGGCTGAAGGCAGCAGGAAAGCCCGCAGCCCCCAGGTCTGTGGGGCTACGCAAGCGGTTCCCAAAGAGCTTTAGAACAAGGCATAATTTTCCCTAATGGCTCCTTGGGCAGGGGACCCATCTTCAGCCATATGGCCATTTTTGTGCCTGGCGCGGCGCCAAGTGGGAAAGGGTGGTTTTGAGGCTGAATGCAGCAGGAAAGACTGCAGCCCCCAGGTCTGTGGGGCTACGCAAGCGGTTCCCAAAGAGCTTTAGAACAAGGCATAGTTTTCCCTGATGGCTCTTTGGGCATGGGACCCATCTCCAGCCGTATGGCCATTTTTGTGCCTGGCGCGGCGCCAAGTGGGAAAGGGTGTTGTCGAGGCTGAAGGCAGCAGGAAAGCCCGCAGCCCCCAGGTCTGTGGGGCTACGCAAGCGGTTCCCAAAGAGCTTTAGAACAAGGCATAGTTTTCCCTAATGGCTCTTTGGGCGGGGCACCCATGTCGAGCCGTATGGCCATTTTTGTGCCTGGCCCGGTGCCCAGACGGAAATGGTGGTATCGAGGCTGAAGGCAGCAGGAAAGCCCGCAGCCTCCAGGTCTGTGGGGCTACGCAAGTGTTTCTGAAAGAGCTTTAGAACAAGGCATAGTTTTCCCTGATGGCTCTTTGGGCGGGGGACCCATCTCCAGCCATAAGTCAATTTGTGCCTGGCGCGGCGCCAAGTGGGAAAGGGTGGTGTCGAGGCTGAAGGCAGCAGGAAAGCCATCAGCCCCCAGGTCTGTGGGGCTACGCAAGTGGTTCCCAAAGACCTTTAGAACAAGGCATAGTTTTCCCTAATGGTTCCCTGGGCAGGGGACCCATCTCCAGCCGTATGGCCATTTTTGTGCCTGGCGCGGCGCCAAGTGGGAAAGGGTGGCGTCGAGGCTGAAGGCAGCAGCAAAGCCTGTGTTGCGTGAAAAGGGGCAAAGCGGTTTTAGCAGAAGATAAACCCCCTTGCGTTCTAACACTCCTCACCGAGGTGGGAGGCTAGGTGCGGCTAGGTTTAAATTCTGAGTGATGCCCAATTCAGCACTATCAGTCCAATCGCGTTTAATATATATTAAACTATTACGATTTGGATACACTAATAGTGGACTGCACCTTCAGTCTAGTCGTGCTCATGAACTAGCACGGCCACTCTTGAGTTTTTGGTCGCGTTCAGTGAGAAAGCGAAACGACTAGCTACTTAAAAAAGTGCAGTTTATTTAAACAACAGATATATAGGTTCTTAGGATTGCCGGTGATAAATACACTGTCTGCAAAGCACGTGCAAATGAAAGTATTGTTACATATACAAAACGCGCGACAAAGTTATAAACGATACAGCCTGGCTTTAAATGTAGGAAAAGAGAGTCTCTAGAGAAATTTCTAAGTTTCCCGAGGAAGCACTCGGTATAATCTAAGTCTTACCCAAAGGCGTCCCTATGGGGGGGAAGAGAGGCTCAGCCCGTCGACTGATCCCAGAAGTCAGTGATGTAATTCTTTATGATGGTGTCTTCCCTGGGTATTCCCCCTCTCTTGGGCTATTTTTATACTATTTGTTATCTTCAAGGTGGAGTTTGAGTGACTTTAGTCATACATACTTTTATCACGATTGGTGTAAATTTCTCTCGCTTCACAATTAAAGGTATAGTTTACGAGAAATTCAGGGCGCAGACTCAAGAAGGAGTGGTCGCACCTTGGAGGCGGGTAGCCTTCGGGATGGAGGTGTGTTTTGGTATTATAATGACATTATAATGAGCAAAGTTCGCACAAAGGACAGCATTTCATCAAAATTTGACAAAATGTTGGCTCTGAGCATCTAGCGGGCAGCTAATTGGCAGCTTATCTGTTTCATGGTATCATCCCATTCCTGTATCCGCTATACATCATAAGGTAAAGCCACGGAATAATTGCATCCCGTCCCGTACCTCATGTAGCTTATCAGGGAACCACAGATGTTGTGTCCTTCATGCCAGCTGCGGCTATTTTCTACCTCAGAAGCCTCTTGATTTTATACTTTTCCTTAATGTGTGAACAATGCTGTACTTTTGTATTTTTTAGCCAATTTAGTATTTATTCCACAGCCTGCAGCCCCCAGGTCTGTGGGGCCAAGCAAGCGGTTCCCAAAGAGCATTAGAACAAGGCATAGTTTTCCCAGCTGGCTCATTGGGCGGGGGACCCATCTCCAGCCATAGGCCATTTTTGTGCAGGGCGCGGTGCCAAGTGGGAAACGGTGCTGTCGAGGCTGAAGGCAGCAGGAAAGCCCGCAGCCCCCAGGTCTGTGGGGCTACGCAAGCAGTTCCCAAAGAGCTTTAGAACAAGGCATAGTTTTCCCTGCTGGCTCTTTGGGCAGGGGACCCATCTCCAGCCATATGGCCATTTTTGTGCCTGGCGCGGCGCCCAGAGGGAAAGGGTGGTGTCGAGGCTGAAGGCAGCAGGAAAGCCCGCAGCCCCCAGGTCTGTGGGGCTACGCAAGCGGTTCCCAGAGACCTTTAGAACAAGGCATAATTTTCCCTAATGGCTCCTTGGGCGTGGGACCCATCTCCAGCCATATGGCCATTTTTGTGCCTGGCGCGGCGCCAAGTGGGAAAGGGTGGTTTTGAGGCTGAAGGCAGCAGGAAATCCTGCAGCCCCCAGGTCTGTGGGGCTACGCAAGCGGTTCCCAAAGAGCTTTAGAACAAGGCATAGTTTTCCCTGATGGCTCTTTGGGCATGGGACCCATCTCCAGCCGTATGGCCATTTTTGTGCCTGGCGCGGCGCCAAGTGGGAAAGGGTGGTGTTGAGGTTGAAGGCAGCAGGAAAGCCCGCAGCCCCCAGGTCTGTGGGGCCAAGGAAGCGGTTCCCAAAGAGCTTTAGAACAAGGCATAGTTTTCCCGGCTGGCTCTTTGGGTAGGGGACCCATCCCCAGCCGTATGGCCATTTTTGTGCCTGGCGCGGCGCCAAGTGGGAAAGGGTGGTTTTGAGGCTAAAGGCAGCAGGAAAGCCCGCAGCCCCCAGGTCTGTGGGGCTACGCAAGCGGTTCCCAAAGAGCTTTAGAACAAGGCATAGTTTTCCCTAATGGCTCCTTGGGCAGGGGACCCATCTCCAGCCATATGGCCATTTTTGTGCCTGGCGCGGCGCCAAGTGGGAAAGGGTGGTTTTGAGGCTGAAGGCAGCAGGAAAGCCTGCAGCCCCCAGGTCTGTGGGGCTACGCAAGCGGTTCCCAAAGAGCTTTAGAACAAGGCATAGTTTTCCCTGATGGCTCTTTGGGCATGGGACCAATCTCCAGACGTATGGCCATTTTTGTGCCTGGCGCGGCGCCAAGTGGGAAAGGGTGTTGTCGAGGCTGAAGGCAGCAGGAAAGCCCGCAGCCCCCAGGTCTGTGGGGCTACGCAAGCGGTTCCCAAAGAGCTTTAGAACAAGGCATAGTTTTCCCTGCTGGCTCTTTGGGCAGGGGACCCATCTCCAGCCGTATGGCCATTTTTGTGCCTGGCGCGGCGCCCAGAGGGAAAGGGTGGTTTTGAGGCTGAAGGCAGCAGGAAAGCCCGCAGCCCCCAGGTCTGTGGGGCTACGCAAGCTGTTCCCAAAGAGCTTTAGAAGAAGGCATAGTTTTCCCTGCTGACTCTTTGGGCGGGGGACCCATCTCCAGCCATATGGCCATTTTTGTACCTGGCGCGGCGCCAAGTGGGAAAGGGTGGTTTTGAGGCTGAAGGCAGCAGGAAAGCCCGCAGCCCCCAGGTCTGTGGGGCTACGCAAGCGGTTCCCAAAGAGCTTTAGAACAAGGCATAGTTTTCCCTGCTGGCTCTTTGGGCGGGGGACCCATCTCCAGCCGTATGGCCATTTATGTGCCTGGCGCGGCGCCAGGTGGGAAAGGGTGGTGTTGAGGCTGAAGGCAGCAGGAAAGCCCGCAGCCCCCAGGTCTGTGGGGCTACGCAAGCGGTTCCCAAAGAGCTTTAGAACAAGGCATAGTTTTCCCTGCTGGCTCTTTGGGCGGGGGACCCATCTCCAGCCATATGGCCATTTTTGAGCCTGGCGCGGCGCCAATTGGGAAAGGGTGGTGTTGAGGTTGAAGGCAGCAGGAAAGCCCGCAGCCCCCAGGTCTGTGGGGCCAAGGAAGCGGTTCCCAAAGAGCTTTAGAACAAGGCATAGTTTTCCCTGCTGGCTCTTTGGGTAGGGGACCCATCCCCAGCCGTATGGCCATTTTTGTGCCTGGCGCGGCGCCAAGTGGGAAAGGGTGGTTTTGAGGCTAAAGGCAGCAGGAAAGCCCGCAGCCCCCAGGTCTGTGGGGCTACGCAAGCGGTTCCCAAAGAGCTTTAGAACAAGGCATAGTTTTCCCTGATGGCTCTTTGGGCAGGGGACCCATCTCCAGCCATATGGCCATTTTTGTGCCTGGCGCGGCGCCCAGAGGGAAAGGGTGGTTTTGAGGCTGAAGGCAGCAGGAAAGCCCGCAGCCCCCAGGTCTGTGGGGCTACGCAAGCGGTTCCCAAAGAGCTTTAGAACAAGGCATAATTTTCCCTAATGGCTCCTTGGGCAGGGGACCCATCTCCAGCCATATGGCCATTTTTGTGCCTGGCGCGGCGCCAAGTGGGAAAGGGTGGTTTTGAGGCTGAATGCAGCAGGAAAGACTGCAGCCCCCAGGTCTGTGGGGCTACGCAAGCGGTTCCCAAAGAGCTTTAGAACAAGGCATAGTTTTCCCTGATGGCTCTTTGGGCATGGGACCAATCTCCAGCCGTATGGCCATTTTTGTGCCTGGCGCGGCGCCAAGTGGGAAAGGGTGTTGTCGAGGCTGAAGGCAGCAGGAAAGCCCGCAGCCCCCAGGTCTGTGGGGCTACGCAAGCGGTTCCCAAAGAGCTTTAGAACAAGGCATAGTTTTCCCTGCTGGCTCTTTGGGCGGGGGACCCATCTCCAGCCATATGGCCATTTTTGTGCCTGGCGCGGCGCCCAGAGGGAAAGGGTGGTTTTGAGGCTGAAGGCAGCAGGAAAGCCCGCAGCCCCCAGGTCTGTGGGGCTACGCAAGCGGTTCCCAGAGACCTTTAGAACAAGGCATAATTTTCCCTAATGGCTCCTTGGGCGTGGGACCCATCTCCAGCCATATGGCCATTTTTGTGCCTGGCGCGGCGCCAAGTGGGAAAGGGTGGTTTTGAGGCTGAAGGCAGCAGGAAATCCTGCAGCCCCCAGGTCTGTGGGGCTACGCAAGCGATTCCCAAAGATCTTTAGAACAAGGCATAGTTTTCCCTAATGGCTCTTTGGGCGGGGCACTCATGTCGAGCCGTATGGCCATTTTTGTGCCTGGCCCGGTGCCCAGACGGAAATGGTGGTATCGAGGCTGAAGGCAGCAGGAAAGCCCGCAGCCTCCAGGTCTGTGGGGCTACGCAAGTGTTTCTGAAAGAGCTTTAGAACAAGGCATAGTTTTCCCTGCTAGCTCTTTGGGCGGGGGACCCATCTCCAGCCATAAGTCAATTTGTGCCTGGCGCGGCGCCAAGTGGGAAAGGGTGGTGTCGAGGCTGAAGGCAGCAGGAAAGCCATCAGCCCCCAGGTCTGTGGGGCTACGCAAGTGGTTCCCAAAGACCTTTAGAACAAGGCATAGTTTTCCCTAATGGTTCCCTGGGCAGGGGACCCATCTCCAGCCGTATGGCCATTTTTGTGCCTGGCGCGGCGCCAAGTGGGAAAGGGTGGCGTCGAGGCTGAAGGCAGCAGCAAAGCCTGTGTTGCGTGAAAAAGGGGCAAAGCGGTTTTAGCAGAAGATAAACCCCCTTGCGTTCTAACACTCCTCACCGAGGTGGGAGGCTAGGTGCGGCTAGGTTTAAATTCTGAGTGATGCCCAATTCAGCACTATCAGTCCAATCGCGTTTAATATATATTAAACTATTACGATTTGGATACACTAATAGTGGACTGCACCTTCAGTCTAGTCGTGCTCATGAACTAGCACGGCCACTCTTGAGTTTTTGGTCGCGTTCAGTGAGAAAGCGAAACGACTAGCTACTTAAAAAAGTGCAGTTTATTTAAACAACAGATATATAGGTTCTTAGGATTGCCGGTGATAAATACACTGTCTGCAAAGCACGTGCAAATGAAAGTATTGTTACATATACAAAACGCGCGACAAAGTTATAAACGATACAGCCTGGCTTTAAATGTAGGAAAAGAGAGTCTCTAGAGAAATTTCTAAGTTTCCCGAGGAAGCACTCGGTATAATCTAAGTCTTACCCAAAGGCGTCCCTATGGGGGGGAAGAGAGGCTCAGCCCGTCGACTGATCCCAGAAGTCAGTGATGTAATTCTTTATGATGGTGTCTTCCCTGGGTATTCCCCCTCTCTTGGGCTATTTTTATACTATTTGTTATCTTCAAGGTGGAGTTTGAGTGACTTTAGTCATACATACTTTTATCACGATTGGTGTAAATTTCTCTCGCTTCACAATTAAAGGTATAGTTTACGAGAAATTCAGGGCGCAGACTCAAGAAGGAGTGGTCGCACCTTGGAGGCGGGTAGCCTTCGGGATGGAGGTGTGTTTTGGTATTATAATGACATTATAATGAGCAAAGTTCGCACAAAGGACAGCATTTCATCAAAATTTGACAAAATGTTGGCTCTGAGCATCTAGCGGGCAGCTAATTGGCAGCTTATCTGTTTCATGGTATCATCCCATTCCTGTATCCGCTATACATCATAAGGTAAAGCCACGGAATAATTGCATCCCGTCCCGTACCTCATGTAGCTTATCAGGGAACCACAGATGTTGTGTCCTTCATGCCAGCTGCGGCTATTTTCTACCTCAGAAGCCTCTTGATTTTATACTTTTCCTTAATGTGTGAACAATGCTGTACTTTTGTATTTTTTAGCCAATTTAGTATTTATTCCACAGCCTGCAGCCCCCAGGTCTGTGGGGCCAAGCAAGCGGTTCCCAAAGAGCATTAGAACAAGGCATAGTTTTCCCAGCTGGCTCATTGGGCGGGGGACCCATCTCCAGCCATAGGCCATTTTTGTGCAGGGCGCGGTGCCAAGTGGGAAAGGGTGCTGTCGAGGCTGAAGGCAGCAGGAAAGCCCGCAGCCCCCAGGTCTGTGGGGCTACGCAAGCAGTTCCCAAAGAGCTTTAGAACAAGGCATAGTTTTCCCTGCTGGCTCTTTGGGCAGGGGACCCATCTCCAGCCATATGGCCATTTTTGTGCCTGGCGCGGCGCCCAGAGGGAAAGGGTGGTGTCGAGGCTGAAGGCAGCAGGAAAGCCCGCAGCCCCCAGGTCTGTGGGGCTACGCAAGCGGTTCCCAGAGACCTTTAGAACAAGGCATAATTTTCCCTAATGGCTCCTTGGGCGTGGGACCCATCTCCAGCCATATGGCCATTTTTGTGCCTGGCGCGGCGCCAAGTGGGAAAGGGTGGTTTTGAGGCTGAAGGCAGCAGGAAATCCTGCAGCCCCCAGGTCTGTGGGGCTACGCAAGCGGTTCCCAAAGAGCTTTAGAACAAGGCATAGTTTTCCCTGATGGCTCTTTGGGCATGGGACCCATCTCCAGCCGTATGGCCATTTTTGTGCCTGGCGCGGCGCCAAGTGGGAAAGGGTGGTGTTGAGGTTGAAGGCAGCAGGAAAGCCCGCAGCCCCCAGGTCTGTGGGGCCAAGGAAGCGGTTCCCAAAGAGCTTTAGAACAAGGCATAGTTTTCCCTGCTGGCTCTTTGGGTAGGGGACCCATCCCCAGCCGTATGGCCATTTTTGTGCCTGGCGCGGCGCCAAGTGGGAAAGGGTGGTTTTGAGGCTAAAGGCAGCAGGAAAGCCCGCAGCCCCCAGGTCTGTGGGGCTACGCAAGCGGTTCCCAAAGAGCTTTAGAACAAGGCATAGTTTTCCCTGCTGGCTCTTTGGGCAGGGGACCCATCTCCAGCCATATGGCCATTTTTGTGCCTGGCGCGGCGCCCAGAGGGAAAGGGTGGTTTTGAGGCTGAAGGCAGCAGGAAAGCCCGCAGCCCCCAGGTCTGTGGGGCTACGCAAGCGGTTCCCAAAGAGCTTTAGAACAAGGCATAGTTTTCCCTGATGGCTCTTTGGGCATGGGACCAATCTCCAGACGTATGGCCATTTTTGTGCCTGGCGCGGCGCCAATTGGGAAAGGGTGGTGTCGAGGCTGAAGGCAGCAGGAAAGCCCGCAGCCCCCAGATCTGTGGGGCTACGCAAGCGGTTCCCAAAGAGCTTTAGAACAAGGCATAGTTTTCCCTGCTGGCTCTTTGGGCGGGGCACCCATCTCCAGCCGTATGGCCATTTTAGTGCCTCGCCCGGCGCCCAGACGGAAATGGTGGTATCCAGGCTGAAGGCAGCAGGAAAGCCCGCAGCCCCCAGGTCTGTGGGGCTACGCAAGCTGTTCCCAACGAGCTTTAGAAGAAGGCATAGTTTTCCCTGCTGGCTCTTTGGGCGGGGGACCCATCTCCAGCCATATGGCCATTTTTGTGCCTGGCGCCGCGCCAAGTGGGAAAGGGTGGTGTCGAGGCTGAAGGCAGCAGGAAAGCCCGCAGCCCCCAGGTCTGTGGGGCTACGCAAGCGGTTCCCAAAGAGCTTTAGAACAAGGCATAGTTTTCCCTGCTGGCTCTTTGGGCAGGGGACCCATCTCCAGCCGTATGGCCATTTATGTGGCTGGCGCGGCGCCAAGTGGGAAAGGGTGGCTTTGAGGATGAAGGCAGCAGGAAAGCCCGCAGCCCCCAGGTCTGTGGGGCTACGCAAGCCGTTCCCAAAGAGCTTTAGAACAAGGCATAGTTTTCCCTGCTGGCTCTTTGGGCGGGGTACCCATCTCCAGCCATATGGCCATATTTCTGCCTGGCGCGGCGCCAGGTGGGAAAGGGTGGTGTCGAGGCTGAAGGCAGCAGGAAAGCCCGCAGCCCCCAGGTCTGTGGGGCTACGCAAGCGGTTCCCAAAGAGCTTTAGAACAAGGCATAGTTTTCCCTGCTGGCTCTTTGGGCTGGGGACCCATCTCCAGCCATATGGCCATTTTTGTGCCTGGCGCGGCGCCCAGAGGGAAAGGGTGGATTTGAGGCTGAAGGCAGCAGGAAAGCCCGCAGCCCCCAGGTCTGTGGGGCTACGCAAGCGGTTCCCAAAGAGCTTTAGAACAAGGCATAGTTTTCCCTGCTGGCTCCTTGGGCAGGGGACCCATCTCCAGCCATATGGCCATTTTTGTGCCTGGCGCGGCGCCAAGTGGGAAAGGGTGGTTTTGAGGCTGAAGGCAGCAGGAAATCCTGCAGCCCCCAGGTCTGTGGGGCTACGCAAGCGGTTCCCAAAGAGCTTTAGAACAAGGCATAGTTTTCCCTGATGGCTCTTTGGGCATGGGACCCATCTCCAGCCGTATGGCCATTTTTGTGCCAGGCGCGGCGCCAAGTGGGAAAGGGTGGTGTTGAGGTTGAAGGCAGCAGGAAAGCCCGCAGCCCCCAGGTCTGTGGGGCCAAGGAAGCGGTTCCCAAAGAGCTTTAGAACAAGGCATAGTTTTCCCTGCTGGCTCTTTGGGTAGGGGACCCATCCCCAGCCGTATGGCCATTTTTGTGCCTGGCGCGGCGCCAAGTGGGAAAGGGTGGTTTTGAGGCTAAAGGCAGCAGGAAAGCCCGCAGCCCCCAGGTCTGTGGGGCTACGCAAGCGGTTCCCAAAGAGCTTTAGAACAAAGCATAGTTTTCCCTGCTGGCTCTTTGGGCAGGGGACCCATCTCCAGCCATATGGCCATTTTTGTGCCTGGCGCGGCGCCCAGAGGGAAAGGGTGGTTTTGAGGCTGAAGGCAGCAGGAAAGCCCGCAGCCCCCAGGTCTGTGGGGCTACGCAAGCGGTTCCCAAAGAGCTTTAGAACAAGGCATAGTTTTCCCTGATGGCTCTTTGGGCATGGGACCAATCTCCAGACATATGGCCATTTTTGTGCCTGGCGCGGCGCCAAGTGGGAAAGGGTGTTGTCGAGGCTGAAGGCAGCAGGAAAGCCCGCAGCCCCCAGGTCTGTGGGGCTACGCAAGAGGTTCCCAAAGAGCTTTAGAACAAGGCATAGTTTTCCCTGCTGGCTCTTTGGGCGGGGGACCCATCTCCAGCCATATGGCCATTTTTGTGCCTGGCGCGGCGCCAATTGGGAAAGGGTGGTGTCGAGGCTGAAGGCAGCAGGAAAGCCCGCAGCCCCCAGGTCTGTGGGGCTACGCAAGCGGTTCCCAAAGAGCTTTAGAACAAGGCATAGTTTTCCCTGCTGGCTCTTTGGGCGGGCACCCATCTCCAGCCGTATGGCCATTTTAGTGCCTCGCCCGGCGCCCAGACGGAAATGGTGGTATCCAGGCTGAAGGCAGCAGGAAAGCCCGCAGCCCCCAGGTCTGTGGGGCTACGCAAGCTGTTCCCAACGAGCTTTAGAAGAAGGCATAGTTTTCCCTGCTGGCTCTTTGGGCGGGGGACCCATCTCCAGCCATATGGCCATTTTTGTGCCTGGCGCCGCGCCAAGTGGGAAAGGGTGGTGTCGAGGCTGAAGGCAGCAGGAAAGCCCGCAGCCCCCAGGTCTGTGGGGCTATGCAAGCGGTTCCCAAAGAGCTTTAGAACAAGGCATAGTTTTCCCTGCTGGCTCTTTGGGCTGGGGACCCATCTCCAGCCATATGGCCATTTTTGTGCCTGGCGCGGCGCCCAGAGGGAAAGGGTGGATTTGAGGCTGAAGGCAGCAGGAAAGCCCGCAGCCCCCAGGTCTGTGGGGCTACGCAAGCGGTTCCCAGAGACCTTTAGAACAACGCATAGTTTTCCATAATGGCTCCTTGGGCAGGGGACCGATCTCCAGCCATATGGCCATTTTTGTGCCTGACGCGGGGCCAAGTGGGAAAGGGTGGCTTTGAGGCTGAAGGCAGCAGGAAAGACTGCAGCCCCCAGGTCTGTGGGGCTACGCAAGCGGTTCCCAAAGAGCTTTAGAACAAGGCATAGTTTTCCCTGATGGCTCTTTGGGCATGGGACCCATCTCCAGCCGTATGGCCATTTTTGTGCCTGGCGCGGCGCCAGGTGGGAAAGGGTGGTGTTGAGGCTGAAGGCAGCAGGAAAGCCCGCAGCCCCCAGGTCTGTGGGGCTAAGCAAGCGGTTCCCAAAGAGCTTTAGAACAAGGCATACGTTTCCCTGCTGGCTCTTTGGGCGGGGGACCCATCTCCAGCCGTATGGCCATTTTTGTGCCTGGCGCGGCGCCAAGTGGGAAAGGGTGTTGTCGAGGCTGAAGGCAGCAGGAAAGCCCGCAGCCCCCCAGGTCTGTGGGGCTACGCAAGCGGTTCCCAAAGACCTTTAGAACAAGGCATAGTTTTCCCTGCTGGCTCTTTGGGCGGGGGACCCATCTCCAGCCATATGGCCATTTTTGAGCCTGGCGCGGCGCCAATTGGGAAAGGGTGGTTTTGAGGCTAAAGGCAGCAGGAAAGCCCGCAGCCCCCAGGTCTGTGGGGCTACGCAAGCGGTTCCCAAAGAGCTTTAGAACAAGGCATAGTTTTCCCTGCTGGCTCTTTGGGCGGGGGACCCATCTCCAGCCATATGGCCATTTTTGTGCCTGGCGCGGCGCCCAGAGGGAAAGGGTGGTTTTGAGGCTGAAGGCAGCAGGAAAGCCCGCAGCCCCCAGGTCTGTGGGGCTACGCAAGCGGTTTCCAGAGACCTTTAGAACAAGGCATAATTTTCCCTAATGGCTCCTTGGGCGTGGGACCCATCTCCAGCCATATGGCCATTTTTGTGCCTGGCGCGGCGCCAAGTGGGAAAGGGTGGTTTTGAGGCTGAAGGCAGCAGGAAAGCCCGCAGCCCCCAGGTCTGTGGGGCTACGCAAGCGATTCCCAAAGATCTTTAGAACAAGGCATAGTTTTCCCTAATGGCTCTTTGGGCGGGGCACCCATGTCGAGCCGTATGGCCATTTTTGTGCCTGGCCCGGTGCCCAGACGGAAATGGTGGTATCGAGGCTGAAGGCAGCAGGAAAGCCCGCAGCCCCCAGGTCTGTGGGGCTACGCAAGCGGTTTCCAGAGACCTTTAGAACAAGGCATAATTTTCCCTAATGGCTCCTTGGGCGTGGGACCCATCTCCAGCCATATGGCCATTTTTGTGCCTGGCGCGGCGCCAAGTGGGAAAGGGTGGTTTTGAGGCTGAAGGCAGCAGGAAATCCTGCAGCCCCCAGGTCTGTGGGGCTACGCAAGCGATTCCCAAAGATCTTTAGAACAAGGCATAGTTTTCCCTAATGGCTCTTTGGGCGGGGCACCCATGTCGAGCCGTATGGCCATTTTTGTGCCTGGCCCGGTGCCCAGACGGAAATGGTGGTATCGAGGCTGAAGGCAGCAGGAAATCCCGCAGCCTCCAGGTCTGTGGGGCTACGCAAGTGTTTCTGAAAGAGCTTTAGAACAAGGCATAGTTTTCCCTGCTAGCTCTTTGGGCGGGGGACCCATCTCCAGCCATAAGTCAATTTGTGCCTGGCGCGGCGCCAAGTGGGAAAGGGTGGTGTCGAGGCTGAAGGCAGCAGGAAAGCCATCAGCCCCCAGGTCTGTGGGGCTACGCAAGTGGTTCCCAAAGACCTTTAGAACAAGGCATAGTTTTCCCTAATGGTTCCCTGGGCAGGGGACCCATCTCCAGCCGTATGGCCATTTTTGTGCCTGGCGCGGCGCCAAGTGGGAAAGGGTGGCGTCGAGGCTGAAGGCAGCAGCAAAGCCTGTGTTGCGTGAAAAGGGGCAAAGCGGTTTTAGCAGAAGATAAACCCCCTTGCGTTCTAACACTCCTCACCGAGGTGGGAGGCTAGTTGCGGCTAGGTTTAAATTCTGAGTGATGCCCATTTCAGCACTATCAGTCCAATCGCGTTTAATATATATTAAACTATTACGATTTGGATACACTAATAGTGGACTGCACCTTCAGTCTAGTCGTGCTCATGAACTAGCACGGCCACTCTTGAGTTTTTGGTCGCGTTCAGTGAGAAGCGAAACGACTAGCTACTTAAAAAAGTGCAGTTTATTTAAACAACAGATATATAGGTTCTTAGGATTGCCGGTGATAAATACACTGTCTGCAAAGCACGTGCAAATGAAAGTATTGTTACATATACAAAACGCGCGACAAAGTTATAAACGATACAGCCTGGCTTTAAATGTAGGAAAAGAGAGTCTCTAGAGAAATTTCTAAGTTTCCCGAGGAAGCACTCGGTATAATCTAAGTCTTACCCAAAGGCGTCCCTATGGGGGGGGAAGAGAGGCTCAGCCCGTCGACTGATCCCAGAAGTCAGTGATGTAATTCTTTATGATGGTGTCTTCCCTGGGTAATCCCCCTCTCTTGGGCTATTTTTATACTATTTGTTATCTTCAAGGTGGAGTTTGAGTGACTTTAGTCATACATACTTTTATCACGATTGGTGTAAATTTCTCTCGCTTCACAATTAAAGGTATAGTTTACGAGAAATTCAGGGCGCAGACTCAAGAAGGAGTGGTCGCACCTTGGAGGCGGGTAGCCTTCGGATGGAGGTGTGTTTTGGTATTATAATGACATTATAATGAGCAAAGTTCGCACAAAGGACAGCATTTCATCAAAATTTGACAAAATGTTGGCTCTGAGCATCTAGCGGGCAGCTAATTGGCAGCTTATCTGTTTCATGTATCATCCCATTCCTGTATCCGCTATACATCATAAGGTAAAGCCACGGAATAATTGCATCCCGTCCCGTACCTCATGTAGCTTATCAGGGAACCACAGATGTTGTGTCCTTCATGCCAGCTGCGGCTATTTTCTACCTCAGAAGCCTCTTGATTTTATACTTTTCCTTAATGTGTGAACAATGCTGTACTTTTGTATTTTTTAGCCAATTTAGTATTTATTCCACAGCCTGCAGCCCCCAGGTCTCTGGGGCCAAGCAAGCGGTTCCCAAAGAGCATTAGAACAAGGCATAGTTTTCCCAGCTGGCTCATTGGGCGGGGGACCCATCTCCAGCCATAGGCCATTTTGTGCAGGGCGCGGTGCCAAGTGGGAAAGGGTGGTGTCGAGGCTGAAGGCAGCAGGAAGCCTGCAGCCCCCAGGCCTGTGGGGCTACGCAAGCGGTTCCCAAAGAGCTTTAGAACAAGGCATAGTTTTCCCTGCTGGCTCTTTGGGCGGGGGACCCATCTCTAGTCATAGGCCATTTTTGCCCCTGGCGTGGCGCCAAGTGGGAAACGGTGGTGTTGAGGTATGAAGGCAGCAGGAAAGCCCACAGCCCCCAGGTCTGTGGGGCTACGCAAGCTGTTCCCAAGGAGCTTTAGAACAAGGCATAGTTTTCCCTGCTTGCTGTTTGGGCGTGGGACCCATCTCCAGCCATAAGTCATTTTTGTGCCTAGCGCGGCGCCAAGTGGGAAAGGGTGGTGTCGAGGCTGAAGGCAGCAGGAAAGCCCGCAGCCCCCAGGTCTGTGGGGCTACGCAAGCAGTTCCCAAAGAGCTTTAGAACAAGGCATAGTTTTCCCTGCTGGCTCTTTGGGCAGGGGACCCATCTCCAGCCATATGGCCATTTTTGTGCCTGGCGCGGCGCCCAGAGGGAAAGGGTGGTGTCGAGGCTGAAGGCAGCAGGAAAGCCCGCAGCCCCCAGGTCTGTGGGGCTACGCAAGCGGTTCCCAGAGACCTTTAGAACAAGGCATAATTTTCCCTAATGGCTCCTTGGGCGTGGGACCCATCTCCAGCCATATGGCCATTTTTGTGCCTGGCGCGGCGCCAAGTGGGAAAGGGTGGTTTTGAGGCTGAAGGCAGCAGGAAATCCTGCAGCCCCCAGGTCTGTGGGGCTACGCAAGCGGTTCCCAAAGAGCTTTAGAACAAGGCATAGTTTTCCCTGATGGCTCTTTGGGCATGGGACCCATCTCCAGCCGTATGGCCATTTTTGTGCCTGGCGCGGCGCCAAGTGGGAAAGGGTGGTGTTGAGGTTGAAGGCAGCAGGAAAGCCCGCAGCCCCCAGGTCTGTGGGGCCAAGGAAGCGGTTCCCAAAGAGCTTTAGAACAAGGCATAGTTTTCCCTGCTGGCTCTTTGGGTAGGGGACCCATCCCCAGCCGTATGGCCATTTTTGTGCCTGGCGCGGCGCCAAGTGGGAAAGGGTGGTTTTGAGGCTAAAGGCAGCAGGAAAGCCCGCAGCCCCCAGGTCTGTGGGGCTACGCAAGCGGTTCCCAAAGAGCTTTAGAACAAGGCATAGTTTTCCCTGCTGGCTCTTTGGGCAGGGGACCCATCTCCAGCCATATGGCCATTTTTGTGCCTGGCGCGGCGCCCAGAGGGAAAGGGTGGTTTTGAGGCTGAAGGCAGCAGGAAAGCCCGCAGCCCCCAGGTCTGTGGGGCTACGCAAGCGGTTCCCAAAGAGCTTTAGAACAAGGCATAGTTTTCCCTAATGGCTCCTTGGGCAGGGGACCCATCTCCAGCCATATGGCCATTTTTGTGCCTGGCGCGGCGCCAAGTGGGAAAGGGTGGTTTTGAGGCTGAAGGCAGCAGGAAAGCCTGCAGCCCCCAGGTCTGTGGGGCTACGCAAGCGGTTCCCAAAGAGCTTTAGAACAAGGCATAGTTTTCCCTGATGGCTCTTTGGGCATGGGACCAATCTCCAGCCGTATGGCCATTTTTGTGCCTGGCGCGGCGCCAAGTGGGAAAGGGTGTTGTCGAGGCTGAAGGCATTAGGAAAGCCCGCAGCCCCCAGGTCTGTGGGGCTACGCAAGCGGTTCCCAAAGAGCTTTAGAACAAGGCATAGTTTTCCCTGCTGGCTCTTTGGGCGGGGGACCCATCTCCAGCCATATGGCCATTTTTGTGCCTGGCGCGGCGCCCAGAGGGAAAGGGTGGTTTTGAGGCTGAAGGCAGCAGGAAAGCCCGCAGCCCCCAGGTCTGTGGGGCTACGCAAGCGGTTCCCAGAGACCTTTAGAACAAGGCATAATTTTCCCTAATGGCTCCTTGGGCGTGGGACCCATCTCCAGCCATATGGCCATTTTTGTGCCTGGCGCGGCGCCAAGTGGGAAAGGGTGGTTTTGAGGCTGAAGGCAGCAGGAAATCCTGCAGCCCCCAGGTCTGTGGGGCTACGCAAGCGATTCCCAAAGATCTTTAGAACAAGGCATAGTTTTCCCTAATGGCTCTTTGGGCGGGGCACCCATGTCGAGCCGTATGGCCATTTTTGTGCCTGGCCCGGTGCCCAGACGGAAATGGTGGTATCGAGGCTGAAGGCAGCAGGAAAGCCCGCAGCCTCCAGGTCTGTGGGGCTACGCAAGTTTTTCTGAAAGAGCTTTAGAACAAGGCATAGTTTTCCCTGCTAGCTCTTTGGGCGGGGGACCCATCTCCAGCCATAAGTCAATTTGTGCCTGGCGCGGCGCCAAGTGGGAAAGGGTGGTGTCGAGGCTGAAGGCAGCAGGAAAGCCATCAGCCCCCAGGTCTGTGGGGCTACGCAAGTGGTTCCCAAAGACCTTTAGAACAAGGCATAGTTTTCCCTAATGGTTCCCTGGGCAGGGGACCCATCTCCAGCCGTATGGCCATTTTTGTGCCTGGCGCGGCGCCAAGTGGGAAAGGGTGGCGTCGAGGCTGAAGGCAGCAGCAAAGCCTGTGTTGCGTGAAAAGGGGCAAAGCGGTTTTAGCAGAAGATAAACCCCCTTGCGTTCTAACACTCCTCACCGAGGTGGGAGGCTAGGTGCGGCTAGGTTTAAATTCTGAGTGATGCCCAATTCAGCACTATCAGTCCAATCGCGTTTAATATATATTAAACTATTACGATTTGGATACACTAATAGTGGACTGCACCTTCAGTCTAGTCGTGCTCATGAACTAGCACGGCCACTCTTGAGTTTTTGGTCGCGTTCAGTGAGAAAGCGAAACGACTAGCTACTTAAAAAAGTGCAGTTTATTTAAACAACAGATATATAGGTTCTTAGGATTGCCGGTGATAAATACACTGTCTGCAAAGCACGTGCAAATGAAAGTATTGTTACATATACAAAACGCGCGACAAAGTTATAAACGATACAGCCTGGCTTTAAATGTAGGAAAAGAGAGTCTCTAGAGAAATTTCTAAGTTTCCCGAGGAAGCACTCGGTATAATCTAAGTCTTACCCAAAGGCGTCCCTATGGGGGGGAAGAGAGGCTCAGCCCGTCGACTGATCCCAGAAGTCAGTGATGTAATTCTTTATGATGGTGTCTTCCCTGGGTATTCCCCCTCTCTTGGGCTATTTTTATACTATTTGTTATCTTCAAGGTGGAGTTTGAGTGACTTTAGTCATACATACTTTTATCACGATTGGTGTAAATTTCTCTCGCTTCACAATTAAAGGTATAGTTTACGAGAAATTCAGGGCGCAGACTCAAGAAGGAGTGGTCGCACCTTGGAGGCGGGTAGCCTTCGGGATGGAGGTGTGTTTTGGTATTATAATGACATTATAATGAGCAAAGTTCGCACAAAGGACAGCATTTCATCAAAATTTGACAAAATGTTGGCTCTGAGCATCTAGCGGGCAGCTAATTGGCAGCTTATCTGTTTCATGGTATCATCCCATTCCTGTATCCGCTATACATCATAAGGTAAAGCCACGGAATAATTGCATCCCGTCCCGTACCTCATGTAGCTTATCAGGGAACCACAGATGTTGTGTCCTTCATGCCAGCTGCGGCTATTTTCTACCTCAGAAGCCTCTTGATTTTATACTTTTCCTTAATGTGTGAACAATGCTGTACTTTTGTATTTTTTAGCCAATTTAGTATTTATTCCACAGCCTGCAGCCCCCAGGTCTGTGGGGCCAAGCAAGCGGTTCCCAAAGAGCTTTAGAACAAGGCATAGTTTTCCCTGCTGGCTCTTTGGGCGGGGGACCCATCTCTAGTCATAGGCCATTTTTGCCCCTGGCGTGGCGCCAAGTGGGAAACGGTGGTGTTGAGGTTGAAGGCAGCAGGAAAGCCCACAGCCCCCAGGTCTGTGGGGCTACGCAAGCTGTTCCCAAGGAGCTTTAGAACAAGGCATAGTTTTCCCTGCTTGCTGTTTGGGCGTGGGACCCATCTCCAGCCATAAGTCATTTTTGTGCCTAGCGCGGCGCCAAGTGGGAAAGGGTGGTGTCGAGGCTGAAGGCAGCAGGAAAGCCCGCAGCCCCCAGGTCTGTGGGGCTACGCAAGCGGTTCCCAAAGAGCTTTAGAACAAGGCATAGTTTTCCCTGCTGGCTCTTTGGGCAGGGGACCCATCTCCAGCCATATGGCCATTTTTGTGCCTGGCGCGGCGCCCAGAGGGAAAGGGTGGTGTCGAGGCTGAAGGCAGCAGGAAAGCCGGCAGCCCCCAGGTCTGTGGGGCTACGCAAGCGGTTCCCAGAGACCTTTAGAACAAGGCATAATTTTCCCTAATGGCTCCTTGGGCGTGGGACCCATCTCCAGCCATATGGCCATTTTTGTGCCTGGCGCGGCGCCAAGTGGGAAAGGGTGGTTTTGAGGCTGAAGGCAGCAGGAAATCCTGCAGCCCCCAGGTCTGTGGGGCTACGCAAGCGGTTCCCAAAGAGCTTTAGAACAAGGCATAGTTTTCCCTGATGGCTCTTTGGGCATGGGACCCATGTCGAGCCGTATGGCCATTTTTGTGCCTGGCGCGGCGCCAAGTGGGAAAGGGTGGTGTTGAGGTTGAAGGCAGCAGGAAAGCCCGCAGCCCCCAGGTCTGTGGGGCCAAGGAAGCGGTTCCCAAAGAGCTTTAGAACAAGGCATAGTTTTCCCTGCTGGCTCTTTGGGTAGGGGACCCATCCCCAGCCGTATGGCCATTTTTGTGCCTGGCGCGGCGCCAAGTGGGAAAGGGTGGTTTTGAGGCTAAAGGCAGCAGGAAAGCCCGCAGCCCCCAGGTCTGTGGGGCTACGCAAGCGGTTCCCAAAGAGCTTTAGAACAAGGCATAGTTTTCCCTGATGGCTCTTTGGGCATGGGACCAATCTCCAGACGTATGGCCATTTTTGTGCCTGGCGCGGCGCCAAGTGGGAAAGGGTGTTGTCGAGGCTGAAGGCAGCAGGAAAGCCCGCAGCCCCCAGGTCTGTGGGGCTACGCAAGAGGTTCCCAAAGAGCTTTAGAACAAGGCATAGTTTTCCCTGCTGGCTCTTTGGGCGGGGGACCCATCTCCAGCCATATGGCCATTTTTGAGCCTGGCGCGGCGCCAAGTGGGAAAGGGTGCTGTCGAGGCTGAAGGCAGCAGGAAAGCCCGCAGCCCCCAGTTCTGTGGGGCTACGCAAGCGGTTCCCAAAGAGCTTTAGAACAAGGCATAGTTTTCCCTAATGGCTCCTTGGGCAGGGGACCCATCTCCAGCCATATGGCCATTTTTGTGCCTGGCGCGGCGCCCAGTGGGAAAGGGTGGTTTTGAGGCTGAATGCAGCAGGAAAGCCCGCAGCCCCCAGGTCTGTGGGGCTACGCAAGCTGTTCCCAAAGAGCTTTAGAAGAAGGCATAGTTTTCCCTGCTGACTCTTTGGGCGGGGGGCCCATCTCCAGCCATATGGCCATTTTTGTACCTGGCGCGGCGCCAAGTGGGAAAGGGTGGTTTTGAGGCTGAAGGCAGCAGGAAAGCCTGCAGCCCCCAGTACTGTGGGGCTACGCAAGCGGTTCCCAAAGAGCTTTAGAACAAGGCATAGTTTTCCCTGCTGGCTCCTTGGGCGGGGGACCCATCTCCAGCCGTATGGCCATTTATGTGCCTGGCGCGGCGCCAGGTGGGAAAGGGTGGTGTTGAGGCTGAAGGCAGCAGGAAAGCCCGCAGCCCCCAGGTCTGTGGGGCTACGCAAGCGGTTCCCAAAGAGCTTTAGAACAAGGCATAGTTTTCCCTGCTGGCTCTTTGGGCGGGGGACCCATCTCCAGCCATATGGCCATTTTTGAGCCTGGCGCGGCGCCAATTGGGAAAGGGTGGTGTCGAGGCTGAAGGCAGCAGGAAAGCCCGCAGCCCCCAGGTCTGTGGGGCTACGCAAGCGGTTCCCAAAGAGCTTTAGAACAAGGCATAGTTTTCCCTGCTGGCTCTTTGGGCGGGGCACACATCTCCAGCCGTATGGCCATTTTAGTGCCTCGCCCGGCGCCCAGACGGAAATGGTGGTATCCAGGCTGAAGGCAGCAGGAAAGCCCGCAGCCCCCAGGTCTGTGGGGCTACGCAAGCTGTTCCCAACGAGCTTTAGAAGAAGGCATAGTTTTCCCTGCTGGCTCTTTGGGCGGGGGACCCATCTCCAGCCATATGGCCATTTTTGTGCCTGGCGCGGCGCCAAGTGGGAAAGGGTGGTGTCGAGGCTGAAGGCAGCAGGAAAGCCCGCAGCCCCCAGGTCTGTGGGGCTACGCAAGCGGTTCCCAAAGAGCTTTAGAACAAGGCATAGTTTTCCCTGCTGGCTCTTTGGGCAGGGGACCCATCTCCAGCCATATGGCCATTTTTGTGGCTGGCGCGGCGCCAAGTGGGAAAGGGTGGTGTCGAGGCTGAAGGCAGCAGGAAAGCCTGCAGCCCCCAGGTCTGTGGGGCCAAGGAAGCGGTTCCCAAAGAGCTTTAGAACAAGGCATAGTTTTCCCTGCTAGCTCTTTGGGCGGGGGACCCATCTCCAGCCATAGGTCAATTTGTGCCTGGCGCGGCGCCAAGTGGGAAAGGGTGGCTTTGAGGCTGAAGGCAGCAGGAAAGCCCGCAGCCCCCAGGTCTGTGGGGCTACGCAAGCCGTTCCCAAAGAGCTTTAGAACAAGGCATAGTTTTCCCTGCTGGCTCTTTGGGCGGGGGACCCATCTCCAGCCATATGGCCATATTTCTGCCTGGCGCGGCGCCAGGTGGGAAAGGGTGGTGTCGAGGCTGAAGGCAGCAGGAAAGCCCGCAGCCCACAGGTCTGTGGGGCTACGCAAGCGGTTCCCAAAGAGCTTTAGAACAAGGCATAGTTTTCCCTGCTGGCTCTTTGGGCAGGGGACCCATCTCCAGCCATATGGCCATTTTTGTGCCTGGCGCGGCGCCCAGAGGGAAAGGGTGGTTTTGAGGCTGAAGGCAGCAGGAAAGCCCGCAGCCCCCAGGTCTGTGGGGCTACGCAAGCGGTTCCCAGAGACCTTTAGAACAAGGCATAGTTTTCCATAATGGCTCCTTGGGCAGGGGACCGATCTCCAGCCATATGGCCATTTTTGTGCCTGACGCGGGGCCAAGTGGGAAAGGGTGGCTTTGAGGCTGAAGGCAGCAGGAAAGCCTGCAGCCCCCAGGTCTGTGGGGCTACGCAAGCGGTTCCCAAAGAGCTTTAGAACAAGGCATAGTTTTCCCTAATGGCTCCTTGGGCAGGGGACCCATCTCCAGCCATATGGCCATTTTTGTGCCTGGCGCGGCGCCAAGTGGGAAAGGGTGGTTTTGAGGCTGAATGCAGCAGGAAAGCCTGCAGCCCCCAGGTCTGTGGGGCTACGCAAGCGGTTCCCAAAGAGCTTTAGAACAAGGCATAGTTTTCCCTGATGGCTCTTTGGGCATGGGACCAATCTCCAGACGTATGGCCATTTTTGTGCCTGGCGCGGCGCCAAGTGGGAAAGGGTGTTGTCGAGGCTGAAGGCAGCAGGAAAGCCCGCAGCCCCCAGGTCTGTGGGGCTAAGCAAGCGGTTCCCAAAGAGCTTTAGAACAAGGCATACGTTTCCCTGCTGGCTCTTTGGGCGGGGCACCCATCTCCAGCCGTATGGCCATTTTTGTGCCTGGCGCGGCGCCCAGAGGGAAAGGGTGGTTTTGAGGCTGAAGGCAGCAGGAAAGCCCGCAGCCCCCAGGTCTGTGGGGCTACGCAAGCTGTTCCCAAAGAGCTTTAGAAGAAGGCATAGTTTTCCCTTCTGACTCTTTGGGCGGGGGACCCATCTCCAGCCATATGGCCATTTTTGTACCTGGCGCGGCGCCAAGTGGGAAAGGGTGGTTTTGAGGCTGAAGGCAGCAGGAAAGCCCGCAGCCCCCAGGTCTGTGGGGCTACGCAAGCGGTTCCCAAAGAGCTTTGGAACAAGGCATAGTTTTCCCTAATGGCTCCTTGGGCAGGGGACCCATCTCCAGCCATATGGCCATTTTTGTGCCTGGCGCGGCGCCAAGTGGGAAAGGGTGGTTTTGAGGCTGAAGGCAGCAGGAAAGCCTGCAGCCCCCAGGTCTGTGGGGCTACGCAAGCGGTTCCCAAAGAGCTTTAGAACAAGGCATAGTTTTCCCTGATGGCTCTTTGGGCATGGGACCCATCTCCAGACGTATGGCCATTTTTGTGCCTGGCGCGGCGCCAAGTGGGAAAGGGTGTTGTCGAGGCTGAAGGCATTAGGAAAGCCCGCAGCCCCCAGGTCTGTGGGGCTACGCAAGCGGTTCCCAGAGACCTTTAGAACAAGGCATAATTTTCCCTAATGGCTCCTTGGGCGTGGGACCCATCTCCAGCCATATGGCCATTTTTGTGCCTGGCGCGGCGCCAAGTGGGAAAGGGTGGTTTTGAGGCTGAAGGCAGCAGGAAATCCTGCAGCCCCCAGGTCTGTGGGGCTACGCAAGCGATTCCCAAAGATCTTTAGAACAAGGCATAGTTTTCCCTAATGGCTCTTTGGGCGGGGCACCCATGTCGAGCCGTATGGCCATTTTTGTGCCTGGCCCGGTGCCCAGACAGAAATGGTGGTATCGAGGCTGAAGGCAGCAGGAAAGCCCGCAGCCTCCAGGTCTGTGGGGCTACGCAAGTGTTTCTGAAAGAGCTTTAGAACAAGGCATAGTTTTCCCTGCTAGCTCTTTGGGCGGGGGACCCATCTCCAGCCATAAGTCAATTTGTGCCTGGCGCGGCGCCAAGTGGGAAAGGGTGGTGTCGAGGCTGAAGGCAGCAGGAAAGCCATCAGCCCCCAGGTCTGTGGGGCTACGCAAGTGGTTCCCAAAGACCTTTAGAACAAGGCATAGTTTTCCCTAATGGTTCCCTGGGCAGGGGACCCATCTCCAGCCGTATGGCCATTTTTGTGCCTGGCGCGGCGCCAAGTGGGAAAGGGTGGCGTCGAGGCTGAAGGCAGCAGCAAAGCCTGTGTTGCGTGAAAAGGGGCAAAGCGGTTTTAGCAGAAGATAAACCCCCTTGCGTTCTAACACTCCTCACCGAGGTGGGAGGCTAGGTGCGGCTAGGTTTAAATTCTGAGTGATGCCCAATTCAGCACTATCAGTCCAATCGCGTTTAATATATATTAAACTATTACGATTTGGATACACTAATAGTGGACTGCACCTTCAGTCTAGTCGTGCTCATGAACTAGCACGGCCACTCTTGAGTTTTTGGTCGCGTTCAGTGAGAAAGCGAAACGACTAGCTACTTAAAAAAGTGCAGTTTATTTAAACAACAGATATATAGGTTCTTAGGATTGCCGGTGATAAATACACTGTCTGCAAAGCACGTGCAAATGAAAGTATTGTTACATATACAAAACGCGCGACAAAGTTATAAACGATACAGCCTGGCTTTAAATGTAGGAAAAGAGAGTCTCTAGAGAAATTTCTAAGTTTCCCGAGGAAGCACTCGGTATAATCTAAGTCTTACCCAAAGGCGTCCCTATGGGGGGGAAGAGAGGCTCAGCCCGTCGACTGATCCCAGAAGTCAGTGATGTAATTCTTTATGATGGTGTCTTCCCTGGGTATTCCCCCTCTCTTGGGCTATTTTTATACTATTTGTTATCTTCAAGGTGGAGTTTGAGTGACTTTAGTCATACATACTTTTATCACGATTGGTGTAAATTTCTCTCGCTTCACAATTAAAGGTATAGTTTACGAGAAATTCAGGGCGCAGACTCAAGAAGGAGTGGTCGCACCTTGGAGGCGGGTAGCCTTCGGGATGGAGGTGTGTTTTGGTATTATAATGACATTATAATGAGCAAAGTTCGCACAAAGGACAGCATTTCATCAAAATTTGACAAAATGTTGGCTCTGAGCATCTAGCGGGCAGCTAATTGGCAGCTTATCTGTTTCATGGTATCATCCCATTCCTGTATCCGCTATACATCATAAGGTAAAGCCACGGAATAATTGCATCCCGTCCCGTACCTCATGTAGCTTATCAGGGAACCACAGATGTTGTGTCCTTCATGCCAGCTGCGGCTATTTTCTACCTCAGAAGCCTCTTGATTTTATACTTTTCCTTAATGTGTGAACAATGCTGTACTTTTGTATTTTTTAGCCAATTTAGTATTTATTCCACAGCCTGCAGCCCCCAGGTCTGTGGGGCCAAGCAAGCGGTTCCCAAAGAGCTTTAGAACAAGGCATAGTTTTCCCTGCTGGCTCTTTGGGCGGGGGACCCATCTCTAGTCATAGGCCATTTTTGCCCCTGGCGTGGCGCCAAGTGGGAAACGGTGGTGTTGAGGTTGAAGGCAGCAGGAAAGCCCACAGCCCCCAGGTCTGTGGGGCTACGCAAGCTGTTCCCAAGGAGCTTTAGAACAAGGCATAGTTTTCCCTGCTTGCTGTTTGGGCGTGGGACCCATCTCCAGCCATAAGTCATTTTTGTGCCTAGCGCGGCGCCAAGTGGGAAAGGGTGGTGTCGAGGCTGAAGGCAGCAGGAAAGCCCGCAGCCCCCAGGTCTGTGGGGCTACGCAAGCAGTTCCCAAAGAGCTTTAGAACAAGGCATAGTTTTCCCTGCTGGCTCTTTGGGCAGGGGACCCATCTCAAGCCATATGGCCATTTTTGTGCCTGGCGCGGCGCCCAGAGGGAAAGGGTGGTGTCGAGGCTGAAGGCAGCAGGAAAGCCCGCAGCCCCCAGGTCTGTGGGGCTACGCAAGCGGTTCCCAGAGACCTTTAGAACAAGGCATAATTTTCCCTAATGGCTCCTTGGGCGTGGGACCCATCTCCAGCCATATGGCCATTTTTGTGCCTGGCGCGGCGACAAGTGGGAAAGGGTGGTTTTGAGGCTGAAGGCAGCAGGAAATCCTGCA
Organism: Rissa tridactyla; assembly: GCF_028500815.1. Lineage (NCBI taxonomy): Eukaryota > Metazoa > Chordata > Aves > Charadriiformes > Laridae > Rissa > Rissa tridactyla. Next base: position 413,580 of record NW_026529649.1, read on the forward strand.
GCCCCCAGGTCTGTGGGGCTACGCAAGCGGTTCCCAAAGAGCTTTAGAACAAGGCATTGTTTTCCCTGATGGCTCTTTGGGCATGGGACCCATGTCGAGCCGTATGGCCATTTTTGTGCCTGGCGCGGCGCCAAGTGGGAAAGGGTGGTGTTGAGGTTGAAGGCAGCAGGAAAGCCCGCAGCCCCCAGGTCTGTGGGGCCAAGGAAGCGGTTCCCAAAGAGCTTTAGAACAAGGCATAGTTTTCCCTGCTGGCTCTTTGGGTAGGGGACCCATCCCCAGCCGTATGGCCATTTTTGTGCCTGGCGCGGCGCCAAGTGGGAAAGGGTGGTTTTGAGGCTAAAGGCAGCAGGAAAGCCCGCAGCCCCCAGGTCTGTGGGGCTACGCAAGCGGTTCCCAAAGAGCTTTAGAACAAGGCATAGTTTTCCCTGCTGGCTCTTTGGGCAGGGGACCCATCTCCAGCCATATGGCCATTTTTGTGCCTGGCGCGGCGCCCAGAGGGAAAGGGTGGTTTTGAGGCTGAAGGCAGCAGGAAAGCCCGCAGCCCCCAGGTCTGTGGGGCTACGCAAGCGGTTCCCAAAGAGCTTTAGAACAAGGCATAGTTTTCCCTAATGGCTCCTTGGGCAGGGGACCCATCTCCAGCCATATGGCCATTTTTGTGCCTGGCGCGGCGCCAAGTGGGAAAGGGTGGTTTTGAGGCTGAATGCAGCAGGAAAGCCTGCAGCCCCCAGGTCTGTGGGGCTACGCAAGCGGTTCCCAAAGAGCTTTAGAACAAGGCATAGTTTTCCCTGATGGCTCTTTGGGCATGGGACCAATCTCCAGACGTATGGCCATTTTTGTGCCTGGCGCGGCGCCAAGTGGGAAAGGGTGTTGTCGAGGCTGAAGGCAGCAGGAAAGCCCGCAGCCCCCAGGTCTGTGGGGCTACGCAAGAGGTTCCCAAAGAGCTTTAGAACAAGGCATAGTTTTCCCTGCTGGCTCTTTGGGCGGGGGACCCATCTCCAGCCATATGGCCATTTTTGAGCCTGGCGCGGCGCCAAGTGGGAAAGGGTGCTGTCGAGGCTGAAGGCAGCAGGAAAGCCCGCAGCCCCCAGTTCTGTGGGGCTACGCAAGCGGTTCCCAAAGAGCTTTAGAACAAGGCATAATTTTCCCTAATGGCTCCTTGGGCGTGGGACCCATCTCCAGCCATATGGCCATTTTTGTGCCTGGCGCGGCGCCAAGTGGGAAAGGGTGGTTTTGAGGCTGAAGGCAGCAGGAAATCCTGCAGCCCCCAGGTCTGTGGGGCTACGCAAGCGATTCCCAAAGATCTTTAGAACAAGGCATAGTTTTCCCTAATGGCTCTTTGGGCGGGGCACCCATGTCGAGCCGTATGGCCATTTTTGTGCCTGGCCCGGTGCCCAGACGGAAATGGTGGTATCGAGGCTGAAGGCAGCAGGAAAGCCCGCAGCCTCCAGGTCTGTGGGGCTACGCAAGTGTTTCTGAAAGAGCTTTAGAACAAGGCATAGTTTTCCCTGCTAGCTCTTTGGGCGGGGGACCCATCTCCAGCCATAAGTCAATTTGTGCCTGGCGCGGCGCCAAGTGGGAAAGGGTGGTGTCGAGGCTGAAGGCAGCAGGAAAGCCATCAGCCCCCAGGTCTGTGGGGCTACGCAAGTGGTTCCCAAAGACCTTTAGAACAAGGCATAGTTTTCCCTAATGGTTCCCTGGGCAGGGGACCCATCTCCAGCCGTATGGCCATTTTTGTGCCTGGCGCGGCTCCAAGTGGGAAAGGGTGGCGTCGAGGCTGAAGGCAGCAGCAAAGCCTGTGTTGCGTGAAAAGGGGCAAAGCGGTTTTAGCAGAAGATAAACCCCCTTGCGTTCTAACACTCCTCACCGAGGTGGGAGGCTAGGTGCGGCTAGGTTTAAATTCTGAGTGATGCCCAATTCAGCACTATCAGTCCAATCGCGTTTAATATATATTAAACTATTACGATTTGGATACACTAATAGTGGACTGCACCTTCAGTCTAGTCGTGCTCATGAACTAGCACGGCCACTCTTGAGTTTTTGGTCGCGTTCAGTGAGAAAGCGAAACGACTAGCTACTTAAAAAAGTGCAGTTTATTTAAACAACAGATATATAGGTTCTTAGGATTGCCGGTGATAAATACACTGTCTGCAAAGCACGTGCAAATGAAAGTATTGTTACATATACAAAACGCGCGACAAAGTTATAAACGATACAGCCTGGCTTTAAATGTAGGAAAAGAGAGTCTCTAGAGAAATTTCTAAGTTTCCCGAGGAAGCACTCGGTATAATCTAAGTCTTACCCAAAGGCGTCCCTATGGGGGGGAAGAGAGGCTCAGCCCGTCGACTGATCCCAGAAGTCAGTGATGTAATTCTTTATGATGGTGTCTTCCCTGGGTATTCCCCCTCTCTTGGGCTATTTTTATACTATTTGTTATCTTCAAGGTGGAGTTTGAGTGACTTTAGTCATACATACTTTTATCACGATTGGTGTAAATTTCTCTCGCTTCACAATTAAAGGTATAGTTTACGAGAAATTCAGGGCGCAGACTCAAGAAGGAGTGGTCGCACCTTGGAGGCGGGTAGCCTTCGGGATGGAGGTGTGTTTTGGTATTATAATGACATTATAATGAGCAAAGTTCGCACAAAGGACAGCATTTCATCAAAATTTGACAAAATGTTGGCTCTGAGCATCTAGCGGGCAGCTAATTGGCAGCTTATCTGTTTCATGGTATCATCCCATTCCTGTATCCGCTATACATCATAAGGTAAAGCCACGGAATAATTGCATCCCGTCCCGTACCTCATGTAGCTTATCAGGGAACCACAGATGTTGTGTCCTTCATGCCAGCTGCGGCTATTTTCTACATCAGAAGCCTCTTGATTTTATACTTTTCCTTAATGTGTGAACAATGCTGTACTTTTGTATTTTTTAGCCAATTTAGTATTTATTCCACAGCCTGCAGCCCCCAGGTCTGTGGGGCCAAGCAAGCGGTTCCCAAAGAGCTTTAGAACAAGGCATAGTTTTCCCTGCTGGCTCTTTGGGCGGGGGACCCATCTCTAGTCATAGGCCATTTTTGCCCCTGGCGTGGCGCCAAGTGGGAAACGGTGGTGTTGAGGTTGAAGGCAGCAGGAAAGCCCACAGCCCCCAGGTCTGTGGGGCTACGCAAGCTGTTCCCAAGGAGCTTTAGAACAAGGCATAGTTTTCCCTGCTGGCTCTTTGGGCAGGGGACCCATCTCCAGCCATATGGCCATTTTTGTGCCTGGCGCGGCGCCCAGAGGGAAAGGGTGGTGTCGAGGCTGAAGGCAGCAGGAAAGCCCGCAGCCCCCAGGTCTGTGGGGCTACGCAAGCGGTTCCCAGAGACCTTTAGAACAAGGCATAATTTTCCCTAATGGCTCCTTGGGCGTGGGACCCATCTCCAGCCATATGGCCATTTTTGTGCCTGGCGCGGCGCCAAGTGGGAAAGGGTGGTTTTGAGGCTGAAGGCAGCAGGAAATCCTGCAGCCCCCAGGTCTGTGGGGCTACGCAAGCGGTTCCCAAAGAGCTTTAGAACAAGGCATAGTTTTCCCTGATGGCTCTTGGGCATGGGACCCATCTCCAGCCGTATGGCCATTTTTGTGCCTGGCGCGGCGCCAAGTGGGAAAGGGTGGTGTTGAGGTTGAAGGCAGCAGGAAAGCCCGCAGCCCCCAGGTCTGTGGGGCCAAGCAAGCGGTTCCCAAAGAGCTTTAGAACAAGGCATAGTTTTCCCTGCTGGCTCTTTGGGCGGGGGACCCATCTCCAGCCGTATGGCCATTTATGTGCCTGGCGCGGCGCCAGGTGGGAAAGGGTGGTGTTGAGGCTGAAGGCAGCAGGAAAGCCCGCAGCCCCCAGGTCTGTGGGGCTACGCAAGCGGTTCCCAAAGAGCTTTAGAACAAGGCATAGTTTTCCCTGCTGGCTCTTTGGGCAGGGGACCCATCTCCAGCCATATGGCCATTTTTGTGCCTGGCGCGGCGCCAAGTGGGAAAGGGTGGTTTTGAGGCTGAATGCAGCAGGAAAGCCTGCAGCCCCCAGGTCTGTGGGGCTACGCAAGCAGTTCCCAAAGAGCTTTAGAGCAAGGCATAGTTTTCCCTGCTGGCTCTTTGGGCGGGGGACCCATCTCCAGCCATATGGCCATTTTTGAGCCTGGCGCGGCGCCAAGTGGGAAAGGGTGCTGTCGAGGCTGAAGGCAGCAGGAAAGCCCGCAGCCCCCAGTTCTGTGGGGCTACGCAAGCGGTTCCCAAAGAGCTTTAGAACAAGGCATAGTTTTCCCTGCTGGCTCTTTGGGCGGGGCACCCATCTCCAGCCGTATGGCCATTTTTGTGCCTGGCGCGGCGCCCAGAGGGAAAGGGTGGTTTTGAGGCTGAAGGCAGCAGGAAAGCCCGCAGCCCCCAGGTCTGTGGGGCTACGCAAGCGGTTCCCAAAGAGCTTTAGAAGAAGGCATAGTTTTCCCTGCTGACTCTTTGGGCGGGGGACCCATCTCCAGCCATATGGCCATTTTTGTACCTGGCGCGGCGCCAAGTGGGAAAGGGTGGTTTTGAGGCTGAAGGCAGCAGGAAAGCCTGCAGCCCCCAGGTCTGTGGGGCTACGCAAGCGGTTCCCAAAGAGCTTTAGAACAAGGCATAGTTTTCCCTGCTGGCTCTTTGGGCGGGGGACCCATCTCCAGCCGTATGGCCATTTATGTGCCTGGCGCGGCGCCAGGTGGGAAAGGGTGGTGTTGAGGCTGAAGGCAGCAGGAAAGCCCGCAGCCCCCAGGTCGGTGGGGCTACGCAAGCGGTTCCCAAAGAGCTTTAGAACAAGGCATAGTTTTCCCTGCTGGCTCTTTGGGCGGGGGACCCATCTCCAGCCATATGGCCATTTTTGAGCCTGGCGCGGCGCCAATTGGGAAAGGGTGGTGTCGAGGCTGAAGGCAGCAGCAAAGCCCGCAGCCCCCAGGTCTGTGGGGCTACGCAAGCGGTTCCCAAAGAGTTTTAGAACAAGGCATAGTTTTCCCTGCTGGCTCTTTGGGCGGGGCACACATCTCCAGCCGTATGGCCATTTTAGTGCCTCGCCCGGCGCCCAGACGGAAATGGTGGTATCCAGGCTGAAGGCAGCAGGAAAGCCTGCAGCCCCCAGGTCTGTGGGGCTACGCAAGCTGTTCCCAACGAGCTTTAGAAGAAGGCATAGTTTTCCCTGCTGGCTCTTTGGGCGGGGGACCCATCTCCAGCCATATGGCCATTTTTGTGCCTGGCGCGGCGCCAAGTGGGAAAGGGTGGTGTCGAGGCTGAAGGCAGCAGGAAAGCCCGCAGCCCCCAGGTCTGTGGGGCTACGCAAGCGGTTCCCAAAGAGCTTTAGAACAAGGCATAGTTTTCCCTGCTGGCTCTTTGGGCAGGGGACCCATCTCCAGCCGTATGGCCATTTATGTGGCTGGCGCGGCGCCAAGTGGGAAAGGGTGGTGTCGAGGCTGAAGGCAGCAGGAAAGCCTGCAGCCCCCAGGTCTGTGGGGCTACGCAAGCGGTTCCCAAAGAGCTTTAGAACAAGGCATAGTTTTCCCTGCTAGCTCTTTGGGCGGGGGACCCATCTCCAGCCATAGGTCAATTTGTGCCTGGCGCGGCGCCAAGTGGGAAAGGGTGGCTTTGAGGATGAAGGCAGCAGGAAAGCCCGCAGCCCCCAGGTCTGTGGGGCTACGCAAGCCGTTCCCAAAGAGCTTTAGAACAAGGCATAGTTTTCCCTGCTGGCTCTTTGGGCGGGGGACCCATCTCCAGCCATATGGCCATATTTCTGCCTGGCGCGGCGCCAGGTGGGAAAGGGTGGTGTCGAGGCTGAAGGCAGCAGGAAAGCCCGCAGCCCCCAGGTCTGTGGGGCTACGCAAGCGGTTCCCAAAGAGCTTTAGAACAAGGCATAGTTTTCCCTGCTGGCTCTTTGGGCAGGGGACCCATCTCCAGCCATATGGCCATTTTTGTGCCTGGCGCGGCGCCCAGAGGGAAAGGGTGGTTTTGAGGCTGAAGGCAGCAGGAAAGCCCGCAGCCCCCAGGTCTGTGGGGCTACGCAAGCGGTTCCCAGAGACCTTTAGAACAAGGCATAGTTTTCCATAATGGCTCCTTGGGCAGGGGACCGATCTCCAGCCATATGGCCATTTTTGTGCCTGACGCGGGGCCAAGTGGGAAAGGGTGGCTTTGAGGCTGAAGGCAGCAGGAAAGCCTGCAGCCCCCAGGTCTGTGGGGCTACGCAAGCGGTTCCCAAAGACCTTTAGAACAAGGCATAGTTTTCCCTGCTGGCTCTTTGGGCATGGGACCCATCTGCAGCCGTATGGCCATTTTTGTGCCTGGCGCGGCGCCAGGTGGGAAAGGGTGGTGTTGAGGCTGAAGGCAGCAGGAAAGCCCGCAGCCCCCAGGTCTGTGGGGCTAAGCAAGCGGTTCCCAAAGAGCTTTAGAACAAGGCATACGTTTCCCTGCTGGCTCTTTGGGCGGGGGACCCATCTCCAGCCGTATGGCCATTTTTGTGCCTGGCGCGGCGCCAAGTGGGAAAGGGTGTTGTCGAGGCTGAAGGCAGCAGGAAAGCCCGCAGCCCCCAGGTCTGTGGGGCTACGCAAGCGGTTCCCAAAGACCTTTAGAACAAGGCATAGTTTTCCCTGCTGGCTCTTTGGGCGGGGGACCCATCTCCAGCCATATGGCCATTTTTGAGCCTGGCGCGGCGCCAATTGGGAAATGGTGGTGTCGAGGCTGAAGGCAGCAGGAAAACCCGCAGCCCCCTGGTCTGTGGGGCTACGCAAGCGGTTCCCAAAGAGCTTTAGAACAAGGCATAGTTTTCCCTGCTGGCTCTTTGGGCGGGGCACCCATCTCCAGCCGTATGGCCATTTTAGTGCCTCGCCCGGCGCCCAGACGGAAATGGTGGTATCCAGGCTGAAGGCAGCAGGAAAGCCTGCAGCCCCCAGGTCTATGGGGCTACGCAAGCGGTTCCCAAAGAGCTTTAGAACAAGGCATAGTTTTCCCTGCTGGCTCTTTGGGCAGGGGACCCATCTCCAGCCATATGGCCATTTTTGTGCCTGGCGCGGCGCCCAGAGGGAAAGGGTGGTTTTGAGGCTGAAGGCAGCAGGAAAGCCCGCAGCCCCCAGGTCTGTGGGGCTACGCAAGCGGTTCCCAAAGAGCTTTAGAACAAGGCATATTTTTCCCTGCTGGCTCCTTGGGCAGGGGACCCATCTCCAGCCATATGGCCATTTTTGTGCCTGGCGCGGCGCCAAGTGGGAAAGGGTGGTTTTGAGGCTGAATGCAGCAGGAAAGCCTGCAGCCCCCAGGTCTGTGGGGCTACGCAAGCGGTTCCCAAAGAGCTTTAGAACAAGGCAGAGTTTTCCCTGCTGGCTCTTTGGGCAGGGGACCCATCTCCAGCCATATGGCCATTTTTGTGCCTGGCGCGGCGCCCAGAGGGAAAGGGTGGTTTTGAGGCTGAAGGCAGCAGGAAAGCCCGCAGCCCCCAGGTCTGTGGGGCTACGCAAGCGGTTCCCAGAGACCTTTAGAACAAGGCATAATTTTCCCTAATGGCTCCTTGGGCGTGGGACCCATCTCCAGCCGTATGGCCATTTTTGTGCCTGGCGCGGCGCCAAGTGGGAAAGGGTGTTGTCGAGGCTGAAGGCAGCAGGAAAGCCCGCAGCCCCCAGGTCTGTGGGGCTACGCAAGCGGTTCCCAAAGACCTTTAGAACAAGGCATAGTTTTCCCTGCTGGCTCTTTGGGCGGGGGACCCATGTCCAGCCATATGGCCATTTTTGAGCCTGGCGCGGCGCCAATTGGGAAATGGTGGTGTCGAGGCTGAAGGCAGCAGGAAAACCCGCAGCCCCCTGGTCTGTGGGGCTACGCAAGCGGTTCCCAAAGAGCTTTAGAACAAGGCATAGTTTTCCCTGCTGGCTCTTTGGGCGGGGCACCCATCTCCAGCCGTATGGCCATTTTAGTGCCTCGCCCGGCGCCCAGACGGAAATGGTGGTATCCAGGCTGAAGGCAGCAGGAAAGCCTGCAGCCCCCAGGTCTATGGGGCTACGCAAGCGGTTCCCAAAGAGCTTTAGAACAAGGCATAGTTTTCCCTGCTGGCTCTTTGGGCAGGGGACCCATCTCCAGCCATATGGCCATTTTTGTGCCTGGCGCGGCGCCCAGAGGGAAAGGGTGGTTTTGAGGCTGAAGGCAGCAGGAAAGCCCGCAGCCCCCAGGTCTGTGGGGCTACGCAAGCGGTTCCCAAAGAGCTTTAGAACAAGGCATATTTTTCCCTGCTGGCTCCTTGGGCAGGGGACCCATCTCCAGCCATATGGCCATTTTTGTGCCTGGCGCGGCGCCAAGTGGGAAAGGGTGGTTTTGAGGCTGAATGCAGCAGGAAAGCCTGCAGCCCCCAGGTCTGTGGGGCTACGCAAGCGGTTCCCAAAGAGCTTTAGAACAAGGCATAGTTTTCCCTGCTGGCTCTTTGGGCAGGGGACCCATCTCCAGCCATATGGCCATTTTTGTGCCTGGCGCGGCGCCCAGAGGGAAAGGGTGGTTTTGAGGCTGAAGGCAGCAGGAAAGCCCGCAGCCCCCAGGTCTGTGGGGCTACGCAAGCGGTTCCCAGAGACCTTTAGAACAAGGCATAATTTTCCCTAATGGCTCCTTGGGCGTGGGACCCATCTCCAGCCGTATGGCCATTTTTGTGCCTGGCGCGGCGCCAAGTGGGAAAGGGTGGTTTTGAGGCTGAAGGCAGCAGGAAATCCTGCAGCCCCCAGGTCTGTGGGGCTACGCAAGCGATTCCCAAAGATCTTTAGAACAAGGCATAGTTTTCCCTAATGGCTCTTTGGGCGGGGCACCCATGTCGAGCCGTATGGCCATTTTTGTGCCTGGCCCGGTGCCCAGACGGAAATGGTGGTATCGAGGCTGAAGGCAGCAGGAAAGCCCGCAGCCTCCAGGTCTGTGGGGCTACGCAAGTGTTTCTGAAAGAGCTTTAGAACAAGGCATAGTTTTCCCTGCTAGCTCTTTGGGCGGGGGACCCATCTCCAGCCATAAGTCAATTTGTGCCTGGCGCGGCGCCAAGTGGGAAAGGGTGGTGTCGAGGCTGAAGGCAGCAGGAAAGCCATCAGCCCCCAGGTCTGTGGGGCTACGCAAGTGGTTCCCAAAGACCTTTAGAACAAGGCATAGTTTTCCCTAATGGTTCCCTGGGCAGGGGACCCATCTCCAGCCGTATGGCCATTTTTGTGCCTGGCGCGGCGCCAAGTGGGAAAGGGTGGCGTCGAGGCTGAAGGCAGCAGCAAAGCCTGTGTTGCGTGAAAAGGGGCAAAGCGGTTTTAGCAGAAGATAAACCCCCTTGCGTTGTAACACTCCTCACCGAGGTGGGAGGCTAGGTGCGGCTAGGTTTAAATTCTGAGTGATGCCCAATTCAGCACTATCAGTCCAATCGCGTTTAATATATATTAAACTATTACGATTTGGATACACTAATAGTGGACTGCACCTTCAGTCTAGTCGTGCTCATGAACTAGCACGGCCACTCTTGAGTTTTTGGTCGCGTTCAGTGAGAAAGCGAAACGACTAGCTACTTAAAAAAGTGCAGTTTATTTAAACAACAGATATATAGGTTCTTAGGATTGCCGGTGATAAATACACTGTCTGCAAAGCACGTGCAAATGAAAGTATTGTTACATATACAAAACGCGCGACAAAGTTATAAACGATACAGCCTGGCTTTAAATGTAGGAAAAGAGAGTCTCTAGAGAAATTTCTAAGTTTCCCGAGGAAGCACTCGGTATAATCTAAGTCTTACCCAAAGGCGTCCCTATGGGGGGGAAGAGAGGCTCAGCCCGTCGACTGATCCCAGAAGTCAGTGATGTAATTCTTTATGATGGTGTCTTCCCTGGGTATTCCCCCTCTCTTGGGCTATTTTTATACTATTTGTTATCTTCAAGGTGGAGTTTGAGTGACTTTAGTCATACATACTTTTATCACGATTGGTGTAAATTTCTCTCGCTTCACAATTAAAGGTATAGTTTACGAGAAATTCAGGGCGCAGACTCAAGAAGGAGTGGTCGCACCTTGGAGGCGGGTAGCCTTCGGGATGGAGGTGTGTTTTGGTATTATAATGACATTATAATGAGCAAAGTTCGCACAAAGGACAGCATTTCATCAAAATTTGACAAAATGTTGGCTCTGAGCATCTAGCGGGCAGCTAATTGGCAGCTTATCTGTTTCATGGTATCATCCCATTCCTGTATCCGCTATACATCATAAGGTAAAGCCACGGAATAATTGCATCCCGTCCCGTACCTCATGTAGCTTATCAGGGAACCACAGATGTTGTGTCCTTCATGCCAGCTGCGGCTATTTTCTACCTCAGAAGCCTCTTGATTTTATACTTTTCCTTAATGTGTGAACAATGCTGTACTTTTGTATTTTTTAGCCAATTTAGTATTTATTCCACAGCCTGCAGCCCCCAGGTCTGTGGGGCCAAGCAAGCGGTTCCCAAAGAGCTTTAGAACAAGGCATAGTTTTCCCTGCTGGCTCTTTGGGCGGGGGACCCATCTCTAGTCATAGGCCATTTTTGCCCCTGGCGTGGCGCCAAGTGGGAAACGGTGGTGTTGAGGTTGAAGGCAGCAGGAAAGCCCACAGCCCCCAGGTCTGTGGGGCTACGCAAGCTGTTCCCAAGGAGCTTTAGAACAAGGCATAGTTTTCCCTGCTTGCTGTTTGGGCGTGGGACCCATCTCCAGCCATAAGTCATTTTTGTGCCTGGCGCGGCGCCAAGTGGGAAAGGGTGGTGTCGAGGCTGAAGGCAGCAGGAAAGCCCGCAGCCCCCAGGTCTGTGGGGCTACGCAAGCAGTTCCCAAAGAGCTTTAGAACAAGGCATAGTTTTCCCTGCTGGCTCTTTGGGCAGGGGACCCATCTCCAGCCATATGGCCATTTTTGTGCCTGGCGCGGCGCCCAGAGGGAAAGGGTGGTGTCGAGGCTGAAGGCAGCAGGAAAGCCCGCAGCCCCCAGGTCTGTGGGGCTACGCAAGCGGTTCCCAGAGACCTTTAGAACAAGGCATAATTTTCCCTAATGGCTCCTTGGGCGTGGGACCCATCTCCAGCCATATGGCCATTTTTGTGCCTGGCGCGGCGCCAAGTGGGAAAGGGTGGTTTTGAGGCTGAAGGCAGCAGGAAATCCTGCAGCCCCCAGGTCTGTGGGGCTACGCAAGCGGTTCCCAAAGAGCTTTAGAACAAGGCATAGTTTTCCCTGATGGCTCTTTGGGCATGGGACCCATCTCCAGCCGTATGGCCATTTTTGTGCCTGGCGCGGCGCCAAGTGGGAAAGGGTGGTGTTGAGGCTGAAGGCAGCAGGAAAGCCCGCAGCCCCCAGGTCTGTGGGGCTACGCAAGCGGTTCCCAAAGAGCTTTAGAACAAGGCATAGTTTTCCCTGCTGGCTCTTTGGGCGGGGGACCCATCTCCAGCCGTATGGCCATTTATGTGCCTGGCGCGGCGCCAGGTGGGAAAGGGTGGTGTTGAGGCTGAAGGCAGCAGGAAAGCCCGCAGCCCCCAGGTGTGTGGGGCTACGCAAGCGGTTCCCAAAGAGCTTTAGAACAAGGCATAGTTTTCCCTGATGGCTCTTTGGGCATGGGACCAATCTCCAGACGTATGGCCATTTTTGTGCCTGGCGCGGCGCCAAGTGGGAAAGGGTGTTGTCGAGGCTGAAGGCAGCAGGAAAGCCCGCAGCCCCCAGGTCTGTGGGGCTACGCAAGAGGTTCCCAAAGAGCTTTAGAACAAGGCATAGTTTTCCCTGCTGGCTCTTTGGGCGGGGGACCCATCTCCAGCCATATGGCCATTTTTGAGCCTGGCGCGGCGCCAAGTGGGAAAGGGTGCTGTCGAGCCTGAAGGCAGCAGGAAAGCCCGCAGCCCCCAGTTCTGTGGGGCTACGCAAGCGGTTCCCAAAGAGCTTTAGAACAAGGCATAGTTTTCCCTGCTGGCTCTTTGGGCGGGGCACCCATCTCCAGCCGTATGGCCATTTTTGTGCCTGGCGCGGCGCCCAGAGGGAAAGGGTGGTTTTGAGGCTGAAGGCAGCAGGAAAGCCCGCAGCCCCCAGGTCTGTGGGGCTACGCAAGCTGTTCCCAAAGAGCTTTAGAAGAAGGCATAGTTTTCCCTGCTGACTCTTTGGGCGGGGGACCCATCTCCAGCCATATGGCCATTTTTGTACCTGGCGCGGCGCCAAGTGGGAAAGGGTGGTTTTGAGGCTGAAGGCAGCAGGAAAGCCTGCAGCCCCCAGGTCTGTGGGGCTACGCAAGCGGTTCCCAAAGAGCTTTAGAACAAGGCATAGTTTTCCCTGCTGGCTCTTTGGGCGGGGGACCCATCTCCAGCCATATGGCCATTTTTGAGCCTGGCGCGGCGCCAATTGGGAAAGGGTGGTGTCGAGGCTGAAGGCAGCAGCAAAGCCCGCAGCCCCCAGGTCTGTGGGGCTACGCAAGCGGTTCCCAAAGAGCTTTAGAACAAGGCATAGTTTTCCCTGCTGGCTCTTTGGGCGGGGCACACATCTCCAGCCGTATGGCCATTTTAGTGCCTCGCCCGGCGCCCAGACGGAAATGGTGGTATCCAGGCTGAAGGCAGCAGGAAAGCCCGCAGCCCCCAGGTCTGTGGGGCTACGCAAGCTGTTCCCAACGAGCTTTAGAAGAAGGCATAGTTTTCCCTGCTGGCTCTTTGGGCGGGGGACCCATCTCCAGCCATATGGCCATTTTTGTGCCTGGCGCGGCGCCAAGTGGGAAAGGGTGGTGTCGAGGCTGAAGGCAGCAGGAAAGCCCGCAGCCCCCAGGTCTGTGGGGCTACGCAAGCGGTTCCCAAAGAGCTTTAGAACAAGGCATAGTTTTCCCTGCTGGCTCTTTGGGCAGGGGACCCATCTCCAGCCGTATGGCCATTTATGTGGCTGGCGCGGCGCCAAGTGGGAAAGGGTGGTTTTGAGGCTGAAGGCAGCAGGAAATCCTGCAGCCCCCAGGTCTGTGGGGCTACGCAAGCGGTTCCCAAAGAGCTTTAGAACAAGGCATAGTTTTCCCTGCTAGCTCTTTGGGCGGGGGACCCATCTCCAGCCATAGGTCAATTTGTGCCTGGCGCGGCGCCAAGTGGGAAAGGGTGGCTTTGAGGATGAAGGCAGCAGGAAAGCCCGCAGCCCCCAGGTCTGTGGGGCTACGCAAGCCGTTCCCAAAGAGCTTTAGAACAAGGCATAGTTTTCCCTGCTGGCTCTTTGGGCGGGGGACCCATCTCCAGCCATATGGCCATATTTCTGCCTGGCGCGGCGCCAGGTGGGAAAGGGTGGTGTCGAGGCTGAAGGCAGCAGGAAAGCCCGCAGCCCCCAGGTCTGTGGGGCTACGCAAGCGGTTCCCAAAGAGCTTTAGAACAAGGCATAGTTTTCCCTGCTGGCTCTTTGGGCAGGGGACCCATCTCCAGCCATATGGCCATTTTTGTGCCTGGCGCGGCGCCCAGAGGGAAAGGGTGGTTTTGAGGCTGAAGGCAGCAGGAAAGCCCGCAGCCCCCAGGTCTGTGGGGCTACGCAAGCGGTTCCCAGAGACCTTTAGAACAAGGCATAGTTTTCCATAATGGCTCCGTGGGCGGGGGACCCATCTCCAGCCATATGGCCATTTTTGTGCCTGACACGGGGCCAAGTGGGAAAGGGTGGCTTTGAGGCTGAAGGCAGCAGGAAAGCCTGCAGCCCCCAGGTCTGTGGGGCTACGCAAGCGGTTCCCAAAGACCTTTAGAACAAGGCATAGTTTTCCCTGCTGGCTCTTTGGGCATGGGACCCATCTGCAGCCGTATGGCCATTTATGTGCCTGGCGCGGCGCCAGGTGGGAAAGGGTGGTGTTGAGGCTGAAGGCAGCAGGAAAGCCCGCAGCCCCCAGGTCTGTGGGGCTAAGCAAGCGGTTCCCAAAGAGCTTTAGAAAAAGGCATACGTTTCCCTGCTGGCTCTTTGGGCGGGGGACCCATCTCCAGCCGTATGGCCATTTTTGTGCCTGGCGCGGCGCCAAGTGGGAAAGGGTGTTGTCGAGGCTGAAGGCAGCAGGAAAGCCCGCAGCCCCCAGGTCTGTGGGGCTACGCAAGCGGTTCCCAAAGACCTTTAGAACAAGGCATAGTTTTCCCTGCTGGCTCTTTGGGCGGGGGACCCATCTCCAGCCATATGGCCATTTTTGAGCCTGGCGCGGCGCCAATTGGGAAAGGGTGGTGTCGAGGCTGAAGGCAGCAGGAAAACCCGCAGCCCCCTGGTCTGTGGGGCTACGCAAGCGGTTCCCAAAGAGCTTTAGAACAAGGCATAGTTTTCCCTGCTGGCTCTTTGGGCTGGGCACCCATCTCCAGCCGTATGGCCATTTTAGTGCCTCGCCCGGCGCCCAGACGGAAATGGTGGTATCCAGGCTGAAGGCAGCAGGAAAGCCTGCAGCCCCCAGGTCTATGGGGCTACGCAAGCGGTTCCCAAAGAGCTTTAGAACAAGGCATAGTTTTCCCTGCTGGCTCTTTGGGCAGGGGACCCATCTCCAGCCATATGGCCATTATTGTGCCTGGCGCGGCGCCCAGAGGGAAAGGGTGGTTTTGAGGCTGAAGGCAGCAGGAAAGCCCGCAGCCCCCAGGTCTGTGGGGCTACGCAAGCGGTTCCCAAAGAGCTTTAGAACAAGGCATATTTTTCCCTGCTGGCTCCTTGGGCAGGGGACCCATCTCCAGCCATATGGCCATTTTTGTGCCTGGCGCGGCGCCAAGTGGGAAAGGGTGGTTTTGAGGCTGAATGCAGCAGGAAAGCCTGCAGCCCCCAGGTCTGTGGGGCTACGCAAGCGGTTCCCAAAGAGCTTTAGAACAAGGCATAGTTTTCCCTGCTGGCTCTTTGGGCAGGGGACCCATCTCCAGCCATATGGCCATTTTTGTGCCTGGCGCGGCGCCCAGAGGGAAAGGGTGGTTTTGAGGCTGAAGGCAGCAGGAAAGCCCGCAGCCCCCAGGTCTGTGGGGCTACGCAAGCGGTTCCCAGAGACCTTTAGAACAAGGCATAATTTTCCCTAATGGCTCCTTTGGCGTGGGACCCATCTCCAGCCATATGGCCATTTTTGTGCCTGGCGCGGCGCCAAGTGGGAAAGGGTGGTTTTGAGGCTGAAGGCAGCAGGAAATCCTGCAGCCCCCAGGTCTGTGGGGCTACGCAAGCGATTCCCAAAGATCTTTAGAACAAGGCATAGTTTTCCCTAATGGCTCTTTGGGCGGGGCACCCATGTCGAGCCGTATGGCCATTTTTGTGCCTGGCCCGGTGCCCAGACGGAAATGGTGGTATCGAGGCTGAAGGCAGCAGGAAAGCCCGCAGCCTCCAGGTCTGTGGGGCTACGCAAGTGTTTCTGAAAGAGCTTTAGAACAAGGCATAGTTTTCCCTGCTAGCTCTTTGGGCGGGGGACCCATCTCCAGCCATAAGTCAATTTGTGCCTGGCGCGGCGCCAAGTGGGAAAGGGTGGTGTCGAGGCTGAAGGCAGCAGGAAAGCCATCAGCCCCCAGGTCTGTGGGGCTACGCAAGTGGTTCCCAAAGACCTTTAGAACAAGGCATAGTTTTCCCTAATGGTTCCCTGGGCAGGGGACCCATCTCCAGCCGTATGGCCATTTTTGTGCCTGGCGCGGCGCCAAGTGGGAAAGGGTGGCGTCGAGGCTGAAGGCAGCAGCAAAGCCTGTGTTGCGTGAAAAGGGGCAAAGCGGTTTTAGCAGAAGATAAACCCCCTTGCGTTCTAACACTCCTCACCGAGGTGGGAGGCTAGGTGCGGCTAGGTTTAAATTCTGAGTGATGCCCAATTCAGCACTATCAGTCCAATCGCGTTTAATATATATTAAACTATTACGATTTGGATACACTAATAGTGGACTGCACCTTCAGTCTAGTCGTGCTCATGAACTAGCACGGCCACTCTTGAGTTTTTGGTCGCGTTCAGTGAGAAAGCGAAACGACTAGCTACTTAAAAAAGTGCAGTTTATTTAAACAACAGATATATAGGTTCTTAGGATTGCCGGTGATAAATACACTGTCTGCAAAGCACGTGCAAATGAAAGTATTGTTACATATACAAAACGCGCGACAAAGTTATAAACGATACAGCCTGGCTTTAAATGTAGGAAAAGAGAGTCTCTAGAGAAATTTCTAAGTTTCCCGAGGAAGCACTCGGTATAATCTAAGTCTTACCCAAAGGCGTCCCTATGGGGGGGAAGAGAGGCTCAGCCCGTCGACTGATCCCAGAAGTCAGTGATGTAATTCTTTATGATGGTGTCTTCCCTGGGTATTCCCCCTCTCTTGGGCTATTTTTATACTATTTGTTATCTTCAAGGTGGAGTTTGAGTGACTTTAGTCATACATACTTTTATCACGATTGGTGTAAATTTCTCTCGCTTCACAATTAAAGGTATAGTTTACGAGAAATTCAGGGCGCAGACTCAAGAAGGAGTGGTCGCACCTTGGAGGCGGGTAGCCTTCGGGATGGAGGTGTGTTTTGGTATTATAATGACATTATAATGAGCAAAGTTCGCACAAAGGACAGCATTTCATCAAAATTTGACAAAATGTTGGCTCTGAGCATCTAGCGGGCAGCTAATTGGCAGCTTATCTGTTTCATGGTATCATCCCATTCCTGTATCCGCTATACATCATAAGGTAAAGCCACGGAATAATTGCATCCCGTCCCGTACCTCATGTAGCTTATCAGGGAACCACAGATGTTGTGTCCTTCATGCCAGCTGCGGCTATTTTCTACCTCAGAAGCCTCTTGATTTTATACTTTTCCTTAATGTGTGAACAATGCTGTACTTTTGTATTTTTTAGCCAATTTAGTATTTATTCCACAGCCTGCAGCCCCCAGGTCTGTGGGGCCAAGCAAGCGGTTCCCAAAGAGCTTTAGAACAAGGCATAGTTTTCCCTGCTAGCTCTTTGGGCGGGGGACCCATCTCCAGCCAAAGGTCAATTTGTGCCTGGCGCGGCGCCAAGTGGGAAACGGTGGTGTCGAGGCTGAAGGCAGCAGGAAAGCCAGCAACCCCCAGGTCTGTGGGGCTACGCAAGCGGTTCCCAAAGAGCTTTAGAACAAGGCATAGTTTTCCCTAATGGTTCCCTGGGCAGGGGACCCATCTCGAGCCGTGTGGCCATTTTTGTGCCTGGCGCGGCGCCAAGTGGGAAAGGGTGGTGTCGAGGCTGAAGGCAGCAGCAAAGCCTGCAGCCCCCAGGTCTGTGGGGCCAAGCAAGCGGTTCCCAAAGAGCATTAGAACAAGGCATAGTTTTCCCAGCTGGCTCATTTGGCGGGGGACCCATCTCCAGCCATAGGCCATTTTTGTGCAGGGCGCGGTGCCAAGTGGGAAAGGGTGGTGTCGAGGCTGAAGGCAGCAGCAAAGCCCGCAGCCCCCAGGCCTGTGGGGCTACGCAAGAGGTTCCCAAAGAGCTTTAGAACAAGGCATAGTTTTCCCTGCTAGCTCTTTGGGCGGGGAACCCATCTCTAGTCATAGGCCATTTTTGCGCCTGGCGTGGCGCCAAGTGGGAAACGGTGGTTTTGAGGTTGAAGGCAGCAGGAAAGCCCTCAGCCCCCAGGTCTGTGGGGCTACGCAAGCTGTTCCCAAAGACCTTTAGAAGAAGGCATAGTTTTCCCTGCTGGCTCTTTGGGCGGGGGACCCATCTCCAGCCATAGGTCATTTTTGTGCCTAGCGCGGCGCCAAGTGGGAAAGGGTGGTGTCGAGGCTGAAGGCAGCAGGAAAGCCCGCAGCCCCCAGGTCTGTGGGGCTACGCAAGCGGTTCCCAAAGAGCTTTAAAACAAGGCATAGTTTTCCCTGCTGGCTCTTTGGGCGGGGGACCCATCTCCAGCCGTATGGCCATTTTTGTGCCTGGCGCGGCGTGTGGAATAATTACTAAATTGGCCAAGAATACAAAAATACAGCATTATTCACGCATTAAGGAAAGTCATAAAATCAAGAGGCTTCTGAGGTAGAATACAGCCGCAGCTAGCACACGAAGAATGCAACATCTGTGATTCCCTGTACAAGGTTGTTTGCGAAACTACACGAGGGATGGAACGGAACACGCTTGTTCCGTGGCCTTCCCTTGTGACGAATAGCAGATATGGGGACGAGATGGTACTACGGAACTGATAAGCGGCCTACACGCTACCCGAGCCAACATTTCGTCAAATGTTGATGAAATGCTGTCCTTTTGTGCGAACTTTGCTCACCACAATGTACCAAAACACACCTCCATCCCGGAGGCTATCCGCCCCCGAGGGGTGAACACTCCTCCTTGAATACATTAATCATAATAAAAGTACGTATGACTAAAGTCACTCAAACTCCACTTTGAAGATAAAAAAATAATATAAAAATAGCCCAAGAGAGGGGGGATGTCAGGGAAGACACCATCGCGAAGAATTCCACCGCTGATTTCCGGGATCAGTCGACGGGCTGACCCTCTCTTCCCCCCCATAGGGACGCCTTTGGGTAAGACTTCGATTACACCGAGCGCTTTCTCGGGGACTTAGAAATTTATCTAGAGAATCTCTACCCTACATTTATAGCCAGGCTGTATCGTTTATAATTTTGTCGCGCGTTTGTATACTTAACAATATCTTTATTTGCACGTGCTTTGCAGACAGTGTATTTATCACCGGCAATCCTAAAGAACCTGTATATCTGTTGTTTAAATAAACTGCACTGTTTAAGTAGCTAGTCGTTTCGCTTTCTCACTGAACGCGACCAAAACTACAGAGAGGCCGTGCTAGTTCAGGAGCACGACTAGACTGAAGGTGCAGTCCACTATTAGTGTATCCAAATCGTAGTAGTTTAATACATATTAAACGCGATTGGACTGATAGTGCTGAATTGGGCATCACTCAGAATTTAAACCTAGCCGCACCTAGCCTCCCACCTCGGTGAGGAGTGTTAGAACGCAAGGGGGTTTATCTTCTGCCAAAACCACTTGGCCCCGTTTCACGCAACAGAATTTGGCGTAGTCCGGCGGGATTGCCATGGATATACTGCTGCAAAAATATGATTGTGCCCCTTCCCAGGCTGGGAAGGAGTGGGCCCATAAATTTTGGAAGGATGAAGAGAAAGTGGTGGAACGTATTGAAGAGCGTCGGGTTTCACAGAAGCTCAGAGCGGGGAAAGGCAAGGGTGTGATTTGTGCTGTGTTAGGCGCCTGTTTATCTTGTGCACAACAAGAAGCTAGAGAAACCCCCGCTCCTAATCTGATTTCAGCTGTAGAATATGCAACCCTGAAATCGGAGAATGAGGTGCTGAAGTCATCATTAGCCTTGCAAAAGGAGACAGGAGAAAAATTAAGAACTCAAGTTGATAAGCTTGTGAGTGAGAATGAATGTTTAGGAAACCAGAATGCTCAACTTGGGAGTGAAAATCTCCAACTTAAAATGTTATTGGAAAGGGTGACTGGGCTCTTAGATAAAATGCAGCCCTCGACCCAGGTCCAACAGATTCGTAAGTTAATGTGTTATCCAAATTCCGGAACCCAGACCGGAGATTTTTTGTCTAATAGTGAGGATGACGAAGAAGATGAGGAGGAAAGGACTTTTACTTTGAAATCCCAAGTTTTTCCTTTACGTCCTCTGGTTAAAACTGAAACTGCGGTTGATGACGATGATGAAATTCACACCACTGTGCGTACTGTTCCATGGACACCAACCGAGTTAACAAAAATAAGGGAGAAATATTCGAGGCGACCAGAAGAGTCAGCTGTTGAGTACGTGTGGCGAGTTTCTTCTGAAGGGGGGGACAGAATTATGCTGAGTGAGGAAGAAGCAGGAGACTCTTGGGGACCAGGAGTGTTTTTAACCACTATGCCTGGGGATCATAATTATTCCCTAACTGCTCGAGCAGCCTATTGGGCAGGGGGTATGGATCCGCGAGAGAGGGGGGAGCCGTTAGAGATTAGAGCTACAGGCTACTCTGATCTGTTTGCAGCTGTACGGAAAGCAGCTTGTCTGCAAGCCATGTATGACAGAGAGGAATTTCGGAAATCCCCAATGTCAGCCCCTATCGACCCGGATCGATTAGCCCCTCTCATCCGTGGTCTTCCCGATTGCCTGAAACCATTCCTTGTTCACACTCAAGATCGTATACGGGATGCTCGGGGTGCTCATGGGCGGGGCCGTCGTCACTACATGCCCACCTGGAATGAATATGTACAGGAAATAGATCAATATGGGCGCCGAATGGGCTGGGCCAGCCTAACTAGTGAGAAATCCTCCGAACACCCCCGAAAGGTTCGCCAAGTCCGAACTCACACTAAAAACCCTAAATCGGAGGAAAGGTTTAAGCCTGATAAGGACCGAAATGAGTTGTGGCGTAAAGCCCTACAATTAGGGGTGCCCCGACAATTCTTGCACGGTGTCCCTACGGGAGATCTCCGTACACTAGTCCAATCTCTACCTAGAAAGAATAATGCGGCTGGGGAGAAAAGTCTAACCAGAGAATCCCCAAGTCGTGAGAAAATTGTGCCTTCTGCACCGGAACGTAACTTGATCGATTTGACAGAGTCCCAGCCAAAAAACTCCTATCCCCGGGGAGGGCAGTGAGCCACCCTGTCCGGCAGGTACTAGCAATACAATGGCTCTCTCATAAAGACTCCGAACCCGTTATTGTCATTCCTGTTGGACCCCGGAAGATATTGGTAAATTTTATTATCGATACCGGAGCCCAAATGTCTGCAATCACTAACGAAACAGCACAACTTCTAGGTATAAATCCCACCCGACGCAGAGTCAACTTCACAGGAATTGATGGTGTGGTAAAAACATGCCCCACTGCAAAAATTAACCTCTGGTTGCCGGGAGAGCAGCGAATGACTAGGGCAGAAGTGTTAGTGGGTGCCTCACATACTAACCTCCTAGGATTTGACGTGCTGCGTGGGCGAATGTGGAAATTCCCGGATGGAACTGTGTGGAGTTTTGCAGGACGCAAAAAAGGAATAGACACAGTTAAACTGGGCCTATTAGAAACATCTATACCTTTGCCTCCCTCTAAAATTACCAACGTCCGACAGTACCCACTGCCTGCAGCTGCACTTGCAGGAGCAGACGGGGTGGTATCAGATTTAGAAAAAAGAAACATCATTAAGAGGACTCACTCACCTTATAATTCACCAGTGTGGCCAGTAAAGAAACCAACAAGGCAATGGCGTTTCACAGTAGATTACCGAAAGTTAAACGCCAACACTGCACCCCTGACCGCTGCGGTTCCGAATATCGCGGAAATTGTGACAATGATAAAAGGAGCTGCCCATCCTTGGATGGCTGCCTTAGATGTAAAAGACATGTTTTTTATGATTCCCCTCCTTGAGCAGGACAAAGCGCAGTTTGCATTCACGTGGAAAGGAGTCCAATATACCTTTAACCGACTTCCACAAGGATACAAACATTCCCCCACCATTGCTCATAATGCTTTAGCTAAAGTGCTATCAGAGATTCCTGTTTCACAGGGATGTACAGTATACCAATATATTGACGACATCTTAATAGGGGGAGAGAACCAAGAAAGTGTACAAGACATGATGCAAAACATCCGAAAAACATTATCAGATTTGGGATTGGAAATTCCAGACTCAAAATGTCAGGGACCCGCACAGGAAGTTAAATTCCTGGGGGTCTGGTGGATTAAGGGAGCTGCTTCTGTCCCTCAGGATACCCTGAAAAAAATAGAACATGGACAGAATCCTTCCAGCACGAAGGAGTTACAGCAAGTTCTTGGAACTTTAAGTTATTGGCGTAAACACATCCCTGGCTTTTCCATCATTGCTCGCCCCCTTTATTGTTTGCTCAAAAAAGGTAAATCCTGGGAGTGGACTGAACAACATACTAATGCACTAGAATTGCTAATAAAAGAGCTAAGGTTATTCCAACAACTTGGCCCCATACATCCAACTGACCCTGTCCATGTAGAATGGGGGTTCAGCGAACATGGTTCTCATTGTAACTTATGGCAAAAGGGACCAGCAGGACCGGAAAGATCATTAGAATTTAGCTCTCACTCCTTTAATGATACTGAGAGCAGATATTCAGACCTTGAGAAGGGTTTACTGTCCCTGGTGCGAGCATTGCAACGAGCAGAGCAGATAAGGAGAGAACAGAGCGTGATTGTTCGGGGCCCTTTTCGTCTCCTAGATGTGGTCCGTAAAGGGACAGCACCACCAGCCGGCATTGCCCAGAAACCCACAGTTCGAAAGTGGTATGCTTATTTAGAAGGCATTAATGATATCATGCCAATCTCCGAAGGTAGTATCAAAGTATCCAAGCTCCAGAAGGATATAGATGGTGCCCTATTGTTCCAATCCCCACCAAACAGACCATCTCCAATCCAAGAAGCACCTCCTCTGAAAGAAGGCAGTGATCTTACAGGAGTGTGGTTTACTGATGCGTCATCTCACCGTGAGAACAATAAGTGGAAATACAAGGCCGTAGCACTGGAAGTAGAAACGGGGGAAAGAGCAATTGAAACAGGAGAAGGTAGCGCACAAGTAGGGGAACTCAGAGCCGTCCTACTAGCTGCACAACATGGGGCTACTTACATTTACACTGACTCATATGCTGTTTTTAAAGGAGCCACTGAATGGATAGGACACTGGGCAGCCAATGATTGGCAGGTGAATAGAGTCCCAATCTGGGAGACAGATAGTTGGAAGCAACTGTTGGAAATAGGAGGACAGAGAACATTGCACATTGGTTGGGTAAAAGGCCATGATCGTTCAAACTCGATCACTGCTCAATTCAACCAACAGGTAGATAGCCTCACGCGGCTGCAGCAAATTGACGTTGTAGATGATGGTCGGGAATGGGAACGCTTACTCGAATGGTTACATATTAAGCGTGGCCACACAGGCCGTGCTGATCTGTATCAGGAAGGTCTAGCCCGGGGGTGGCCTGTGTCGGTTAAGCTGTGTGAACAAGTAGTAACCGCCTGTTCACAATGTCGCCTACGACTCAATAAAGATCATCCGAGTAAGGCGCCTCCTTTACACATTCGGGACAAGAAAACATTGTGGCATTCGTGGCAAATTGATTATATTGGGCCCTTGAGATCATCAGGTGAGAAAAGATACGTCCTAGTCGGAGTGGAGATTATCTCTGGCCTCACTATGGCCACCAGCTTCAAATCAGCTACTGGGGACAACACAGTGAAAGGCCTAAAAGGGTGGTTCAGCACACTTCCCCTTCCTGAGGAAATCCAAAGTGATAACGGTTCACACTTTACCGCTACAGTGGTACAAGATTGGGCCAAAGAAGAAGGGATTCGATGGGTATTTCATACTCCCTATTATCCTCAGGCTAATGGCATTGTCGAACGCACCAATGGATTGGTTAAGCGTTTTGCAAAAACTCATGAACCTGGTTGGCATTTGCGATTGGATGATGCCATCTATCAATTAAATAACAGATGGAGTGGAGATGGCTGTCCTAAAATGAAAGCTTTCTGTGTATCTGCTGATATCATCACTCCAAAAGTTCCCAATGAACCACGAAAATACCTAGGACAATTTCACCCTGGGCAACCTGTGTTAGTGAAAATGCCTCAAATTGGCACAGTACCAATGGTGCTAGCTACTCACAAAAACCCCCATGCATGGGAAGCCAGAGACTGCTCAGGGAAGATACACCGGATCAGCACCCGGTGGATCTCGCCCTCTTTTTAACCCCGTCGGTCAAATGAGACCGAGCAGATTTTCTTTTCCTTTGTGTCTTACAGGAACCTTGGATGAACTGTACGTGGACAGACGCATTGGCCTACGCTAACCTCGAGTGTCTCCAGGGAATCCTGACATTGATCCTGGCAATAATATTATTTTTGTTATGTATGGCCATCTGGAGGCCTAAATTTTAGAATGACGAATTGGCAGATGGAATTGATGCTATTCAGTTTTATCTTTTTACTCCCTGTTGTTTGTAGTCAAAGAGACCCAGAATGGCCGTGGTCTCAAGCTTATGTAAAACACAATGCAATGGCAGGAACAGGAAAAGGAAAATTGAGCCTGGCCACTGTAGTCCTACATGAAAATGAGGTGTTTTCAAAACATGAGATAGATCAAAGCATAGATATAGTCGAACCTGACTCAACTCCACAGACTAGTCTGGTTCCACTGCCACTATCTGAAACCCCCGACAATGACACCTTATTGAGCGGACTTAAGAATCTGCCCCTTGATGATGAGCTTTGGGATAATGCACTGTCACGATACACTGCAAGCACTGAGACACTAGAAAACATAAGGGATTTAAATCTCTCCACTCTGGTTATACAAGGAAGTGAAGTATATTCCAGAGATAAATGGAGTTGGAAAGACTCACTCCAAATGGCTAAGCTTGAAGCCGCCCCAGGAAAGAAAATACAAATTAGCTGCCGAGTAATCAATGGGTCTGCTCACCATAGACCAACTGTAATTGAAACCATCCATGTAGACTCTACTAAACCGGACAAATATAACACTGATTGTTACAAAATTATAGAGCCAAACTCAGATTGCTGGCACAACTTCACCTTTATCAAACCTATCATAGTATATTGCATTTGGGGCTACAGGGGCACGGAATTGTTATTTGAATTTATGATTGACTCAAATACATCTGAACCTGTTGAAATGAACCCAAAACCTACACCCCACAAACTTTCAAGGGTGTAGCTACTCAGCCCTCCATTAGTCTAACTCCTTACACCTTTAACATTGGCCCTTATGCCATTAAACACACAGGTCAACAACAAATACTGTTTAACCCAACATATTCCCTCAAACGAGTAGAATTGTCAATGCAGATTAATATCTCTGCGATCAAACCCACCTGCTCACCATTCCTGAGTACATCTTATGCAGGATGGTCAGCATGGTTAGGCCGACGAACTATTGCCACCTCACAACGACTGAAGAGAGAGGTGACTGGTATCTTAGGAACAGGACTGGGAGTCCTAAATAGTATAGATGCTGAGATACTTGCAAACAAACTAGTCACAACTACTAGTGATCTAGACAAATTAAAACATCCTCTACAGTCCTCTCTATCAGCATTGGGAAATCACCAATGGCTTTTATCGAATATATTGCCTCAGTGGGAAGAAACAGGTGAAAAAGACCATCAGCTGATCACAAATGCACTTGGTACAACCCAAAACAATGTTTCCTTGGCCCTTAGTTGTATCCAAGCCCAACTGTGGATGCAATCTATGACAGCCGCAATTATAAGGGAAGGTGAAGAAGGCACCTTGCCCACCGAAATTCGAAAAGTAATATGGGATAATGCAATTGAGTTTGAGAGAAAATTTCAATCCTGGTGGTATCTGGTTAATTTCACCTATGACCCCCAGTGAGAGCAAAGCCACAGCTTTTGTCTTAACGATACGCAATGCCTCAGTATACACCATATACCCAATCATCGCACTGGGGTTGAATCACCATGGAGCTATACTCCATCCGGTAGAGCACAGAGTGTGGGCACAACAAAATGAGAATAAATGGCAAACTGTTGATGTTGAAGCATGCATTTCACGAGATCAACAAGGATTCATTTGTGAGAGTAATACTCTCAAGGCACAAGACATTTGTCTTGACACCAACCAGAATGTTTGTCATTTTGAGATACAACCTGATGAAACCCCAGAAACTGCGCTTGTATATATTGGGAAAGGGTGTGTTTGCATGAGGTCTCCCTGTACTTTTGTATTCGTAGATGACATAGCAGTAGATATAAGTAATAACTCAAATCTTTGTGTTTGTAACTTTACTAACATCATTGGATGTGACTTCAGTTATTCAGCTCCTGTTACGTCTTTTCAATTGCTACAATCTAATTACACATTGATTCGAGATTTGCTGCCTACCCCTATCGGAATGAATCTCTCACTAGTGAAGAAGTTGCTACAACACGATGAATTGAAGCGATTGTTGAAAGAGGCCCAAGAAAATGGACAAAGAACTCTGATTACTGTCCATCATGATGTTGAAGAAATACACCATGTACTGGAAAGGGTCAAGAGAGACGGAGGACATGAATGGTGGGACACCCTCTTTGGATGGTCACCAACAGCTACAGGACTTTTTAACAAGATGCTCCATCCTGTTGTTGTTCTACTAGTACTCACTGTATTGTGCTTTGCTTTGACAATTGTTTTGTATGTTAGACTTTGGATTATGATGAAACGCTTAACTCGCTTAATCACCCCACAAGAAGTATTTGCACTTGATATCCCTCGCCATAAGAGGACATGTGATATTCCCCATCAGTATTGATTATCGTGGAGCTTGAGTGACTGTAGTCACGGGGTGGATTATGTGGAATAATTACTAAATTGGCCAAGAATACAAAAATACAGCATTGTTCACGCATTAAGGAAAGTCATAAAATCAAGAGGCTTCTGAGGTAGAATACAGCCGCAGCTAGCACACGAAGAATGCAACATCTGTGATTCCCTGTACAAGGTTGTTTGCGAAACTACACGAGGGATGGAACGGAACACGCTTGTTCCGTGGCCTTCCCTTGTGACGAATAGCAGATATGGGGACGAGATGGTACTACGGAACTGATAAGCGGCCTACACGCTACCCGAGCCAACATTTCGTCAAATGTTGATGAAATGCTGTCCTTTTGTGCGAACTTTGCTCACCACAATGTACCAAAACACACCTCCATCCCGGAGGCTATCCGCCCCCGAGGGGTGAACACTCCTCCTTGAATACATTAATCATAATAAAAGTACGTATGACTAAAGTCACTCAAACTCCACTTTGAAGATAAAAAAATAATATAAAAATAGCCCAAGAGAGGGGGGATGTCAGGGAAGACACCATCGCGAAGAATTCCACCGCTGATTTCCGGGATCAGTCGACGGGCTGACCCTCTCTTCCCCCCCATAGGGACGCCTTTGGGTAAGACTTCGATTACACCGAGCGCTTTCTCGGGGACTTAGAAATTTATCTAGAGAATCTCTACCCTACATTTATAGCCAGGCTGTATCGTTTATAATTTTGTCGCGCGTTTGTATACTTAACAATATCTTTATTTGCACGTGCTTTGCAGACAGTGTATTTATCACCGGCAATCCTAAAGAACCTGTATATCTGTTGTTTAAATAAACTGCACTGTTTAAGTAGCTAGTCGTTTCGCTTTCTCACTGAACGCGACCAAAACTACAGAGAGGCCGTGCTAGTTCAGGAGCACGACTAGACTGAAGGTGCAGTCCACTATTAGTGTATCCAAATCGTAGTAGTTTAATACATATTAAACGCGATTGGACTGATAGTGCTGAATTGGGCATCACTCAGAATTTAAACCTAGCCGCACCTAGCCTCCCACCTCGGTGAGGAGTGTTAGAACGCAAGGGGGTTTATCTTCTGCCAAAACCACTTGGCCCCGTTTCACGCAACACGGCGCCCAGAGGGAAAGGGTGGTTTTGAGGCTGAAGGCAGCAGGAAAGCCCGCAGCCCCCAGGTCTGTGGGGCTACGCAAGCGGTTCCCAAAGAGCTTTAGAAGAAGGCATAGTTTTCCCTGCTGGCTCTTTGGGAATGGGACCCATCTCCAGCCGCATGGCAATTTATGTGCCTCGCGCGGCGCCAGGTGGGAAAGGGTGGTGTTGAGGCTGAAGGCAGCAGGAAAGACCGCAGCCCCCAGGTTTGTGGGGCTAAGCAAGCGGTTCCCAAAGAGCTTTAGAACAAGGCAGAGTTTTCCCTGCTGGCTCTTTGGGCGGGGGACCCATCTCCAACCGTATGGCCATTTTTGAGCCTGGCGCGGCGCCAATTGGGAAAGGGTGGTGTCGAGGCTGAAGGCAGCAGCAAAGCCTGCAGCCCCCAGGTCTGTGGGGCTACGCAAGCGGTTCCCAAAGAGCTTTAGAACAAGGCATAGTTTTCCCTGCTGGCTCTTTGGGCGGGGCATCCACCTCCAGCCGTATGGCCATTTTTGTGCCTGGCCCGGCGCCCAGACGGAAATGGTGGTGTCGAGGCTGAAGGCAGCAGGAAAGCCCGCAGCCCCCAGGTCTATGGGGCTACGCAAGCGGTTCCCAAAGACCTTTAGAACAAGGCATAATTTTCCCTAATGGCTCGTTCGGCGGGGGACCCATCTCCAGCCATAGGCCATTTTTGTGCAGGGCGCGGTGCCAAGTGGGAAAGGGTGGTGTCGAGGCTGAAGGCAGCAGGAAAGCCTGCAGCCCCCAGGTCTGTGTGGCTACGCAAGCGGTTCCAAAAGAGATTTAGAACAAGGCATATTTTTCCCTGCTGGCTCTTTGGGCAGGGGACCCATCTCCAGCCGTATGGCCATTTTTGTGCCTGGCGCGGCGCCAAGTGGGAAAGGGTGGTGTTGAGGTTGAAGGCAGCAGGAAAGCCCGCAGCCCCCAGGTCTGTGGGGCTACGCAAGCTGTTCCCAAAGAGCTTTAGAAGAAGGCATAGTTTTCCCTGCTGGCTCTTTGGGCGGGGGACCCATCTCCAGCCATATGGCCATTTTTGTGCCTGGTGTGGCGCCAAGTGGGAAAGGGTGGTTTTGAGGCTGAAGGCAGCAGGAAAGCCCGCAGCCCCCAGGTCTGTGGGGCTACGCAAGCAGTTCCAAAAGAGCTTTAGAACAAGGCATAGTTTTCCCTAATGATTCCCTGGGCAGGGGACCCATCTCGAGCCGTGTGGCCATTTTTGTGCCTGGCGCGGCGCCAAGTGGGAAAGGGTGGTGTCGAGGCTGAAGGCAGCAGCAAAGCCTGCAGCCCGCAGGTCTGTGGGGCCAAGCAAGCGGTTCCCAAAGAGCATTAGAACAAGGCATAGTTTTCCCAGCTGGCTCATTGGGCGGGGGACCCATCTCCAGCCATAGGCCATTTTTGTGCAGGGCGCGGTGCCAAGTGGGAAAGGGTGGTGTCGAGGCTGAAGGCAGCAGGAAAGCCCGCAGCCCCCAGGCCTGTGGGGCTACGCAAGTGGTTCCCAAAGAGCTTTAGAACAAGGCATAGTTTTCCCTGCTAGCTCTTTGGGCGGGGAACCCATCTCTAGTCATAGGCCATTTTTGCGCCTGGCGTGGCGCCAAGTGGGAAACGGTGGTTTTGAGGTTGAAGGCAGCAGGAAAGCCCACAGCCCCCAGGTCTGTGGGGCTACGCAAGCTGTTCCCAAAGAGCTTTAGAACAAGGCAGAGTTTTCCCTGCTGGCTCTTTGGGCGGGGGACCCATCTCCAGCCGTATGGCCATTTTTGTGCCTGGCGCGGCGCCCAGAGGGAAAGGGTGGTTTTGAGGCTGAAGGCAGCAGGAAAGCCCGCAGCCCCCAGGTCTGTGGGGCTACGCAAGCGGTTCCCAGAGACCTTTAGAACAAGGCATAGTTTTCCCTAATGGCTCCTTGGGCAGGGGACCCATCTCCAGCTGCATGGCAATTTATGTGCCTCGCGCGGCGCCAGGTGGGAAAGGGTGGTGTTGAGGCTGAAGGCAGCAGGAAAGACCGCAGCCCCCAGGTTTGTGGGGCTAAGCAAGCGGTTCCCAAAGAGCTTTAGAACAAGGCAGAGTTTTCCCTGCTGGCTCTTTGGGCGGGGGACCCATCTCCAGCCATATGGCCATTTTTGAGCCTGGCGCGGCGC
This sequence comes from Rissa tridactyla, assembly GCF_028500815.1. Taxonomy (NCBI): domain Eukaryota; kingdom Metazoa; phylum Chordata; class Aves; order Charadriiformes; family Laridae; genus Rissa; species Rissa tridactyla. Next base: position 443,079 of record NW_026529649.1, read on the forward strand.
CAATTGGGAAAGGGTGGTGTCGAGGCTGAAGGCAGCAGCAAAGCCTGCAGCCCCCAGGTCTGTGGGGCTACGCAAGCGGTTCCCAAAGACCTTTAGAACAAGGCATAGTTTTCCCTGCTGGCTCTTTGGGCGGGGCACCCATCTCCAGCCGTATGGCCATTTTTGTGCAGGGCGCGGTGCCAAGTGGGAAAGGATGGCTTTGAGGCTGAAGGCAGCAGGAAAGCCCGCAGCTCCCAGGTCTGTGGGGCTACACAAGTGGTTCCCAAGGAGCTTTAGAACAAGGCATAGTTTTCCCTGCTGGCTCTTTGGGCGGGGGACCCATCTCCAGTCGTATGGCCATTTTTGTGCCTGGCGCGGCGCCAAGTGGGAAAGGATGGTGTTGAGGCTGAAGGCGCCACGAAAGCCTGCGCCCGGAGTTTTCTTAATGACTTTTCTTAATGATGTCTCCACAGTGTGAAGTTTTGCAGGATTTGAAAAAGTAATAGACACAGTGAAATTGAGTCTATTGGAAACTTCCATACCTTTCCCTCCCTCTAAATCTCTGCTGTCCTGTAGTATCCACTGCCTGCAGCTGCTGTTGCAGGAGCAGACAGAGTGGTATCAGATTTAGCAAAAAGGGACATCATTAAGAGGATTCACTCGCCTTATTTTTCACCGGTGTGGCCAGTAAAGAAACCAAAAAGGCAATAGCTGTTCACAGTAGATTACCAAAAGTTGGATGCCAACACTGCATCCCTGACCTCTGCGGTTCCTAATATCGCGGAAATTGTGACAATTATAAAAGGAGCTGCCCATCCTTGGAGGGTTGCCTTAGATGTTAAAGACATATTTTTTTATGATTCCCCTCCTTGAGCAGGACAAAGCGCAGTTTGCATTCACATGGAAAGGAGTCCAATATACCTTTAACCGCTTTCCGCAAGGATACAAACATTCCCCTACTATTGCCCATAATGCTTTAGCTAAAGTGCTATCAGAGATTCCTGTTTCACAGGGATGTACAGTATACCAATATATTATTGATGACATCTTAATAGGGGGAGAGAACCAAGAAAGTGTACAAGACATGATGCAAAACATCCGAAAAACATTATCAGATTTGGGATTGGAAATTCCCAACTCAAAGTGTCAGGGACCCGCACAGGAAGTTAAATTCCTGGGGGGGTCTGGTGGATTAAGGGAGCTGCTTCTGTCCCTCAGGATACCCTGGAAAAAATAGAGCATGGCCAGAATCCATCCAGCGTGAAGGAGTTACAGCAAGTCCTGGGACTTTAAGTTATTGGCGTAAACACGTCCCTGGCTTTTCCATCATTGCTCGCCCCCTTTATTGTTTGCTCAAAAAAGGTAAATCCTGGGAGTGGACTGAACAACACACTAATGCTCTGCAATTACTAATAAAGGAGCTAAGGTTATTCCAACAGCTTGGTCCTATACATCCAACTGACCCTGTCCATGTAGAATGGGGGTTCAGTGAACATGGTTCCCGTTGTAATTTATGGCAGAAGGGACCAGCAGGACCGGAGAGACCATTAGAATTTTGCTCCCACTCCTTCAATGATACTGAGAGCAGCTATTCAGACCTGGAGAAGGGTTTACTGTCCCTGGTGCGAGCGTTGCAACGAGCAGAGCAGATAAGAAGAGAACAGAGCGTGATTGTTCGGGGCCCTTTTCGACTCCTAGATGTGGTCCGTAAAGGGACACCACCACCAGCTGGCATTGCCCAGAGACCTACAGTTCGAAAGTGGTATGCTTATTTAGAAGGCATTAATGAAATCAAGCCAGTCTCTGAAGGCAGTGTTAAAGTATCCAAGGCTACTTCACAAGGATACCAAAGGATATAGATGGTGCCCTATTGTTCCAGTCCCCACCAAATAGACCATCTCCGATCCAAGAAGCACCTCCTTTGAGGGACAGCAGTGATCTTACAGGAATGTGGTTTACTGGTGCGTCATCTCACTGTGAAAAAAATAAGTGGAAATATAAGGCCGTAGCACTGGAAGTAACAACGGGAGAAAGAGCGATTGAAACAGGGGAGGGTAGGGGAACAAGTAGGGGAACTCAGAGCTGTCCTACTAGCTGCACAACATGGAGCCACCTCCTTTTACGCTGAGTCATATGCTGTTTTTAAAGGAGCCACTGAATGGCTAGGACACTGGGCAGCCAATGATTGGCAGGTGAATAGAGTCCCAGTTTGGGAGACAGATAATTGGAAGCAACTGTTGGAAACAGGAGAACAGAGACCATTGCACATTGCTTGGGTAAAAGGCCACGATCGTTCAAACTCGATCACTGCTCAGTTCAACCAACAGGTAGATGGCCTCACGCGGCTACAACAAATTGACATTGTAGATGATGGTCGGGAATGGGAACGCTTACTTGAATCGTTACATGTTAAACGTGGCCGCACAGGCCGTCCTGACCTGTATCGGGAAGGTGGGTGGCTTGTGTCGGTTAAGCTGTGCGAACAAATAGTAACTGCCTGGTCACAATGTCGCCTACGACTCAGCAAAGATCATCCGAGTAAGGCGCCTCCCTTACACATGCGGGACAAGAAAGCGTTGTGGCATTCATGGCAGCTTGATTATATTGGGCCCTTGAGATCATCAGGTGGGAAAAGATATGTCCTGGTAGGAGTGGAGATTATCTCCAGCCTCAGTATGGCCAGCAGTTTCAAACCAGCTACCAGGGACAACACAGTGAAAGGCCTAAAAGGGTGGCTCAGCACACTTCCCCTTCCCGAGGAAATCCAGAGTGATAACGTTTCACACTTTACGGCTTCGGTGGTACAAGATTGGGCCAAGGAAGAAGGGATTCGATGGGTATTTCATACTCCCTATTATCCCCAGGCTAATGGCATTGTTGAACGCACCAATAGATTGGTTAAGCATTTTGCAAAAAGTCATGAACCTGGTTGGCATTTGCGATTGGATGATGCCATCTATCAACTAAATAACAGATGGAGTGGAGACGGCTGTCCTAAAATGAAAGCTTTCTGTGTACCTGCCAATATTATCTCTCCAAAAGCTGCCAATGAACCGGGAAAATACCCCGGAAGATTTCACCCTGGACTACCTGTGCTAGTGAAAATGCCTCAAAATGGGACGGTGCCAATGGTGCTAGCTACTCCCAAAAATCCCTATGCATGGGAAGCCAAGGATTGTTCAGGGAAGATACACCGGATCAGCACCCGGTGGATCGCACCTTCTTTTTAACCCCGTCGGTCGAATAAGACCGAGCAGAGTTTCTTTTCCTTTATGTCTTACAGGAACCTTGGATGAGCTGTACAGACGGATTGGCCTACGCTACCTTTGAATGTCTCCAGGGAATCCTGACATTGAACCTGGCAATAATACTACTTTTATGATGTATGGCTATCTGGAGGCCCAAATTCTAAAATGACGAATTGGCGGATGGAATTGATGCTATTCAGTTTTACCTTTTTATTCCCTGTTGTTTGTAGTCAGAGAGACCCAGAGTGGCCATGGTCTCAAGCCTTTGTCGTCTGTAATACAAGACTACAGGGAGACCTCATGCTAACGCACCCTTTCCCAATCTAGACAAGCACAGTCTCTGGGGTTTCATCGGGATGTGTCTCAAAGTGACAAACATTCTTGGTGTCAAGACAAAGGTCTTGTGCTTTGAGAGTATTACTCTCACAAATGAATCCTTGTTGGTCTCGTGAAACGCATGCGTCAACATCAGCAGTTTGCCATTTAGTCTCATTTTGTCGTGCCCAACCTCTGTGCTGTGTTGGATAGAGTAGAGCTCCTTGGTGATTCAACCCCAGTGCGATGATTGGGTATATGGTGTATACTGAGGCATTGCGTATCGTTAAGGCAAAAGCTGTGGCTTTGCTCTCAGTGGGATCGTAGGTGAAATTAACCAGATACCACCAGGATTGAAATTTTCTCTCAAACTCAATTGCATTATCCCATATTACTTTTCAAATTTCAGTGGGCAAGGTGCCTTCTTCACCTTCCCTTATGATTTATGAGTTTTTGCAAAACGCTTAACCAATCCGTTGGTGCATTCAACAATGCCATTAGCCTGAGGATAATAGGGAGTATGAAATACCCATCGAATCCCTTCTTCTTTGGCCCAATCTTGTACCACTGTAGCGGTAAAGTGTGAACCGTTATCACTTTGGATTTCCTCGGGAAGGGGAAGTGTGCTGAACCACCCTTTTAGGCCTTTCACTGTGTTGTCCCTGGTAGCTGGTTTGAAACTGCTGGCCATACTGAGGCTGGAGATAATCTCCACTCCTACCAGGACATATCTTTTCCCACCTGATGATCTCAAGGGCCCAATATAATCAAGCTGCTATGAATGCCACAGCGCTTTCTTGTCCCGCATGTGTAAGGGAAGCGCCTTACTCGGATGATCTTTGCTGAGTCGTAGGCGACATTGTGACCAGGCAGTTACTATTTGTTCGCACAGCTTAACTGACACAGGCCACCCCCGGGCTAGACCTTCCTGATACAGATCAGTACGGCCTGTATGGCCAGGCTTAATATGTAACCATTCGAGTAAGCGTTCCCATTCCCGACCGTCATCTACAATGTCAATTTGTTGTAGCCGCGTGAGGCTATCTACCTGTTGGTTGAACTGAGCAGTGATCGAGTTTGAACGATCGTGGCCTTTTACCCAAGCAATGTGCAATGTTCTCTGTCCTCCTATTTCCAACAGTTGCTTCCAGCTATCTGTCTCCCAGATTGGGACTCTATTCACCTGCCAATCATTGGCTGCCCAGTGTCCTAGCCATTCAGTGGCTCCTTTAAAAACAGCATATGACTCAGTGTAAATGTAAGTAGCCCCATGTTGTGCAGCTAGTAGGACGGCTCTGAGTTCCCCTACTTGTGCCCTACCTTCTCCTGTTTCAATTGCTCTTTCCCCCGCTGCTACTTCCAGTGCTACGGCCTTGTATTTCCACTTGCTGTTCTCACGGTGAGATGACGCACCAGTAAACCACACTCCTGTAAGATCACTGCCTTCTTTCAGAGGAGGTGCTTCTTGGATTGGAGATGGTCTGTTTGGTGGGGAGTGGAACAATAGGGCACCATCTATATCCTTCTGGAGCATGGATACTTTGATACTACCTTCAGAGATTGGCATGATATCATTAGTGCCTTCTCAATAAGCATACCACTTTCGAACTGTGGGTTTCTGGGCAATGCCGGCTGGCGGTGCTGTCCCTTTACGGACCACATCTAGGAGTCGAAAAGGGCCCCGAACAATCACGCTCTGTTCTCTCCTTACCTGCTCTGCTCGTTGCAACGCTCGCACCAGGGACAGTAAACCCTTCTCCAGGTCTGAATATCTGCTCTCAGTATCATTAAGGCGTGAGAGCTAAATTCTAATGGTCTCTCCGGTCCTGCTGGTCCCTTTTGCCATAAATTACAACGGGAACCATGTTCACTGAACCCCCATTCTACATGGACAGGGTCAGTTGGATGTATGGGGCCAAGTTGTTGGAATAACCTTAGCTCTTTTATTTGCAATTCTAGTGCATTAGTATGTTGTTCAGTCCACTCCCAGGATTTACCTTTTTTGAGCAAACAATAAAGGGGGCGAGCAATGATGGAAAAGCCAGGGATGTGTTTACGCCAATAACTTAAAGTTCCTAGGACTTGCTGTAACTCCTTCGTGCTGGAAGGATTCTGTCCATGTTCTATTTTTTCAGGGTATCCTGAGGGACAGAAGCAGCTCCCTTAATCCACCAGACCCCCCAGGAATTTAACTTCCTGTGCGGGTCCCTGACACTTTGAGTCGGGAATTTCCAATCCCAAATCTGATAATGTTTTTCGGATGTTTTGCATCATGTCTTGTACACTTTCTTGGCTCTCTCCCCCTATTAAGATGTCGTCAATATATTGGTATACCGTACATCCCTGTGAAACAGGAATCTCTGATAGCACTTTAGCTAAAGCATTATGGGCAATAGTGGGGGAATGTTTGTATCCTTGCGGAAAGCGGTTAAAGGTATATTGGACTCCTTTCCATGTGAATGCAAACTGCGCTTTGTCCTGCTCAAGGAGGAGAATCATAAAAAAAAATATGTCTTTAACATCTAAGGCAGCCACCCAAGCATGGGCAGCTCCTTTTATCATTGCCACAATTTCCGCGATATTAGGAACCGCAGCGGTCAGGGGTGCAGTGTTGGCGTTTAATTTTCCGTAATCTACTGTGAAACGCCATTGCCTTTTTGGTTTCTTTACTGGCCACACTGGTGAATTATAAGGCGCGTGAGTCCTCTTAATGATGTTTCTTTTTTCTAAATCTGATACCACCCCGTCTGCTCCTGCAAGTGCAGCTGCAGGCAGTGGGTACTGTCAGACGTTGGTAATTTTAGAAGGAGGCAAAAGTATAGATGTTTCTAATAGCCCCAATTTAACTGTGTCTAATCCTTTTTTGCGTCCTGCAAAACTCCACACAGTTCCATCTCCATCTGGGAGTTTCCACATTCGCCCACGCAGTACGTCAAATCCTAGGAGGTTAGTACGTGAGGCACCCACTAACGCTTCTGCCCTAGTCATTCGCTGCTCTCCCGGCAACCAGAGCTTAATTTTTGCATTGGGGCATGTTTTTACCACACCATCAATTCCCGTGAAGTTGACTCTGCGTCGGGTGGGATTTATACCTAGAAGTTGTGCTGTTTCGTTAGTGATTGCAGACATTTGGGCTCCGGTATCAATAATAAAATTTACCAATATCTTCCGGGGGTCCAACAGGAATGACAATAACGGGTTCGGAGTCTTTATGAGAGCGCCATTGGATTGCTAGTACCTGCCGGACAGGGTGGCTCACTGCCCTCCCCGGGGATAGGAGTGTTTTGGCTGGGACTCTGTCAAATCAATCAAGTTACGTTCCGGTGCAGAAGGCACAATTTTCTCACGGCTTGGGGATTCTCTGGTTAGGCTTTTCTCCCCAGCCGCATTATTCTTTCTAGGTAGAGATTGGACTAGCGTACGGAGATCTCCCGTAGGGTCACCGCGCAAGAATTGTCGGGGCACCCCTAATTGTAGGGCTTTACGCCACAACTCATTTCGGTCCTTATCAGGCTTAAACCTTCCCTCTGATTTAGGGTTTTGAGTGTGAGTTTGGACTTGGCGAACCTTTCGCGGGTGTTCGGAGGATTTCTCACTAGTTAGGCTGGCCCAGCCCATTCGGCGCCCATATTGATCTATTTCCTGTACATTCCAGGTGGGCATGTAGTGACAACGGCCCCGCCCATGAGCACCCCGAGCATCCCGTATACGATCTTGAGTGCGAACAAGGAACGGTTTCAGGCAATCGGGCAGACCACGGATGAGAGGGGCTAATCGATCCGGGTCGATAGCAGCTGACATTGGGGATTTCTGAAATTCCTCTCTGTCATACATGGCTTGCAGACAAGCTGCTTTCCGTACAGCTGCAAACAGATCAGAGTAGCCTGTAGCTCTAATCTCTAACGGCTCCCCCCTCTCTCGCGGATCCATACCCCTTGCCCAAAAGGCTGCTCGAGCGGTTAGGGAATAATTATGATCCCCAGGCATAGTGGTTAAAAACACTCCTGGTCCCCAAGAGTCTCCTGCTTCTTCCTCACTCAGCATAATTCTGTGCCCCCCTTCAGAAGAAACTCGCCACACGTACTCAACAGCCGACTCTTCTGGTCACCTCGAATATTTCTCCCTTATTTTTGTTAACTCGGTTGGTGTCCATGGAACGGTACGCACAGTGGTGTGAATTTCATCACCATCATCAACTGCAGTTTCAGTTTTAACCAGAGGACGTAAAGGAAAAACTTGGGATTTCAAAGTAAAAGTCCTTTCCTCCTCATCTTCTTCGTCATCCTCACTATTAGACAAAAAAATCTCCGGTCTGGGTTCCGGAATTTGGATAACACAGTAACTTACGAATCTGTTGGACCTGAGTCGAGGGCTGCATTTTATCTAAGAGCCCGGTCACCCTTTCAATAACATTTTAAGTTGGCGATTTTTCACTCCCAAGTTGAGCATTCCGGTTTCCTAAACATTCATTCTCACTCACAAGCTTATCGACTTGACTTCTTAATCTTTCTCCTGTCTCCTTTTGCAAGGCTAATGATGACTTCAGCACCTCATTCTCCGATTTCAGGGTTGCATATTCTACAGCTGAAATCAGATTAGGAGCGGGGGTTTCTCTAGCTTCTTGTTGTGCACAAGATAAACAGGCGCCTAACACAGCACAAATCACACCCTTGCCTTTCCCCGCTCTGAGCTTCTGTGAAACCCGACGCTCTTCAATACGTTCCACCACTTTCTCTTCATCCTTCCAAAATTTTTGGGCCCACTCCTTCCCAGCCTGGGAAGGGGCACAATCATATTTTTGCAGCAGTTTATCCATGGCAATCCTGCCGACTACGCCAAATTCTGTTGCGTGAAACGGGGCCAAGCGGTTTTGGCAGAAGATAAACCCCCTTACGTTCTAACACTCCTCACCGAGGTGGGAGGCTAGCTGCGGCTGGGTTTCAATTCTGAGTGATGCCCAATTCAGCACTATCAGGCCAATCGCGTTTAATATGTGTTAAACTAGTACGATTTGGAGACACTAATAGTGGGCTGCACCTTCAGTCTAGTCGTGCTCCTGAACCAGCACGGCCTCTCTCAAGTTTTGGTCGCGTTCAGTGAGAAAGCGAAACGACTAGCTACTGAAACAGTGCAGTTTATTTAAACAACAGATATACAGGTTCTTTAGGATTACCGGTGATAAATACACTGTCTGCAAAGCACGTGCAAATAAAGACATTGTTAAATATACAAACGCGCGACAAAATTATAAACGATACAGCCTGGCTATAAATGTAGGGTAGAGATTCTCTCGAGAAATTTCTAGAGTCCCCGAGAAAGCACTCGGTGTAATCAAAGTCTTACCCAAAGGCATTCTTATGGGGGGGAAGAAAGGCTCAGCCCGTCGACTGATCCCAGAAAACAGCGGTGGGATTCTTCGCGATGGTGTCTTCCCTGACATCCCCTCTCTCTTGGGCTATTTTTATATTATTTTTTTATCTTCAAAGTGGAGTTTGAGTGACTTTAGTCATATGTACTTTTATTATGATTAATGTACTCAAGGAGGAGTGTTCACACCTCGGGGGCGGACAGCCTCCGGGATGGAGGTGTGTTTTGGTACATTGTGGTGAGCAAAGTTCACACAAAAGGACAGCATTTCATCAACATTTGACGAAATGTTGGCTCGGGTAGCGTGTAGGCCGCTTATCAGTTCCGTAGTACCATCTCGTCCCCATATCTGCTATTCGTCACAAGGGAAGGCCACGGAACAAGCGCGTTCCGTTCCATCCCTCGTGTAGTTTCGCAAACAACCTTGTACAGGGAATCACAGCTGTTGCATTCTTCGTGTGCTAGCTGCGGCTGTATTCTACCTCAGAAGCCTCTTGATTTTATGACTTTCCTTAATGTGTGAACAATGCTGTATTTTTGTATTCTTGGCCAATTTAGTAATTATTCCACAAGAACACACATTGGTTGCCGATTTATCGACGGGTCTAATCACCACAGGCCAACTGTAATTAAAACCATCTATGTAGACTCTACCAAAGCGGACAAATACAACACTGATTGTTACAAAATTATGGAGCCAAATTCAGATTGCTGGCACAATTTCACTTTCATCAAACCTACAGTAGTGTACTGTATTTGGGGCTACAAGGGCACAGAATTGTTATTTGCATTTATGATTGACTCAAATACACCTGAACTTGCTGAAATGAATCCAGAACCTACACCCCACAAACTCTCAAAGGCTCGCTCTTCTAAGAGAAAAAAAAACACCTCTCTCTTTTCTAAGCCCTCCATTACACTAACTCCTTACATTTTCAACATTGGCCCTTACGTTATTAAACACACACAGGTCAACAACAGGTACTGTTTAATCCCACATATTCCCTCAAACGAGCAGAATTGTCAATGCAGATTAAAATCTCTGCGATCAAACCCACCTGCTTACCGTTCCTGAGTACATCTTATGCAGAATGGTCAGCATGGTTACGCAAACGAACTCTTGCCACTTCACACGGACGGAAGAGGGATGCGACTGGTATCTTAGGAACAGGCCTGGGAGTCTTGAATAGTATAGATGCTGAGATACTTGCCAACAAACTAGTCACAACCACTACTGATCTGGACAAATTAAGACATCCCCTACGGTCCTCTCTATTAGCATTGGGAAACCACCAAGGGCTTTTATCGAATATATTGCCTCAATGGGAAGAAACGGGTGAAAAAGACCATCAGCTGATCACAGATGCACTTGGTACAACCCAAACCAATGTTTCCTTGGCTCTTAGTTGTATCCAAGCCCAATTGTGGATGCAATCTATGACAGCCGCAATCATAAGGGAAGGTGAAGAAGGCACCTTGCCCACCGAAATTCGAAAAGTAATATGGGATAACGCAATTGAGTTTGAGAAAAGATTTCAGTCCAGGTGGTATCTGGTTAATTTCACCTACGATCCCACTGAGAGCAAAGCCACAGCTTTTGTCTTAACGATACGCAATGCCTCAGTATACACCATATACCCAATCATTGCACTGGGGTTGAATCACCAAGGAGCTCTACTCTATCCAACACAGCACAGAGGTTGGGCACGACAAAATGAGACTAAATGGCAAACTGCTGATGTTGACGCATGCGTTTCACGAGACCAACAAGGATTCATTTGTGAGAGTAATACTCTCAAAGCACAAGACCTTTGTCTTGACACCAACCAGAATGTTTGTCACTTTGAGACACATCCCGATGAAACCCCAGAGACTGTGCTTGTCTAGATTGGGAAAGGGTGCGTTAGCATGAGGTCTCCCTGTAGTCTTGTATTCAGAGATGACATAGTAATCACTCAAATCTTTGTGTTTGAACTTTACTAACACAAACTTACGGGATGCGACTTCAATTATTAAGCTCCTGTTACGTCTTTTCAATTGCTACAACCTAATCACACGTTGATTCGAGATTGTTGCCTACCCCTATCGGAATGAATCTCTCCCTGGTGAAGAAGCTGCTAAAACACAATGAATTGAAGCGACTCTTGAAAGAGGCCCAAGAAAATAGACAGACAACTTTGATTACCGTCCATCATCAGGTTGAAGAAATACACCAAGCGTTGGAAAGAGTGAAGAGAGGCGGAGGACATAGATGGGGAGATACTCTTTTTGGATGGTCACTGACAGTTACAGGACTTTATAACAAGATGCTTCACTCTGTTGTTGTTTTACTAATAGTCACTGTATTGTGCTTTGCTTAGACAATTGTTTTGCATGTTAGACTTTGGATTACGATGAAAAGTTTAAATCGCTTGATCACTCCACGAGAAGGATTTCCACTTGATATCCCTCACCAAAAGAACACATGTGATCTTTCTTATCAGTGTTGAATACGTCGACCTTGACTGACTGTAGACAAAGTTTTCCCTGCAGGCTCTTTGGGCGGGGGACCCATCTCCAGCCATATGGCCATTTTTGTGCCTGGCACGGCGCCAAGTGGGAAAGGGTGGTGTCGAGGCTGAAGGCAGCAGGAAAGCCTGCAACCCCCAGGTCTTTGGGGCTACGCAAGCGGTTCCCAAAGAGCTTTAGAACAAGGCATAGTTTTCCCTGCTGGCTCCTTGGGCAGGAGACCCATCTCCAGCCGTATGGCCATTTTTGTGCCTAGCGCGGTTCCCAGTGGGAAAGGGTGGTTTTGAGGCTGAAGGCAGCAGGAAAGCCCGTAGCCCCAGGTCTGTGGGGCTACGCAAGCGGTTCCCAAAGAGCTTTAGAACAAGGCATAGTTTTCCCTGCTGGATCTTTGGACGGGGGACCCATGTCCAGCCGTATGGCCATTTTTGTGCCTGGCGCGGCGCCCAGAGGGAAAGGGTGGTGTTGAGGCTGAAGGCAGCAGGAAGGCCCGCAGCTCCCAGGTCTGTGGGGCTATGCAAGCGGTTCCCAAAGAGCTTTAGAACAAGGCATAGTTTTCCCTGCTGGCTCTTTGGGCGGGGCACCCATCTCCAGCCGTATGGCCATTTTTGTGCCTAGCGCGGCGCCAAGTGGGAAAGGGTGGTGTCGAGGCTGAAGGCAGCAGGAAAGCCTGCAGCCCCCAGGTCTGTGGGGCTACGCAAGCGGTTCCCAAAGAGCTTTAGAACAAGGCATACGTTTCCCTGCTGGCTCTTTGGGCGGGGGACCCATCTCCAGCCGTATGGCCATTTTTGTGCCTGGCGCGGTGCCAAGTGGGAAAGGGTGGTGTCGAGGCTGAAGGCAGCAGGAAAGCCTGCAGCCCCCAGGTCTGTGGGGCTACGCAAGTGGTTACCAAAGAGCTTTAGAACAAGGCATATTTTTCCCTGCTGGCTCTTTGGGCGGGGGACCCATCTCCAACCATATGGCCATTTTTGTTCCTGGCCCGGCGCCCAGAGGGAAAGGGTGGCTTTGAGGCTGAAGGCAGCAGGAAAGCCTGCAGCTCCCACGTCTCTGGGGCTACGCAAGCGGTTCCCAAAGAGCTTTAGAACAAGGCATAGTTTTCCCTGCTGGCTCTTTGGGTATGGGACCCATCTTCAGCCATATGGCCATTTTTGTGCCTGGCGCGGCGCCAAGTGGGAAATGGTGGTGTGGAGGCTGAAGGCAGCACGAAAGCCCGCAGCCCCCAGGTCTGTGGGGCTACGCAAGCGGTTCCCAAAGAGCTTTAGAACAAGGCATAGTTTTCCCTGCTGGCTCCTTGGGCGGTGGACCCATCTCCAGCCGTATGGCCATTTTTGTGCCTGGCGCGGTGCCAAGTGGGAAAGGGTGGTGTCGAGGCTGAAGGCAGCAGGAAAGCCCGCAGTCCCCAGGTCTGTGGGGCTACGCAAGCGGTTCCCAAAGAGCTTCAGACTAAGGCATAGTTTTCCCTGCTGGCTCCTTGGGCATGGGAGCCATCTCCAGCCGTATGGCCATTTTTGTGCCTGGCGCGGCGCCAAGTGGGAAAGGGTGTTGTCGAGGCTGAAGGCAGCAGGAAAGCCCGCAGCCCCCAGGTCTGTGGGGCTACGTAAGCTGTTCCCAAAGAGCTTTAGAACAAGGCATAGTTTTCCCTGCTGGCTCTTTGGGCGGGGGACCCATCTCCAGCCATATGGCCATTTCTGAGCCTGGCGCGGCGCCAATTGGGAAAGGGTGGTGTCGAGGCTGAAGGCAGCAGGAAAGCCGGCAGCCCCCAGGTCTGTGGGGTTACGCAAGCGGTTCCCAAAGAGCTTTAGAACAAGGCATAGTTTTCCCTGCTGGATCTTTGGGCGGGGCACCCATCTCCAGCGGTATGGCCATTTTTGTGCCTCGCCCGGCGCCCAGACGGAAATGGTGGTATCCAGGCTGAAGGCAGCAGGAAAGCCTGCAGCCCCCAGGTCTATGAGGCTACGCAAGCGGTTCCCAAAGAGCTTTAGAACAAGGCATAGTTTTCCCTAATGGCTCGTTCGGCAGGGGACCCATCTCCAGCCATAGGCCATTTTTGTGCAGGGCACGGTGCCAAGTGGGAAAGGGTGGTGTTGAGGTTGAAGGCAGCAGGAAAGCCCACAGCCCCCAGGTCTGTGGGGCTACGCAAGCTGTTCCCAACGAGCTTTAGAACAAGGCATTGTTTTCACAGCTGGCTCATTGGGCGGGGGACCCATCTCCAGCCATAGGCCATTTTTGTGCCTGGCGCGGCGCCAATTGGGAAAGGGTGGTGTCGAGGCTGAAGGCAGCAGCAAAGCCCGCAGCCCCCAGGTCTGTGGGGCTACGCAAGCGTTTCCCAGACACCTTTAGAACAAGGCATAGTTTTCCCTGCTGGCTCGTTCGGCGGGGGACCCATCTCCAGCCGTATGGCCATTTTTGTGCCTGGCGCAGCGCCAAGTGGGAAAGGGTGGTGTCGAGGCTGAAGGCAGCAGGAAAGCCCGCAGCCCCCAGGTCTGTGGGGCTACGCAAGCAGTTCCCAAAGAGCTTTAGAACAAGGCATAGTTTTCCCTGCTGGCTCTTTGGGCAGGGGACCCATCTCCAGCCGTATGGCCATTTTTGTGCCTGGCGCGGCGCCAAGTGGGAAAGGGTGGTGTAGAGGCTGAAGGCAGCAGGAAAGCCTGCAGCCCCCAGGTCTGTGGGGCTACGCAAGCGGTTCCCAAAAAGCTTTAGAACAAGGCATATTTTTCCCTGCTGGCTCTTTGGGCAGGGGACCCATCTCCAGCCATAGGTCAATTTGTGCCTGGCGCGGCGCCAGGTGGGAAAGGGTGGCTTTGAGGCTGAAGGCAGCAGGAAAGCCGGCAGCCCCCAGGTCTGTGGGGCCAAGGAAGCGGTTCCCAAAGAGCTTTAGAACAAGGCATAGTTTTCCCTGCTAGCTCTTTGGGCGGGGGACCCATCTCCAGCCATATGTCAATTTGTGCCTGGCGCGGCGCCAAGTGGGAAAGGGTGGCTTTGAGGATGAAGGCAGCAGGAAAGCCCGCAGCCCCCAGGTCTGTGGGGCTACGCAAGCGGTTCCCAAAGAGCTTTAGAACAAGGCATAGTTTTCCCTGCTGGCTCTTTGGGCGGGGGACCCATCTCCAGCCATATGGCCATTTTTGTGCCTGGCGCGGAGCCAAGAGGGAAAGGGTGGTGTCGAGGCTGAAGGCAGCAGGAAAGCCCGCAGCCCCCAGGTGTGTGGGGCTACGCAAGCGGTTCCCAAAGAGCTTTAGAACAAGGCATAGTTTTCCCTGCTGGCTCTTTGGGCAGGGGACCCATCTCCAGCCATATGGCCATTTTTGTGCCTGGCGCGGCGCCCAGAGGGAAAGGGTGGTTTTGAGGCTGAAGGCAGCAGGAAAGCCCGCAGCCCCCAGGTCTGTGGGGCTACGCAAGCGGTTCCCAGAGACCTTTAGAACAATGCATAGTTTTCCATAATGGCTCCTTGGGCAGGGGACCGATCTCCAGCCATATGTCCATTTTTGTGCCTGGCGCGGCGCCAAGTGGGAAAGGGTGGTGTCGAGGTTGAAGGCAGCAGGAAAGCCTGCAGCCCCCAGGTCTGTGGGGCTACGCAAGCGGTTCCCAAAGAGCTTTAGAACAAGGCATAGTTTTCCCTGATGGCTCTTTGGGCATGGGACCCATCTCCAGCCGTATGGCCACTGATGTGCCTGGCGGGGCGCCAGGTGGGAAAGGGTGGTGTTGAGGCTGAAGGCACCAGGAAAGCCTGCAGCCCCCAGGTCTGTGGGGCTACGCAAGCGGTTCCCAAAGAGCTTTAGAACAAGGCATACGTTTCCCTGCTGGCTCTTTGGGCGGGGGACCCATCTCCAGCCGTATGGGCATTTTTGTGACTGGCGCGGCGCCAAGTGGGAAAGGGTGTTGTTGAGGCTGAAGGCAGCAGGAAAGCCCGCAGCCCCCAGGTCTGTGGGGCTACGCAAGCGGTTCCCAAAGAGCTTTAGAACAAGGCATAGTTTTCCCTGCTGGCTCTTTGGGCGGGGCACCCATCTCCAGCCATATGGCCATTTTTGAGCCTGGCGCGGCGCCAATTGGGAAAGGGTGGTGTCGAGGCTGAAGGCAGCAGGAAAGCCCGCAGCCCCCAGGTCTGTGGGGCTACGCAAGCGGTTCCCAAAGAGCTTTAGAACAAGGCATAGTTTTCCCTGCTGGATCTTTGGGCGGGGCACCCATCTCCAGCCGTATGGCCATTTTTGTGCCTCGCCCGGCGCCCAGAGGGAAATGGTGGTATCCAGGCTGAAGGCACCAGGAAAGCCTGCAGCCCCCAGGTCTATGGGGCTACGCAAGCGGTTCCCAAAGACCTTTAGAACAAGGCATGGTTTTCCCTAATGGCTCGTTCGGCGGGGGACCCATCTCCAGCCATATGGCCATTTCTGTGCCTGGCGCGGTGCCAAGTGGGAAAGGAATGCTTTGAGGCTGAAGGCAGCAGCAAAGCCTGCAGCCCCCAGGTCTGTGTGGCTACGCAAGCGGTTCCCAAAGAGCTTTAGAACAAGGCATAGTTTTCCCTGCTGGCTCTTTGGGCAGGGGACCCATCTCCAGACATATGGCCATTTTTGTGCCTGGCGCGGCGCCAAGTGGGAAAGGGTGGTGTTGAGGTTGAAGGCAGCAGGAAAGCCCGCAGCCCCCAGGTCTGTGGGGCTACGCAAGCTGTTCCCAAAGAGCTTTAGAAGAAGGCATAGTTTTCCCTGCTGGCTCTTTGGGCGGGGGACCCATCTCCAGCCATATGGCCATTTTTGTGCCTGGCGCGGCGCCAAGTGGGAAATGGTGGTTTTGAGGCTGAAGGCAGCAGGAAAGCCCGCAGCCCCCAGGTCTGTGGGGCTACGCAAGCGGTTCCCAAAGAGCTTTAGAACAAGGCATAGTTTTCCCTGCTGGCTCCTTGGGCGGGGTACCCATCTCCAACCGTATGGCGATTTTTGTGCCTGGCGCGGCGCCAAGTGGGAAAGGGTGGTGTTGAGGCTGAAGGCAGCAGGAAAGCCCGCAGCCCCCAGGTCTATGGGGCTACGTAAGCTGTTCCCAAAGAGCTTTAGAACAAGGCATAGTTTTCCCTGCTGGCTCTTTGGGCAGGGGACCCATCTCCAGCCGTATGGCCATTTTTGTGCCTGGCGCGGAGCCAAGTGGGAAAGGGTGGTGTCGAGGCTGAAGGCAGCAGGAAAGCCATCAGCCCCCAGGTCGGTGGGGCTACGCAAGCGGTTCCCAAAGAGCTTTAGAACAAGGCATAGTTTTCCCTAATGGTTCCCTGGGCAGGGGACCCATCTCCAGCCGTATGGCCATTTTTGTGCCTGGCGTGGCGCCAAGTGGGAAAGGGTGGTGTCGAGGCTGAAGGCAGCAGCAAAGCCTGCAGCCCCCAGGTCTGTGGGGCTACGCAAGCGGTTCCCAAAGAGCATTAGAACAAGGCATAGTTTTCCCTAATGGCTCGTTCGGCGGGGGACCCATCTCCAGCCATAGGTCATTTTTGTGCAGGGCACGGTGCCAAGTGGGAAAGGATGGCTTTGAGGCTCAAGGCAGCAGCAAAGCCTGCAGCCCCCAGGTCTGTGTGGCTACGCAAGCGGTTCCCAAAGACCTTTAGAACAAGGCATAGTTTTCCCTAATGTCTCCTTGGGCAGGGGACCCATCTCCAGCCATATGTCCATTTTTGTGCCTGGCGCGGCGCCCAGAGGGAAAGGGTGGTTTTGAGGCTGAAGGCAGCAGGAAAGCCCGCAGCCCCCAGGTCTGTGGGGCTACGCAAGCGGTTCCCAGAGACCTTTAGAACAAGGCATAGTTTTCCCTAATGGCTCCTTGGGCAGGGGACCCATCTCCAGCCATATGGCCATTTATGTGCCTGGCGCGGCGCCAGGTGGGAAAGGGTGGTGTTGAGGCTGAAGGCAGCAGGAAAGACCGCAGCCCCCAGGTCTGTGGGGCTACGCAAGCTGTTCCCAAAGAGCTTTAGAAGAAGGCATAGTTTTCCCTCCTGGTCTTTGGGCGGGGGACCCATCTCCAGCCATATGGCCATTTTTGTGCCTGGCGCGGCGCCAATTGGGAAAGGGTGCTGTCGCGGCTGAAGGCAGCAGCAAAGCCCGCAGCCCCCAGGTCTGGGGGCTACGCAAGCGGTTCCCAATGAGCTTTAGAACAAGGCATAGTTTTCCCTGCTGGCTCTTTGGGCGGGGGACCCATCTCCAGCCGTATGGCCATTTTTGTGCCTGGCGCGGCGCCAAGTGGGAAAGGGTGGTGTCGAGGCTGAAGGCAGCAGCAAAGCCCGCAGCCCCCAGGTCTGTGGGGCTACGCAAGCGGTTCCCAAAGAGCTTTAGAACAAGGCATAGTTTTCCCTGCTGGCTCTTTGGGCGGGGCACCCATCTCCAGCCGTATGGCCATTTTTGTGCCTCGCCCGGCGCCCAGACGGAAATGGTGGTATCCAGGCTGAAGGCAGCAGGAAAGCCTGCAGCCCCCAGGTCTATGGGGCTACGCAAGCGGTTCCTAAAGAGCTTTAGAACAAGGCATAGTTTTCCCTAATGGCTCGTTCGGCGGGGGACCCATCTCCAGCCATATGGCCATTTTTGTGCCTGGCGCGGTGCCAAGTGGGAAAGGATGGCTTTGAGGCTGAAGGCAGCAGCAAAGCCTGCAGCCCACAGGTCTGTGTGGCTACGCAAGCGGTTCCCAAAGAGCTTTAGAACAAGGCATATTTTTCCCTGCTGGCTCTTTGGGCAGGGGACCCATCTCCAGCCGTATGGCCATTTTTGTGCCTGGCGCGGCGCCAAGTGGGAAAGGGTGGTGTCGAGGCTGAAGGCAGCAGCAAAGCGTGCAGCCCCCAGGTCTGTGGGGCTACGCAAGCGGTTCCCAAAGAGCTTTAGAACAAGGCATAGTTTTCCCTGCTGGCTCTTTGGGCGGGGCACCCATCTCCAGCCGTATGGCCATTTTTGTGCCTCGCCCGGCGCCCAGACGGAAATGGTGGTATCCAGGCTGAAGGCAGCAGGAAAGCCTGCAGCCCCCAGGTCTATGGGGCTACGCAAGCGGTTCCTAAAGAGCTTTAGAACAAGGCATAGTTTTCCCTAATGGCTCGTTCGGCGGGGGACCCATCTCCAGCCATATGGCCATTTTTGTGCCTGGCGCGGTGCCAAGTGGGAAAGGATGGCTTTGAGGCTGAAGGCAGCAGCAAAGCCTGCAGCCCACAGGTCTGTGTGGCTACGCAAGCGGTTCCCAAAGAGCTTTAGAACAAGGCATATTTTTCCCTGCTGGCTCTTTGGGCAGGGGACCCATCTCCAGCCGTATGGCCATTTTTGTGCCTGGCGCGGCGCCAAGTGGGAAAGGGTGGTGTTGAGGTTGAAGGCAGCAGGAAAGCCCGCAGCCCCCAGGTCTCTGGGGCTACGCAAGCAGTTCCCAAAGAGCTTTAGAACAAGGCATAGTTTTCCCTGCTGGCTCTTTGGGCGGGGGACACATCTCCAGCCGTATGGCGATTTTTGTGCCTGGCGCGGCGCCAAGTGGGAAAGGGTGGTGTCGAGGCTGAAGGCAGCAGGAAAGCCATCAGCCCCCAGGTCTGTGGGGCTACGCAAGCGGTTCCCAAAGACCTTTAGAACAAGGCATAGTTTTCCCTAATGGTTCCCTGGGCAGGGGACCCATCTCCAGCCGTATGGCCATTTTTGTGCCTGGCGCGGCGCCAAGTGGGAAAGGGTGGTGTCGAGGCTGAAGGCAGCAGCAAAGCCTGCAGCCCCCAGGTCTGTGGGGACAAGCAAGCGGTTCCCAGAGACCTTTAGAACAAGGCATAGTTTTCCCTAATGGCTCCTTGGGCAGGGGACCCATCTCCAGCCATATGGCAATTTTTGTGCCTGGCGCTGCGCCCAGAGGGAAAGGGTGGTTTTGAGGCTGAAGGCAGCAGGAAAGCCCGCAGCCCCCAGGTCTGTGGGGCTACGCAAGCGGTTCCCAAAGAGCTTTAGAACAAGGCATAGTTTTCCCTCCTGGTCTTTGGGCGGGGGACCCATCTCCAGCCATATGGCCATTTTTGTGCCTGGCGCGGCGCCAAGTGGGAAAGGGTGCTGTCGCGGCTGAAGGCAGCAGCAAAGCCCGCAGCCCCCAGGTCTGTGGGGCTACGCAAGCGGTTCCCAAAGAGCTTTAGAACAAGGCATAGTTTTCCCTGCTGGCTCCTTGGGCAGGGGACCCATCTCCAGCCATATGGCCATTTTTGTGCCTGGCGCGGCGCCCAGAGGGAAAGGGTGTTGTCGAGGCTGAAGGCAGCAGGAAAGCCCGCAGCCCCCAGGTCTGTGGGGCTACGCAAGCGGTTCCCAGAGACCTTTAGAACAAGGCATAATTTTCCCTAATGGCTCCTTGGGCGGGGGACCCATCTCCAGCCATACGTCAATTTGTGCCTGGCGCGGCGCCAAGTGGGAAATGGTGGTGTCGAGGCTGAAGGCAGCAGCAAAGCCCGCAGCCCCCAGGTCTGTGGGGCTACGCAAGCGGTTCCCAAAGAGCTTTAGAACAAGGCATAGTTTTCCCTGCTGGCTCCTTGGGCGGGGGACCCATCTCCAGCCGTATGGCGATTTTTGTGCCTGGCGCGGCGCCAAGTGGGAAAGGGTGGTGTTGAGGCTGAAGGCAGCAGGAAAGCCCGCAGCCCCCAGGTCTATGGGGCTACGTAAGCTGTTCCCAAAGAGCTTTAGAACAAGGCATAGTTTTCCCTGCTGGCTCTTTGAGCAGGGGACCCATCTCCAGCCGTATGGCCATTTTTGTGCCTGGCGCGGAGCCAAGTGGGAAAGGGTGGTGTCGAGGCTGAAGGCAGCAGGAAAGCCATCAGCCCCCAGGTCTGTGGGGCTACGCAAGCGGTTCCCAAAGAGCTTTAGAACAAGGCATAGTTTTCCCTAATGGTTCCCTGGGCAGGGGACCCATCTCCAGCCGTATGGCCATTTTTGTGCCTGGCGCGGCGCCAAGTGGGAAAGGGTGGTGTCGAGGCTGAAGGCAGCAGCAAAGCCTGCAGCCCCCAGGTCTGTGGGGCTACGCAAGCGGTTCCCAAAGAGCATTAGAACAAGGCATAGTTTTCCCTAATGGCTCGTTCGGCGGGGGACCCATCTCCAGCCATAGGTCATTTTTGTGCAGGGCACGGTGCCAAGTGGGAAAGGATGGCTTTGAGGCTCAAGGCAGCAGCAAAGCCTGCAGCCCCCAGGTCTGTGTGGCTACGCAAGCGGTTCCCAAAGACCTTTAGAACAAGGCATAGTTTTCCCTAATGTCTCCTTGGGCAGGGGACCCATCTCCAGCCATATGTCCATTTTTGTGCCTGGCGCGGCGCCCAGAGGGAAAGGGTGGTTTTGAGGCTGAAGGCAGCAGGAAAGCACGCAGCCCCCAGGTCTGTGGGGCTACGCAAGCGGTTCCCAGAGACCTTTAGAACAAGGCATAGTTTTCCCTAATGGCTCCTTGGGCAGGGGACCCATCTCCAGCCATATGGCCATTTATGTGCCTGGCGCGGCGCCAGGTGGGAAAGGGTGGTTTTGAGGCTGAAGGCAGCAGGAAAGCCCGCAGCCCCCAGGTCTGTGGGGCTACGCAAGCGGTTCCCAAAGAGCTTTAGAACAAGGCATAGTTTTCCCTGCTGGCTCATTGGGCGGGGGACCCATCTCCAGCCATAGGCCATTTTTGTGCCTGGCGCGGTGCCAAGTGGGAAAGGGTGGTGTCGAGGCTGAAGGCAGCAGGAAAGCCTGCAGCCCCCAGGCCTGTGGGGCTACGCAAGCGGTTCCCAAAGAGCTTTAGAACAAGGCATAGTTTTCCCTGATGGCTCTTTTTTAGCGGGGAACCCATCTCTAGTCATAGGCCATTTTTGCGCCTGGCGTGGCGCCAAGTGGGAAACGGTGGTGTTGAGGTTGAAGGCAGCAGGAAAGCCCACAGCCCCCAGGTCTGTGGGGCTACGCAAGCTGTTCCCAACGAGCTTTAGAAGAAGGCATAATTTTCCCTGCTGGCTCTTTGGGCGGGGGACCCATCTCCAGCCATAGGCCATTTTTGTGCCTAGCGCGGCGCCAAGTGGGAAAGGGTGGTGTCGAGGCTGAAGGCAGCAGGAAAGCCCGCAGCCCCCAGGTCTCTGGGGCTACGCAAGCGGTTCCCAGAGAGCTTTAGAACAAGGCATAGTTTTCCCTAATGGCTCCTTGGGCAGGGGACCCATCTCCAGCCATATGGCCATTTTTGTGCCTGGCGCGGCGCCCAGAGGGAAAGGGTGGTTTTGAGGCTGAAGGCAGCAGGAAAGCCCGCAGCCCCCAGGTCTGTGGGGCTACGCAAGCGGTTCCCAAAGAGCTTTAGAACAAGGCATAGTTTTCCCTAATGCCTCCTTGGGCAGGGGACCCATCTCCAGCCATATGGCCATTTTTGTGCCTGGCGCGGCACCAAGTGGGAAAGGGTGGCTTTGAGGCTGAAGGCAGCAGGAAAGCCTGCAGCCCCCAGGTCTGTGGGGTTACGCAAGCGGTTCCCAAAGAGCTTTAGAACAAGGCATACGTTTCCCTGCTGGCTCTTTGGGCGGGGGACCCATCTCCAGCCGTATGGCCATTTTTGTGCCTGGCGCGGCGCCAAGTGGGAAAGGGTGGTGTCGAGGCTGAAGGCAGCAGCAAAGCCCGCAGCCCCCAGGTCTGTGGGGCTACGCAAGCGGTTCCCAAAGAGCTTTAGAACAAGGCATAGTTTTCCCTGCTGGCTCTTTGGGCGGGGCACCCATCTCCAGCCGTATGGCCATTTTTGTGCCTCGCCCGGCGCCCAGACGGAAATGGTGGTATCCAGGCTGAAGGCAGCAGGAAAGCCTGCAGCCCCCAGGTCTATGGGGCTACGCAAGCGGTTCCTAAAGACCTTTAGAACAAGGCATAGTTTTCCCTAATGGCTCGTTCGGCGGGGGACCCATCTCCAGCCATATGGCCATTTTTGTGCCTGGCACGGTGCCAAGTGGG
This sequence comes from Rissa tridactyla, assembly GCF_028500815.1. NCBI lineage: Eukaryota > Metazoa > Chordata > Aves > Charadriiformes > Laridae > Rissa > Rissa tridactyla. Next base: position 465,373 of record NW_026529649.1, read on the forward strand.
AAAGGATGGCTTTGAGGCTGAAGGAAGCAGCAAAGCCTGCAGCCCCCAGGTCTGTGTGGCTACGCAAGCGGTTCCCAAAGAGCTTTAGAACAAGGCATATTTTTCCCTGCTGGCTCTTTGGGCAGGGGACCCATCTCCAGCCGTATGGCCATTTTTGTGCCTGGCGCGGCGCCAAGTGGGAAAGGGTGGTGTCGAGGCTGAAGGCAGCAGGAAAGCCATCAGCCCCCAGGTCTGTGGGGCTACGCAAGCGGTTCCCAAAGACCTTTAGAACAAGGCATAGTTTTCCCTAATGGTTCCCTGGGCAGGGGACCCATCTCCAGCCGTATGGCCATTTTCGTGCCTGGCGCGGCGCCAAGTGGGAAAGGGTGGTGTCGAGGCTGAAGGCAGCAGCAAAGCCTGCAGCCCCCAGGTCTGTGGGGACAAGCAAGCGGTTCCCAGAGACCTTTAGAACAAGGCATAGTTTTCCCTAATGGCTCCTTGGGCAGGGGACCCATCTCCAGCCATATGGCCATTTTTGTGCCTGGCGCGGCGCCCAGAGGGAAAGGGTGGTTTTGAGGCTGAAGGCAGCAGGAAAGCCCGCAGCCCCCAGGTCTGTGGGGCTACGCAAGCGGTTCCCAAAGAGCTTTAGAACAAGGCATAGTTTTCCCTAATGCCTCCTTGGGCAGGGGACCCATCTCCAGCCATATGGCCATTTTTGTGCCTGGCGCGGCACCAAGTGGGAAAGGGTGGTTTTGAGGCTGAAGGCAGCAGGAAAGCCCGCAGCCCCCAGGTCTGTGGGGCTACGCAAGCGGTTCCCAAAGAGCTTTAGAACAAGGCATAGTTTTCCCTCCTGGTCTTTGGGCGGGGGACCCATCTCCAGCCATATGGCCATTTTTGTGCCTGGCGCGGCACCAAGTGGGAAAGGGTGCTGTCGCGGCTGAAGGCAGCAGCAAAGCCCGCAGCCCCCAGGTCTGTGGGGCTACGCAAGCGGTTCCCAAAGAGCTTTAGAACAAGGCATAGTTTTCCCTGCTGGCTCCTTGGGCAGGGGACCCATCTCCAGCCATATGGCCATTTTTGTGCCTGGCGCGGCGCCCAGAGGGAAAGGGTGTTGTCGAGGCTGAAGGCAGCAGGAAAGCCCGCAGCCCCCAGGTCTGTGGGGCTACGCAAGCGGTTCCCAGAGACCTTTAGAACAAGGCATAGTTTTCCCTAATGGCTCCTTGGGCGGGGGACCCATCTCCAGCCATACGTCAATTTGTGCCTGGCGCGGCGCCAAGTGGGAAATGGTGGTGTCGAGGCTGAAGGCAGCAGCAAAGCCCGCAGCCCCCAGGTCTGTGGGGCTACGCAAGCGGTTCCCAAAGAGCTTTAGAACAAGGCATAGTTTTCCCTGCTGGCTCCTTGGGCGGGGGACCCATCTCCAGCCGTATGGCGATTTTTGTGCCTGGCGCGGCGCCAAGTGGGAAAGGGTGGTGTTGAGGCTGAAGGCAGCAGGAAAGCCCGCAGCCCCCAGGTCTATGGGGCTACGTAAGCTGTTCCCAAAGAGCTTTAGAACAAGGCATAGTTTTCCCTGCTGGCTCTTTGAGCAGGGGACCCATCTCCAGCCGTATGGCCATTTTTGTGCCTGGCGCGGAGCCAAGTGGGAAAGGGTGGTGTCGAGGCTGAAGGCAGCAGGAAAGCCATCAGCCCCCAGGTCTGTGGGGCTACGCAAGCGGTTCCCAAAGAGCTTTAGAACAAGGCATAGTTTTCCCTAATGGTTCCCTGGGCAGGGGACCCATCTCCAGCCGTATGGCCATTTTTGTGCCTGGCGCGGCGCCAAGTGGGAAAGGGTGGTGTCGAGGCTGAAGGCAGCAGCAAAGCGTGCAGCCCCCAGGTCTGTGGGGCTGCGCAAGCGGTTCCCAAAGAGCATTAGAACAAGGCATAGTTTTCCCTAATGGCTCGTTCGGCGGGGAACCCATCTCCAGCCATAGGTCATTTTTGTGCAGGGCACGGTGCCAAGTGGGAAAGGATGGCTTTGAGGCTCAAGGCAGCAGCAAAGCCTGCAGCCCCCAGGTCTGTGTGGCTACGCAAGCGGTTCCCAAAGACCTTTAGAACAAGGCATAGTTTTCCCTAATGGCTCCTTGGGCAGGGGACCCATCTCCAGCCATATGGCCATTTATGTGCCTGGCGCGGCACCAAGTGGGAAAGGGTGGTGTTGAGGCTGAAGGCAGCAGGAAAGCCCGCAGCCCCCAGGTCTGTGGGGCTACGCAAGCGGTTCCCAAAGAGCTTTAGAAGAAGGCATAGTTTTCCCTCCTGGTCTTTGGGCGGGGGACCCATCTCCAGCCATATGGCCATTTTTGTGCCTGGTCGCGGCGCCAAGTGGGAAAGGGTGCTGTCGCGGCTGAAGGCAGCAGCAAAGCCCGCAGCCCCCAGGTCTGTGGGGCTACGCAAGCGGTTCCCAAAGAGCTTTAGAACAAGGCATAGTTTTCCCTGCTGGCTCCTTGGGCAGGGGACCCATCTCCAGCCATATGGCCATTTTTGTGCCTGGCGCGGCGCCCAGAGGGAAAGGGTGTTGTCGAGGCTGAAGGCAGCAGGAAAGCCCGCAGCCCCCAGGTCTGTGGGGCTACGCAAGCGGTTCCCAGAGACCTTTAGAACAAGGCATAGTTTTCCCTAATGGCTCCTTGGGCGGGGGACCCATCTCCAGCCATACGTCAATTTGTGCCTGGCGCGGCGCCAAGTGGGAAATGGTGGTGTCGAGGCTGAAGGCAGCAGCAAAGCCCGCAGCCCCCAGGTCTGTGGGGCTACGCAAGCGGTTCCCAAAGAGCTTTAGAACAAGGCATAGTTTTCCCTGCTGGCTCCTTGGGCGGGGGACCCATCTCCAGCCGTATGGCCATTTTTGTGCCTGGCGCGGCGCCAAGTGGGAAAGGGTGGTGTTGAGGCTGAAGGCAGCAGGAAAGCCCGCAGCCCCCAGGTCTATGGGGCTACGTAAGCTGTTCCCAAAGAGCTTTAGAACAAGGCATAGTTTTCCCTGCTGGCTCTTTGGGCAGGGGACCAATCTCCAGCCATATGGCCATTTTTGTGCCTGGCGCGGAGCCAAGTGGGAAAGGGTGGTGTCGAGGCTGAAGGCAGCAGGAAAGCCATCAGCCCCCAGGTCTGTGGGGCTACGCAAGCAGTTCCCAAAGAGCTTTAGAACAAGGCATAGTTTTCCCTAATGGTTCCCTGGGCAGGGGACCCATCTCCAGCCGTATGGCCATTTTTGTGCCTGGCGCGGCGCCAAGTGGGAAAGGGTGGTGTCGAGGCTGAAGGCAGCAGCAAAGCCTGCAGCCCCCAGGTCTGTGGGGCTACGCAAGCGGTTCCCAAAGAGCATTAGAACAAGGCATAGTTTTCCCTAATGGCTCGTTCGGCGGGGGACCCATCTCCAGCCATAGGTCATTTTTGTGCAGGGCACGGTGCCAAGTGGGAAAGGATGGCTTTGAGGCTCAAGGCAGCAGCAAAGCCTGCAGCCCCCAGGTCTGTGGGGCTACGCAAGCGGTTCCCAAAGACCTTTAGAACAAGGCATAGTTTTCCCTAATGTCTCCTTGGGCAGGGGACCCATCTCCAGCCATATGTCCATTTTTGTGCCTGGCGCGGCGCCCAGAGGGAAAGGGTGGTTTTGAGGCTGAAGGCAGCAGGAAAGCCCGCAGCCCCCAGGTCTGTGGGGCTACGCAAGCGGTTCCCAGAGACCTTTAGAACAAGGCATAGTTTTCCCTAATGGCTCCTTGGGCAGGGGACCCATCTCCAGCCATATGGCCATTTATGTGCCTGGCGCGGCGCCAGGTGGGAAAGGGTGGTGTTGAGGCTGAAGGCAGCAGGAAAGACCGCAGCCCCCAGGTCTGTGGGGCTACGCAAGCTGTTCCCAAAGAGCTTTAGAAGAAGGCATAGTTTTCCCTCCTGGTCTTTGGGCGGGGGACCCATCTCCAGCCGTATGGCCATTTTTGTGCCTGGCGCGGCGCCAAGTGGGAAAGGGTGGCTTTGAGGCTGAAGGCAGCAGGAAAGCCTGCAGCCCCCAGGTCTGTGGGGTTACGCAAGCGGTTCCCAAAGAGCTTTAGAACAAGGCATACGTTTCCCTGCTGGCTCTTTGGGCGGGGGACCCATCTCCAGCCGTATGGCCATTTTTGTGCCTGGCGCGGCGCCAAGTGGGAAAGGGTGGTGTCGAGGCTGAAGGCAGCAGCAAAGCCCGCAGCCCCCAGGTCTGTGGGGCTACGCAAGCGGTACCCAAAGAGCTTTAGAACAAGGCATAGTTTTCCCTGCTGGCTCTTTGGGCGGGGCACCCATCTCCAGCCGTATGGCCATTTTTGTGCCTCGCCCGGCGCCCAGACGGAAATGGTGGTATCCAGGCTGAAGGCAGCAGGAAAGCCTGCAGCCCCCAGGTCTATGGGGCTACGCAAGCGGTTCCTAAAGACCTTTAGAACAAGGCATAGTTTTCCCTAATGGCTCGTTCGGCGGGGGACCCATCTCCAGCCATATGGCCATTTTTGTGCCTGGCGCGGTGCCAAGTGGGAAAGGATGGCTTTGAGGCTGAAGGAAGCAGCAAAGCCTGCAGCCCCCAGGTCTGTGTGGCTACGCAAGCGGTTCCCAAAGAGCTTTAGAACAAGGCATATTTTTCCCTGCTGGCTCTTTGGGCAGGGGACCCATCTCCAGCCGTATGGCCATTTTTGTGCCTGGCGCGGCGCCAAGTGGGAAAGGGTGGTGTTGAGGTTGAAGGCAGCAGGAAAGCCCGCAGCCCCCAGGTCTCTGGGGCTACGCAAGCAGTTCCCAAAGAGCTTTAGAACAAGGCATAGTTTTCCCTGCTAGCTCTTTGGGCGGGGGACCCATCTCCAGCCGTATGGCGATTTTTGTGCCTGGCGCGGCGCCAAGTGGGAAAGGGTGGTGTCGAGGCTGAAGGCAGCAGGAAAGCCATCAGCCCCCAGGTCTGTGGGGCTACGCAAGCGGTTCCCAAAGAGCTTTAGAACAAGGCATAGTTTTCCCTGCTGGCTCATTGGGCGGGGGACCCATCTCCAGCCATAGGCCATTTTTGTGCCTGGCGCGGTGCCAAGTGGGAAAGGGTGGTGTCGAGGCTGAAGGCAGCAGGAAAGCCTGCAGCCCCCAGGCCTGTGGGGCTACGCAAGCGGTTCCCAAAGAGCTTTAGAACAAGGCATAGTTTTCCCTGATGGCTCTTTTTTAGCGGGGAACCCATCTCTAGTCATAGGCCATTTTTGCGCCTGGCGTGGCGCCAAGTGGGAAACGGTGGTGTTGAGGTTGAAGGCAGCAGGAAAGCCCGCAGCCCCCAGGTCTGTGGGGCTACGCAAGCTGTTCCCAACGAGCTTTAGAAGAAGGCATAATTTTCCCTGCTGGCTCTTTGGGCGGGGGACCCATCTCCAGCCATAGGCCATTTTTGTGCCTAGCGCGGCGCCAAGTGGGAAAGGGTGGTGTCGAGGCTGAAGGCAGCAGGAAAGCCCGCAGCCCCCAGGTCTCTGGGGCTACGCAAGCGGTTCCCAGAGAGCTTTAGAACAAGGCATAGTTTTCCCTAATGGCTCCTTGGGCAGGGGACCCATCTCCAGCCATATGGCCATTTTTGTGCCTGGCGCGGCGCCCAGAGGGAAAGGGTGGTTTTGAGGCTGAAGGCAGCAGGAAAGCCCGCAGCCCCCAGGTCTGTGGGGCTACGCAAGCGGTTCCCAAAGAGCTTTAGAACAAGGCATAGTTTTCCCTAATGCCTCCTTGGGCAGGGGACCCATCTCCAGCCATATGGCCATTTTTGTGCCTGGCGCGGCACCAAGTGGGAAAGGGTGGCTTTGAGGCTGAAGGCAGCAGGAAAGCCTGCAGCCCCCAGGTCTGTGGGGTTACGCAAGCGGTTCCCAAAGAGCTTTAGAACAAGGCATACGTTTCCCTGCTGGCTCTTTGGGCGGGGGACCCATCTCCAGCCGTATGGCCATTTTTGTGCCTGGCGCGGCGCCAAGTGGGAAAGGGTGGTGTCGAGGCTGAAGGCAGCAGCAAAGCCCGCAGCCCCCAGGTCTGTGGGGCTACGCAAGCGGTACCCAAAGAGCTTTAGAACAAGGCATAGTTTTCCCTGCTGGCTCTTTGGGCGGGGCACCCATCTCCAGCCGTATGGCCATTTTTGTGCCTCGCCCGGCGCCCAGACGGAAATGGTGGTATCCAGGCTGAAGGCAGCAGGAAAGCCTGCAGCCCCCAGGTCTATGGGGCTACGCAAGCGGTTCCTAAAGACCTTTAGAACAAGGCATAGTTTTCCCTAATGGCTCGTTCGGCGGGGGACCCATCTCCAGCCATATGGCCATTTTTGTGCCTGGCGCGGTGCCAAGTGGGAAAGGATGGCTTTGAGGCTGAAGGAAGCAGCAAAGCCTGCAGCCCCCAGGTCTGTGTGGCTACGCAAGCGGTTCCCAAAGAGCTTTAGAACAAGGCATATTTTTCCCTGCTGGCTCTTTGGGCAGGGGACCCATCTCCAGCCGTATGGCCATTTTTGTGCCTGGCGCGGCGCCAAGTGGGAAAGGGTGGTGTTGAGGTTGAAGGCAGCAGGAAAGCCCGCAGCCCCCAGGTCTCTGGGGCTACGCAAGCAGTTCCCAAAGAGCTTTAGAACAAGGCATAGTTTTCCCTGCTAGCTCTTTGGGCGGGGGACCCATCTCCAGCCGTATGGCGATTTTTGTGCCTGGCGCGGCGCCAAGTGGGAAAGGGTGGTGTCGAGGCTGAAGGCAGCAGGAAAGCCATCAGCCCCCAGGTCTGTGGGGCTACGCAAGCGGTTCCCAAAGACCTTTAGAACAAGGCATAGTTTTCCCTAATGGTTCCCTGGGCAGGGGACCCATCTCCAGCCGTATGGCCATTTTCGTGCCTGGCGCGGCGACAAGTGGGAAAGGGTGGTGTCGAGGCTGAAGGCAGCAGCAAAGCCTGCAGCCCCCAGGTCTGTGGGGACAAGCAAGCGGTTCCCAGAGACCTTTAGAACAAGGCATAGTTTTCCCTAATGGCTCCTTGGGCAGGGGACCCATCTCCAGCCATATGGCCATTTTTGTGCCTGGCGCGGCGCCCAGAGGGAAAGGGTGGTTTTGAGGCTGAAGGCAGCAGGAAAGCCCGCAGCCCCCAGGTCTGTGGGGCTACGCAAGCGGTTCCCAAAGACCTTTAGAACAAGGCATAGTTTTCCCTAATGCCTCCTTGGGCAGGGGACCCATCTCCAGCCATATGGCCATTTTTGTGCCTGGCGCGGCACCAAGTGGGAAAGGGTGGCTTTGAGGCTGAAGGCAGCAGGAAAGCCTGCAGCCCCCAGGTCTGTGGGGTTACGCAAGCGGTTCCCAAAGAGCTTTAGAACAAGGCATACGTTTCCCTGCTGGCTCTTTGGGCGGGGGACCCATCTCCAGCCGTATGGCCATTTTTGTGCCTGGCGCGGCGCCAAGTGGGAAAGGGTGGTGTCGAGGCTGAAGGCAGCAGCAAAGCCCGCAGCCCCCAGGTCTGTGGGGCTACGCAAGCGGTTCCCAAAGAGCTTTAGAACAAGGCATAGTTTTCCCTGCTGGCTCTTTGGGCGGGGCACCCATCTCCAGCCGTATGGCCATTTTTGTGCCTCGCCCGGCGCCCAGACGGAAATGGTGGTATCCAGGCTGAAGGCAGCAGGAAAGCCTGCAGCCCCCAGGTCTATGGGGCTACGCAAGCGGTTCCTAAAGACCTTTAGAACAAGGCATAGTTTTCCCTAATGGCTCGTTCGGCGGGGGACCCATCTCCAGCCATATGGCCATTTTTGTGCCTGGCGCGGTTCCAAGTGGGAAAGGATGGCTTTGAGGCTGAAGGCAGCAGCAAAGCCTGCAGCCCCCAGGTCTGTGTGGCTACGCAAGCGGTTCCCAAAGAGCTTTAGAACAAGGCATATTTTTCCCTGCTGGCTCTTTGGGCAGGGGACCCATCTCCAGCCGTATGGCCATTTTTGTGCCTGGCGCGGCGCCAAGTGGGAAAGGGTGGTGTTGAGGTTGAAGGCAGCAGGAAAGCCCGCAGCCCCCAGGTCTCTGGGGCTACGCAAGCAGTTCCCAAAGAGCTTTAGAACAAGGCATAGTTTTCCCTGCTAGCTCTTTGGGCGGGGGACCCATCTCCAGCCGTATGGCGATTTTTTTGCCTGGCGCGGCGCCAAGTGGGAAAGGGTGGTGTCGAGGCTGAAGGCAGCAGCAAAGCCTGCAGCCCCCACGTCTGTGGGGACAAGCAAGCGGTTCCCAAAGACCTTTAGAACAAGGCATAGTTTTCCCTAATGGTTCCCTGGGCAGGGGACCCATCTCCAGCCGTATGGCCATTTTCGTGCCTGGCGCGGCGCCAAGTGGGAAAGGGTGGTGTCGAGGCTGAAGGCAGCAGCAAAGCCTGCAGCCCCCAGGTCTGTGGGGACAAGCAAGCGGTTCCCAGAGACCTTTAGAACAAGGCATAGTTTTCCCTGCTGGCTCCTTGGGCAGGGGACCCATCTCCAGCCATATGGCAATTTTTGTGCCTGGCGCTGCGCCCAGAGGGAAAGGGTGGTTTTGAGGCTGAAGGCAGCAGGAAAGCCCGCAGCCCCCAGGTCTGTGGGGCTACGCAAGCGGTTCCCAGAGACCTTTAGAACAAGGCATAGTTTTCCCTAATGGCTCCTTGGGCAGGGGACCCATCTCCAGCCATATGGCCATTTATGTGCCTGGCGCGGCACCAAGTGGGAAAGGGTGGTGTTGAGGCTGAAGGCAGCAGGAAAGCCCGCAGCCCCCAGGTCTGTGGGGCTACGCAAGCGGTTCCCAAAGAGCTTTAGAAGAAGGCATAGTTTTCCCTCCTGGTCTTTGGGCGGGGGACCCATCTCCAGCCATATGGCCATTTTTGTGCCTGGCGCGGCGCCAATTGGGAAAGGGTGCTGTCGCGGCTGAAGGCAGCAGCAAAGCCCGCAGCCCCCAGGTCTGTGGGGCTACGCAAGCGGTTCCCAAAGAGCTTTAGAACAAGGCATAGTTTTCCCTGCTGGCTCCTTGGGCAGGGGACCCATCTCCAGCCATATGACCATTTTTGTGCCTGGCGCGGCGCCCAGAGGGAAAGGGTGTTGTCGAGGCTGAAGGCAGCAGGAAAGCCCGCAGCCCCCAGGTCTGTGGGGCTACGCAAGCGGTTCCCAGAGACCTTTAGAACAAGGCATAGTTTTCCCTAATGGCTCCTTGGGCGGGGGACCCATCTCCAGCCATACGTCAATTTGTGCCTGGCGCGGCGCCAAGTGGGAAAGGGTGGTGTTGAGGCTGAAGGCAGCAGCAAAGCCATCAGCCCCCAGGTCTGTGGGGCCAAGCAAGCGGTTCCCAAAGAGCATTAGAACAAGGCATAGTTTTCCCAGCTGGCTCATTGGGCGGGGGACCCATCTCCAGCCATAGGTCATTTTTGTGCCTAGCGCGGCACCAAGTGGGAAAGGGTGGTGTCGAGGCTGAAGGCAGCAGCAAAGCCCGCAGCCCCCAGGTCTGTGGGGCTACGCAAGCGGTTCCCAGAGACCTTTAGAACAAGGCATAGTTTTCCCTAATGGCTCCTTGGGCAGGGGACCCATCTCCAGCCATATGGCCATTTTTGTGCCTGGCGCGGCGCCCAGAGGGAAAGGGTGGTTTTGAGGCTGAAGGCAGCAGGAAAGCCCGCAGCCCCCAGGTCTGTGGGGCTACGCAAGCGGTTCCCAAAGAGCTTTAGAACAAGGCATAGTTTTCCCTGCTGGCTCCTTGGGCAGGGGACCCATCTCCAGCCATATGGCCATTTTTGTGCCTGGCGCGGCGCCAATTGGGAAAGGGTGCTGTCGCGGCTGAAGGCAGCAGCAAAGCCCGCAGCCCCCAGGTCTGTGGGGCTACGCAAGCGGTTCCCAAAGAGCTTTAGAACAAGGCATAGTTTTCCCTGCTGGCTCCTTGGGCAGGGGACCCATCTCCAGCCATATGGCCATTTTTGTGCCTGGCGCGGCGCCCAGAGGGAAAGGGTGTTGTCGAGGCTGAAGGCAGCAGGAAAGCCCGCAGCCCCCAGGTCTGTGGGGCTACGCAAGCGGTTCCCAGAGACCTTTAGAACAAGGCATAGTTTTCCCTAATGGCTCGTTCGGCGGGGGACCCATCTCCAGCCATAGGCCATTTTTGTGCCTGGCGCGGTGCCAAGTGGGAAAGGATGGCTTTGAGGCTGAAGGCAGCAGCAAAGCCTGCAGCCCCCAGGTCTGTGTGGCTACGCAAGCGGTTCCCAAAGAGCTTTAGAACAAGGCATATTTTTCCCTGCTGGCTCTTTGGGCAGGGGACCCATCTCCAGCCGTATGGCCATTTTTGTGCTTGGCGCGGCGCCAAGTGGGAAAGGGTGGTGTTGAGGTTGAAGGCAGCAGGAAAGCCCGCAGCCCCCAGGTCTGTGGGGCTACGCAAGCTGTTCCCAAAGAGCTTTAGAAGAAGGCATAGTTTTCCCTTCTGGCTCTTTGGGCGGGGGACCCATCTCCAGCCATATGGCCATTTTTGAGCCTGGCGCGGCGCCAATTGAGAAAGGGTGGTGTCGAGGCTGAAGGCAGCAGCAAAGCCTGCAGCCCCCACGTCTGTGGGGCTACGCAAGCAGTTCCCAAAGAGCTTTAGAACAAGACATAGTTTTCCCTGCTGGCTCTTTGGGCGGGGCACCCATCTCCAGCCGTATGGCCATTTTTGTGCCTGGCGCGGCGCCAAGTGGGAAAGGATGGTGTCGAGGCTGAAGGCAGCAGGAAAGCCCGCAGCCCCCAGGTCTGTGGGGCTACGCAAGCGGTTCCCAAAGAGCTTTAGAACAAGGCATAGTTTTCCCTGCTGGCTCTTTGGGCAGGGGACCCATCTCCAGCCATATGGCCATTTATGTGCCTGGCGCGGTGCCAAGTGGGAAAGGATGGCTTTGAGGCTGAAGGCAGCAGCAAAGCCTGCAGCCCCCAGGTCTGTGGGGTTACGCAAGCGGTTCCCAAAGACCTTTAGAACAAGGCATAATTTTCCCTGCTGGCTCTTTGGGCAGGGGACCCATCTCCAGCCGTATGGCCATTTTTGTGCTTGGCGCGGCGCCAAGTGGGAAAGGGTGGTGTTGAGGTTGAAGGCAGCAGGAAAGCCCGCAGCGCCCAGGTCTGTGGGGCTACGCAAGCTGTTCCCAAAGAGCTTTAGAAGAAGGCATAGTTTTCCCTTCTGGCTCTTTGGGCGGGGGACCCATCTCCAGCCATATGGCCATTTTTGAGCCTGGCGCGGCGCCAATTGAGAAAGGGTGGTGTCGAGGCTGAAGGCAGCAGCAAAGCCTGCAGCCCCCACGTCTGTGGGGCTACGCAAGCAGTTCCCAAAGAGCTTTAGAACAAGACATAGTTTTCCCTGCTGGCTCTTTGGGCGGGGCACCCATCTCCAGCCGTATGGCCATTTTTGTGCCTGGCGCGGCGCCAAGTGGGAAAGGGTGGTGTCGAGGCTGAAGGCAGCAGGAAAGCCCGCAGCCCCCAGGTCTGTGGGGCTACGCAAGCGGTTCCCAAAGAGCTTTAGAACAAGGCATAGTTTTCCCTGCTGGCTCTTTGGGCAGGGGACCCATCTCCAGCCATATGGCCATTTATGTGCCTGGCGCGGTGCCAAGTGGGAAAGGATGGCTTTGAGGCTGAAGGCAGCAGCAAAGCCTGCAGCCCCCAGGTCTGTGGGGCTACGCAAGCGGTTCCCAAAGACCTTTAGAACAAGGCATAATTTTCCCTGCTGGCTCTTTGGGCAGGGGACCCATCTCCAGCCGTATGGCCATTTTTGTGCCTGGCGCGGCGCCAAGTGGGAAAGGGTGGTGTCGAGGCTGAAGGCAGCAGGAAAGCCCGCAGCCCCCAGGTCTGTGGGGCTACGCAAGCGGTTCCCAAAGAGCTTTAGAAGAAGGCATAGTTTTCCCTGCTGGCTCTTTGGGCGGGGGACCCATCTCCAGCCATATGGCCATTTTTGAGCCTGGCGCGGCGCCAATTGGGAAAGGGTGGTGTCGAGGCTGAAGGCAGCAGCAAAGCCCGCAGCCCCCAGGTCTGTGGGGCTACGCAAGCGGTTCCCAAAGAGCTTTAGAACAAGGCATAGTTTTCCCTGCTGGCTCTTTGGGCGGGGCACCCATCTCCAGCCGTATGGCCATTTTTGTGCCTGGCGCGGCGCCAAGTGGGAAAGGGTGGTGTCGAGGCTGAAGGCAGCAGGAAAGCCCGCAGCCCCCAGGTCTGTGGGGCTATGCAAGCGGTTCCCAAAGAGCTTTAGAACAAGGCATAGTTTTCCCTGCTGGCTCTTTGGGCAGGGGACCCATCTCCAGCCGTATGGCCATTTTTGTGCCTGGCGCGGCGCCAAGTGGGAAAGGGTGGTGTCGAGGCTGAAGGCAGCAGGAAAGCCATCAGCCCCCAGGTCTGTGGGGCTACGCAAGCGGTTCCCAAAGACCTTTAGAACAAGGCATAGTTTTCCCTGATGGCTCTTTGGGCGGGGGACCCATCTCTAGTCATAAGCCATTTTTGCGCCTGCCGTGGCGCCAAGTGGGAAAGGGTGGTGTCGAGGCTGAAGGCAGCAGGAAAGCCCGCAGGCCCCAGGTCTGTGGGGCTACGCAAGCTGTTCCCAAAGAGCTTTATAAGAAGGCATAGTTTTCCCTGCTGACTCTTTGGGCGGGGGACCCATCTCCAGCCGTATGGCCATTTTTGTGCCTGGCGCGGCGCCAAGTGGGAAAGGGTGGTGTCGAGGCTGAAGGCAGCAGCAAAGCCCGCAGCCCCCAGGTCTGTGGGGCCAAGGAAGCGGTTCCCAAAGAGCTTTAGAACAAGGCATAGTTTTCCCTGCTGGCTCTTTGGGTAGGGGACCCATCCCCAGCCGTATGGCCATTTTTCTGCCTGGCGCTGCGCCAATTTGGAAAGGCTGGTGTCGAGTCTGAAGGCAGCAGGAAAGCCCGCAGCCCCCAGGTCTGTGGGGCTACGCAAGCAGTTCTCAAAGAGCTTTAGAACAAGGCATAGTTTTCCCTGCTGGCTCTTTGGGCAGGGGACCCATCTCCAGCCATATGGCCATTTTTGTGCCTGGCGCGGCGCCAACTGGGAAAGGGTGGTGTCGAGGCTGAAGGCAGCAGGAAAGCCCGCAGCCCCCAGGTCTGTGGGGCTACGCAAGCAGTTCCCAAAGAGCTTTAGAACAAGGCATAGTTTTCCCTGCTGGCTCTTTGGGCGGGGGACCCATCTCCAGCCATATGGCCATTTATGTGCATGGCGCGGCGCCAAGTGGGAAAGGGTGGCTTTGAGGCTGAAGGCAGCAGCAAAGCCCGCAGCTCCCAGGTCTGTGGGGCTACACAAGTGGTTCCCAAGGAGCTTTAGAACAAGGCATAGTTTTCCCTGCTGGCTCTTTGGGCGGGGGACCCATCTCCAGTCGTATGGCCATTTTTGTGCCTGGCGCGGCGTCAAGTGGGAAAGGATGGTGTTGAGGCTGAAGGCGCCACGAAAGCCTGCGCCCGGAGTTTTCTTAATGACTTTTCTTAATGATGTCTCCACAGTGTGAAGTTTTGCAGGATTTGAGAAAGTAATAGACACAGTGAAATTGAGCCTATTGGAAACTTCCATACCTTTCCCTCCCTCTAAATCTCTGCTGTCCTGTAGTATCCACTGCCTGCAGCTGCTGTTGCAGGAGCAGACAGAGTGGTATCAGATTTAGCAAAAAGGGACATCATTAAGAGGATTCACTCGCCTTATTTTTCACCGGTGTGGCCAGTAAAGAAACCAAAAAGGCAATAGCTGTTCACAGTAGATTACCAAAAGTTGGATGCCAACACTGCATCCCTGACCTCTGCGGTTCCTAATATCGCGGAAATTGTGACAATGATAAAAGGAGCTGCCCATCCTTGGAGGGTTGCCTTAGATGTTAAAGACATATTTTTTTATGATTCCCCTCCTTGAGCAGGACAAAGCGCAGTTTGCATTCACATGGAAAGGAGTCCAATATACCTTTAACCGCTTTCCGCAAGGATACAAACATTCCCCTACTATTGCCCATAATGCTTTAGCTAAAGTGCTATCAGAGATTCCTGTTTCACAGGGATGTACAGTATACCAATATATTATTGATGACATCTTAATAGGGGGAGAGAACCAAGAAAGTGTACAAGACATGATGCAAAACATCCGAAAAACATTATCAGATTTGGGATTGGAAATTCCCGACTCAAAGTGTCAGGGACCCGCACAGGAAGTTAAATTCCTGGGGGTCTGGTGGATTAAGGGAGCTGCTTCTGTCCCTCAGGATACCCTGGAAAAAATAGAGCATGGCCAGAATCCATCCAGCGTGAAGGAGTTACAGCAAGTCCTGGGACTTTAAGTTATTGGCGTAAACACATCCCTGGCTTTTCCATCATTGCTCGCCCCCTTTATTGTTTGCTCAAAAAAGGTAAATCCTGGGAGTGGACTGAACAACACACTAATGCTCTGCAATTACTAATAAAGGAGCTAAGGTTATTCCAACAGCTTGGTCCTATACATCCAACTGACCCTGTCCATGTAGAATGGGGGTTCAGTGAACATGGTTCCCGTTGTAATTTATGGCAGAAGGGACCAGCAGGACCGGAGAGACCATTAGAATTTTGCTCCCACTCCTTCAATGATACTGAGAGCAGATATTCAGACCTGGAGAAGGGTTTACTGTCCCTGGTGCGAGCGTTGCAACGAGCAGAGCAGATAAGAAGAGAACAGAGCGTGATTGTTCGGGGCCCTTTTCGACTCCTAGATGTGGTCCGTAAAGGGACACCACCACCAGCTGGCATTGCCCAGAGACCTACAGTTCGAAAGTGGTATGCTTATTTAGAAGGCATTAATGAAATCAAGCCAGTCTCTGAAGGCAGTGTTAAAGTATCCAAGGCTACTTCACAAGGATACCAAAGGATATAGATGGTGCCCTATTGTTCCAGTCCCCACCAAATAGACCATCTCCGATCCAAGAAGCACCTCCTTTGAGGGACAGCAGTGATCTTACAGGAGTGTGGTTTACTGGTGCGTCATCTCACTGTGAAAAAAATAAGTGGAAATATAAGGCCGTAGCACTGGAAGTAACAACGGGAGAAAGAGCGATTGAAACAGGGGAGGGTAGGGGAACAAGTAGGGGAACTCAGAGCTGTCCTACTAGCTGCACAACATGGAGCCACCTCCTTTTACGCTGAGTCATATGCTGTTTTTAAAGGAGCCACTGAATGGCTAGGACACTGGGCAGCCAATGATTGGCAGGTGAATAGAGTCCCAGTTTGGGAGACAGATAATTGGAAGCAACTGTTGGAAACAGGAGGACAGAGACCATTGCACATTGCTTGGGTAAAAGGCCACGATCGTTCAAACTCGATCACTGCTCAGTTCAACCAACAGGTAGATGGCCTCACGCGGCTACAACAAATTGACATTGTAGATGATGGTCGGGAATGGGAACGCTTACTTGAATCGTTACATGTTAAACGTGGCCGCACAGGCCGTCCTGACCTGTATCGGGAAGGTGGGTGGCTTGTGTCGGTTAAGCTGTGCGAACAAATAGTAACTGCCTGGTCACAATGTCGCCTACGACTCAGCAAAGATCATCCGAGTAAGGCGCCTCCCTTACACATGCGGGACAAGAAAGCGTTGTGGCATTCATGGCAGCTTGATTATATTGGGCCCTTGAGATCATCAGGTGGGAAAAGATATGTCCTGGTAGGAGTGGAGATTATCTCCAGCCTCAGTATGGCCAGCAGTTTCAAACCAGCTACCAGGGACAACACAGTGAAAGGCCTAAAAGGGTGGCTCAGCACACTTCCCCTTCCCGAGGAAATCCAGAGTGATAACGTTTCACACTTTACGGCTTCGGTGGTACAAGATTGGGCCAAGGAAGAAGGGATTCGATGGGTATTTCATACTCCCTATTATCCCCAGGCTAATGGCATTGTTGAACGCACCAATAGATTGGTTAAGCATTTTGCAAAAAGTCATGAACCTGGTTGGCATTTGCGATTGGATGATGCCATCTATCAACTAAATAACAGATGGAGTGGAGACGGCTGTCCTAAAATGAAAGCTTTCTGTGTACCTGCCAATATTATCTCTCCAAAAGCTGCCAATGAACCGGGAAAATACCCCGGAAGATTTCACCCTGGACTACCTGTGCTAGTGAAAATGCCTCAAAATGGGACGGTGCCAATGGTGCTAGCTACTCCCAAAAATCCCTATGCATGGGAAGCCAAGGATTGTTCAGGGAAGATACACCGGATCAGCACCCGGTGGATCGCACCTTCTTTTTAACCCCGTCGGTCGAATAAGACCGAGCAGAGTTTCTTTTGCTTTATGTCTTACAGGAACCTTGGATGAGCTGTACAGACGGATTGGCCTACGCTACCTTTGAATGTCTCCAGGGAATCCTGACATTGAACCTGGCAATAATACTACTTTTATGATGTATGGCTATCTGGAGGCCCAAATTCTAAAATGACGAATTGGCAGATGGAATTGATGCTATTCAGTTTTACCTTTTTATTCCCTGTTGTTTGTAGTCAGAGAGACCCAGAGTGGCCATGGTCTCAAGCCTTTGTCGTCTGTAATACAAGACTACAGGGAGACCTCATGCTAACGCACCCTTTCCCAATCTAGACAAGCACAGTCTCTGGGGTTTCATCGGGATGTGTCTCAAAGTGACAAACATTCTGGTTGGTGTCAAGACAAAGGTCTTGTGCTTTGAGAGTATTACTCTCACAAATGAATCCTTGTTGGTCTCGTGAAACGCATGCGTCAACATCAGCAGTTTGCCATTTAGTCTCATTTTGTCGTGCCCAACCTCTGTGCTGTGTTGGATAGAGTAGAGCTCCTTGGTGATTCAACCCCAGTGCGATGATTGGGTATATGGTGTATACTGAGGCATTGCGTATCGTTAAGGCAAAAGCTGTGGCTTTGCTCTCAGTGGGATCGTAGGTGAAATTAACCAGATACCACCAGGATTGAAATTTTCTCTCAAACTCAATTGCATTATCCCATATTACTTTTCGAATTTCAGTGGGCAAGGTGCCTTCTTCACCTTCCCTTATGATTTATGAGTTTTTGCAAAACGCTTAACCAATCCGTTGGTGCATTCAACAATGCCATTAGCCTGAGGATAATAGGGAGTATGAAATACCCATCGAATCCTTTCTTCTTTGGCCCAATCTTGTACCACTGTAGCGGTAAAGTGTGAACCGTTATCACTTTGGATTTCCTCGGGAAGGGGAAGTGTGCTGAACCACCCTTTTAGGCCTTTCACTGTGTTGTCCCTGGTAGCTGGTTTGAAACTGCTGGCCATACTGAGGCTGGAGATAATCTCCACTCCTACCAGGACATATCTTTTCCCACTTGATGATCTCAAGGGCCCAATATAATCAAGCTGCTATGAATGCCACAACGCTTTCTTGTCCCGCATGTGTAAGGGAAGCGCCTTACTCGGATGATCTTTGCTGAGTCGTAGGCGACATTGTGACCAGGCAGTTACTATTTGTTCGCACAGCTTAACTGACACAGGCCACCCCCGGGCTAGACCTTCCTGATACAGATCAGTACGGCCTGTATGGCCAGGCTTAATATGTAACCATTCGAGTAAGCGTTCCCATGCCCGACCATCATCTACAATGTCAATTTGTTGTAGCCGCGTGAGGCTATCTACCTGTTGGTTGAACTGAGCAGTGATCGAGTTTGAACGATCGTGGCCTTTTACCCAAGCAATGTGCAATGTTCTCTGTCCTCCTATTTCCAACAGTTGCTTCCAGCTATCTGTCTCCCAGATTGGGACTCTATTCACCTGCCAATCATTGGCTGCCCAGTGTCCTAGCCATTCAGTGGCTCCTTTAAAAACAGCATATGACTCAGTGTAAATGTAAGTAGCCCCATGTTGTGCAGCTAGTAGGACGGCTCTGAGTTCCCCTACTTGTGCCCTACCTTCTCCTGTTTCAATTGCTCTTTCCCCCGCTGCTACTTCCAGTGCTACGGCCTTGTATTTCCACTTGCTGTTCTCACGGTGAGATGACGCACCAGTAAACCACACTCCTGTAAGATCACTGCCTTCTTTCAGAGGAGGTGCTTCTTGGATTGGAGATGGTCTGTTTGGTGGGGGAGTGGAACAATAGGGCACCATCTATATCCTTCTGGAGCATGGATACTTTGATACTACCTTCAGAGATTGGCATGATATCATTAGTGCCTTCTAAATAAGCATACCACTTTCGAACTGTAGGTCTCTGGGCAATGCCAGCTGGTGGTGGTGTCCCTTTACGGACCACATCTAGGAGTCGAAAAGGGCCCCGAACAATCACGCTCTGTTCTCTTCTTATCTGCTCTGCTCGTTGCAACGCTCGCACCAGGGACAGTAAACCCTTCTCCAGGTCTGAATATCTGCTCTCAGTATCATTAAGGCGTGAGAGCTAAATTCTAATGGTCTCTCCGGTCCTGCTGGTCCCTTTTGCCATAAATTACAACGGGAACCATGTTCACTGAACCCCCATTCTACATGGACAGGGTCAGTTGGATGTATGGGGCCAAGTTGTTGGAATAACCTTAGCTCTTTTATTTGCAATTCTAGTGCATTAGTATGTTGTTCAGTCCACTCCCAGGATTTACCTTTTTTGAGCAAACAATAAAGGGGGCGAGCAATGATGGAAAAGCCAGGGATGTGTTTACGCCAATAACTTAAAGTTCCAAGAACTTGCTGTAACTCCTTCGTGCTGGAAGGATTCTGTCCATGTTCTATTTTTTCAGGGTATCCTGAGGGACAGAAGCAGCTCCCTTAATCCACCAGACCCCCCAGGAATTTAACTTCCTGTGCGGGTCCCTGACACTTTGAGTCGGGAATTTCCAATCCCAAATCTGATAATGTTTTTCGGATGTTTTGCATCATGTCTTGTACACTTTCTTGGCTCTCTCCCCCTATTAAGATGTCGTCAATATATTGGTATACCGTACATCCCTGTGAAACAGGAATCTCTGATAGCACTTTAGCTAAAGCATTATGGGCAATAGTGGGGGAATGTTTGTATCCTTGCGGAAAGCGGTTAAAGGTATATTGAACTCCTTTCCATGTGAATGCAAACTGCGCTTTGTCCTGCTCAAGGAGGAGAATCATAAAAAAAATATGTCTTTAACATCTAAGGCAGCCACCCAAGCATGGGCAGCTCCTTCTATCATTGCCACAATTTCCGCGATATTAGGAACCGCAGCGGTCAGGGGTGCAGTGTTGGCGTTTAATTTTCCGTAATCTACTGTGAACAGCTATTGCCTTTTTGGTTTCTTTACTGGCCACACTGGTGAATTATAAGGCGCGTGAGTCCTCTTAATGATGTTTCTTTTTTCTAAATCTGATACCACCCCGTCTGCTCCTGCAAGTGCAGCTGCAGGCAGTGGGTACTGTCAGACGTTGGTAATTTTAGAAGGAGGCAAAAGTATAGATGTTTCTAATAGCCCCAATTTAACTGTGTCTAATCCTTTTTTGCGTCCTGCAAAACTCCACACAGTTCCATCTCCATCTGGGAGTTTCCACATTCGCCCACGCAGTACGTCAAATCCTAGGAGGTTAGTACGTGAGGCACCCACTAACGCTTCTGCCCTAGTCATTCGCTGCTCTCCCGGCAACCAGAGGTTAATTTTTGCATTGGGGCATGTTTTTACCACACCATCAATTCCCGTGAAGTTGACTCTGCGTCGGGTGGGATTTATACCTAGAAGTTGTGCTGTTTCGTTAGTGATTGCAGACATTTGGGCTCCGGTATCAATAATAAAATTTACCAATATCTTCCGGGGGTCCAACAGGAATGACAATAACGGGTTCGGAGTCTTTATGAGAGCGCCATTGGATTGCTAGTACCTGCCAGACAGGGTGGCTCACTGCCCTCCCCGGGGATAGGAGTGTTTTGGCTGGGACTCTGTCAAATCAATCAAGTTACGTTTCGGTGCAGAAGGCACAATTTTCTCACGGCTTGGGGATTCTCTGGTTAGGCTTTTCTCCCCAGCCGCATTATTCTTTCTAGGTAGAGATTGGACTAGCGTACAGAGATCTCCCGTAGGGTCACCGCGCAAGAATTGTCGGGGCACCCCTAATTGTAGGGCTTTACGCCACAACTCATTTCGGTCCTTATCAGGCTTAAACCTTCCCTCTGATTTAGGGTTTTGAGTGTGAGTTTGGACTTGGCGAACCTTTCGCGGGTGTTCGGAGGATTTCTCACTAGTTAGGCTGGCCCAGCCCATTCGGCGCCCATATTGATCTATTTCCTGTACATTCCAGGTGGGCATGTAGTGACAACGGCCCCGCCCATGAGCACCCCGAGCATCCCGTATACGATCTTGAGTGCGAACAAGGAACGGTTTCAGGCAATCGGGCAGACCACGGATGAGAGGGGCTAATCGATCCGGGTCGATAGCAGCTGACATTGGGGATTTCTGAAATTCCTCTCTGTCATACATGGCTTGCAGACAAGCTGCTTTCCGTACAGCCGCAAACAGATCAGAGTAGCCTGTAGCTCTAATCTCTAACGGCTCCCCCCTCTCTCGCGGATCCATACCCCTTGCCCAAAAGGCTGCTCGAGCGGTTAGGGAATAATTATGATCCCCAGGCATAGTGGTTAAAAACACTCCTGGTCCCCAAGAGTCTCCTGCTTCTTCCTCACTCAGCATAATTCTGTGCCCCCCTTCAGAAGAAACTCGCCACACGTACTCAACAGCCGACTCTTCTGGTCGCCTCGAATATTTCTCCCTTATTTTTGTTAACTCGGTTGGTGTCCATGGAACGGTACGCACAGTGGTGTGAATTTCATCACCATCATCAACTGCAGTTTCAGTTTTAACCAGAGGACGTAAAGGAAAAACTTGGGATTTCAAAGTAAAAGTCCTTTCCTCCTCATCTTCTTCGTCATCCTCACTATTAGACAAAAAAATCTCCGGTCTGGGTTCCGGAATTTGGATAACACAGTAACTTACGAATCTGTTGGACCTGAGTCGAGGGCTGCATTTTATCTAAGAGCCCGGTCACCCTTTCAATAACATTTTAAGTTGGCGATTTTTTCACTCCCAAGTTGAGCATTCCGGTTTCCTAAACATTCATTCTCACTCACAAGCTTATCGACTTGAGTTCTTAATTTTTCTCCTGTCTCCTTTTGCAAGGCTAATGATGACTTCAGCACCTCATTCTCCGATTTCAGGGTTGCATTTCTACAGCTGAAATCAGATTAGGAGCGGGGGTTTCTCTAGCTTCTTGTTGTGCACAAGATAAACAGGCGCCTAACACAGCACAAATCACACCCTTGCCTTTCCCCGCTCTGAGCTTCTGTGAAACCCGACGCTCTTCAATACGTTCCACCACTTTCTCTTCATCCTTCCAAAATTTTTGGGCCCACTCCTTCCCAGCCTGGGAAGGGGCACAATCATATTTTTGCAGCAGTTTATACATGGCAATCCTGCCGACTTCGCCAAATTCTGTTGCGTGAAACGGGGCCAAGCAGTTTTGGCAGAAGATAAACCCCCTTGCGTTCTAACACTCCTCACCGAGGTGGGAGGCTAGCTGCGGCTGGGTTTCAATTCTGAGTGATGCCCAATTCAGCACTATCAGGCCAATCGCGTTTAATATGTGTTAAACTAGTACGATTTGGAGACACTAATAGTGGGCTGCACCTTCAGTCTAGTCGTGCTCCTGAACCAGCATGGCCTCTCTCAAGTTTTGGTCGCCTTCAGTGAGAAAGCGAAACGACTAGCTACTGAAACAGTGCAGTTTATTTAAACAACAGATATACAGGTTCTTTAGGATTGCCGGTGATAAATACACTGTCTGCAAAGCACGTGCAAATAAAGACATTGTTAAATATACAAACGCGCGACAAAATTATAAACGATACAGCCTGGCTATAAATGTAGGGTAGAGATTCTCTCGAGAAATTTCTAGAGTCCCCGAGAAAGCACTCGGTGTAATCAAAGTCTTACCCAAAGGCATTCTTATGGGGGGGAAGAAAGGCTCAGCCCGTCTACTGATCCCAGAAAACAGCGGTGGGATTCTTCGCGATGGTGTCTTCCCTGACATCCCCTCTCTCTTGGGCTATTTTTATATTATTTTTTTATCTTCAAAGTGGAGTTTGAGTGACTTTAGTCATATGTACTTTTATTATGATTAATGTACTCAAGGAGGAGTGTTCACACCTCGGGGGCGGATAGCCTCCGGGATGGAGGTGTGTTTTGGTACATTGTGGTGAGCAAAGTTCGCACAAAAGGACAGCATTTCATCAACATTTGACGAAATGTTGGCTCGGGTAGCGTGTAGGCCGCTTATCAGTTCCGTAGTACCATCTCGTCCCCATATCTGCTATTCGTCACAAGGGAAGGCCACGGAACAAGCGCGTTCCGTTCCATCCCTCGTGTAGTTTCGCAAACAACCTTGTACAGGGAATCACAGCTGTTGCATTCTTCCTGTGCTAGCTGCGGCTGTATTCTACCTCAGAAGCCTCTTGATTTTATGACTTTCCTTAATGTGTGAACAATGCTGTATTTTTGTATTCTTGGCCAATTTAGTAATTATTCCACAAGAACACACATTGGTTGCCGATTTATCGACGGGTCTAATCACCACAGGCCAACTGTAATTAAAACCATCTATGTAGACTCTACCAAAGCGGACAAATACAACACTGGTTGTTACAAAATTATGGCGCCAAATTCAGATTGCTGGCACAATTTCACTTTCATCAAACCTACAGTAGTGTACTGTATTTGGGGCTACAAGGGCACAGAATTGTTATTTGCATTTATGATTGACTCAAATACACCTGAACTTGCTGAAATGAATCCAGAACCTACACCCCACAAACTCTCAAAGGCTCGCTCTTCTAAGAGAAAAAAACCACCTCTCTCTTTTCTAAGCCCTCCATTAGACTAACTCCTTACATTTTCAACATTGGCCCTTACGTTATTAAACACACACAGGTCAACAACAGGTACTGTTTAATCCCACATATTCCCTCAAACGAGCAGAATTATCAATGCAGATTAAAATCTCTGCGATCAAACCCACCTGCTTACCGTTCCTGAGTACATCTTATGCAGAATGGTCAGCATGGTTACGCAAACGAACTCTTGCCACTTCACACGGACGGAAGAGGGATGCGACTGGTATCTTAGGAACAGGCCTGGGAGTCTTGAATAGTATAGATGCTGAGATACTTGCCAACAAACTAGTCACAACCACTACTGATCTGGACAAATTAAGACATCCCCTACGGTCCTCTCTATTAGCATTGGGAAACCACCAAGGGCTTTTATCGAATATATTGCCTCAATGGGAAGAAACGGGTGAAAAAGACCATCAGCTGATCACAGATGCACTTGGTACAACCCAAACCAATGTTTCCTTGGCTCTTAGTTGTATCCAAGCCGAATTGTGGATGCAATCTATGACAGCCGCAATCATAAGGGAAGGTGAAGAAGGCACCTTGCCCACCGAAATTCGAAAAGTAATATGGGATAACGCAATTGAATTTGAGAAAAGATTTCAGTCCAGGTGGTATCTGGTTAATTTCACCTACGATCCCACTGAGAGCAAAGCCACAGCTTTTGCCTTAACGATACGCAATGCCTCAGTATACACCATATACCCAATCATCGCACTGGGGTTGAATCACCAAGGAGCTCTACTCTATCCAACACAGCACAGAGGTTGGGCACGACAAAATGAGACTAAATGGCAAACTGCTGATGTTGACGCATGCGTTTCACGAGACCAACAAGGATTCATTTGTGAGAGTAATACTCTCAAAGCACAAGACCTTTGTCTTGACACCAACCAGAATGCTTGTCACTTTGGGACACATCCCGATGAAACCCCAGAGACTGTGCTTGTCTAGATTGGGAAAGGGTGCGTTAGCATGAGGTCTCCCTGTAGTCTTGTATTCAGAGATGACATAGTAATCACTCAAATCTTTGTGTTTGAACTTTACTAACACAAACTTACGGGATGCGACTTCAATTATTAAGCTCCTGTTACGTCTTTTCAATTGCTACAACCTAATTACACGTTGATTCGAGATTGTTGCCTACCCCTATCGGAATGAATCTCTCCCTGGTGAAGAAGCTGCTAAAACACAATGAATTGAAGCGACTCTTGAAAGAGGCCCAAGAAAATAGACAGACAACTTTGATTACCGTCCATCATAAGGTTGAAGAAATACACCAAGCGTTGGAAAGAGTGAAGAGAGGCGGAGAACATAGATGGGGAGATACTCTTTTTGGATGGTCACTGACAGTTACAGGACTTTATAACAAGATGCTTCACTCTGTTGTTGTTTTACTAATAGTCACTGTATTGTGCTTTGCTTAGACAATTGTTTTGCATGTTAGACTTTGGATTATGATGAAAAGTTTAAATCCCTTGATCACTCCACGAGAAGGATTTCCACTTGATATCCCTCACCAAAAGAACACATGTGATCTTTCTTATCAGTGTTGAATACGTCGACCTTGACAGACTGTAGACAAAGTTTTCCCTGCAGGCTCTTTGGGCGGGAGACACATCTCCAGCCATATGGCCATTTCTGTGCCTGGCGCGGCACCTAGTGGGAAAGGGTGGTGTCGAGGCTGAAGGCAGCATGAAAGCCCGCAGCCCCCAGGTCTGTGGGGCTACGCAAGCGGTTCCCAAAGAGCTTTAGAACAAGGCATAGTTTTCCCTGCTGGCTCTTTGGGCGGGGCACCCATCTCCAGCCGTATGGCCATTTTTGTGCCTGGCGGGGCGCCAAGTGGGAAAGGGTGGTTTTGAGGCTGAAGGCAGCAGGAAAGCCCGCAGGCCCCAGGTCTGTGGGACAACGCAAGCGGTTCCCAAAGAGCTTTAGAACAAGGCATAGTTTTCCCTGCTGGCTCCTTGGGCGGGGGACCCATCTCTAGCCATAGGCCCTTTTTGTGCCTGGCGCGACGCCAAGTGTGAAAGGGTGGTGTCGAGGCTGAAGGCAGCAGGAAATCCTGCAGCCCCCAGGTCTGTGGGGCTACACAAGTGGTTCCCAAAGACCTTTAGAATAAGGCATAGTTTTCCCTGCTGGCTCTTTGGGCGGGGGACCCATCTCCAGCCGTATGGCCATTTTTGTGCCTGGCCCGGCGCTCAGAGGGAAAGGGTGGTGTCGAGGCTGAAGGCAGCAGGAAAGCCTGCAGCCCCCAGGTCTGTGGGGCTACGGAAGCGGTTCCCAAAGAGCTTTAGAACAAGGCATAGTTTTCCCTGCTGGCTCCTTGGGCGGGGGACCCATCTCCAACCGTATGGCCATTTTTGTGCCTGGTGCGGCGCCAAGTGGGAAAGGGTGGTGTCGAGGCTGAAGGCAGCAGGAAAGCCCGCAGCCCCCAGATCTGTTGGGCTACGCAAGCGGTTCCCAAAGACCTTTATAACAAGGCACAGTTTTCCCTGCTGGCTCCTTGGGCGGGGGACCCATCTCCAGCCGTATGGCCTTTTTGGTGCATGGCGCGGCGCCAAGTGTGAAAGGGTGTTGTCGAGGCTGAAGGCAGCAGGAAAGCCTGCAGCCCCCAGGTCTGTGGGGCTACGCAAGCGGTTCCCAAAGAGCTTTGGAACAAGGCATAGTTTTCCCTGCTGGCTCTTTGGGCAGGGGACCCAGCTCCAGCCGTATGGCCATTTTTGTGCCTGGCGCGGCGCCAAGTGGGAAAGGGTGGTTTTGAGGCTGAAGGCAGCAGGAAAGCCCGTAGCCCCAGGTCTGTGGGGCTAAGCAAGCAGTTCCCAAAGAGCTTTAGAACAAGGCATAATTTTCCCTGCTTGCTCCTTGGGCGGGGGACCCATCTCCAGCCGTATGGCCATTTTTGTGCTTGGCGCGGCGCCAAGTGGGAAAGGGTGGTTTTGAGGCTGAAGGCAGCAGGAAAGCCCGCAGCCCCCAGGTCTGTGGGGCTACGCAAGCGGTTCCCAAAGAGCTTTAGAACAAGGCATAGTTTTCCCTGCTGGCTCCTTGGGCAGGGGACCCATCTCCAGCCGTATGGCCTTATTTGTGCCTGTCCTGACGCCCAGAGGGAAAGGGTGGTTTTGAGGCTGAAGGCAGCAGGAAAGCCCGCAGCCCCCAGGTCTGTGGGACAATGCAAGCGGTTCCCAAAGAGCTTTAGAACAAGGCATAGTTTTCCCTGCTGGCTCTTTGGCCGTGGCACCCATCTCCAGCCGTATGGCGATTTTTGTGCGTGGCGCGGCGCCAATTGGGAACGGGTGTTGTCGAGGCTGAAGGCAGCAGCAAAGCCCGCAGCCCCCAGGTCTGTGGGGTACGCAAGCGGTTCCCAAAGACCTTTAGAACAAGGCATAGTTTTCCCTGCTGGCTCTTTGCGCGTGGCACACATCTCCAGCCATATGGCCATTTTTGGGCCTGGCGCGGCACCAAGTGGGAAAAGTGGTGTCGAGGCTGAAGGCAGCAGGAAAGACCGCAGCCCCCAGGTCTGTGGGGCTACGCAAGCGGTTCCCAAAGAGCTTTAGAACAAGGCATAGTTTTCCCTGCTGGCTCCTTGGGCGGGTGACCCATCTCCAGCCGTATGGCCATTTTTGTGCATGGCGCGGCGCCAAGTGGGAAAGGGTGGCTTTGAGGCTGAAGGCAGCAGCAAAGCCCGCAGCCCGGAGGTCTGTGGGGCTACGCAAGTGGTTCCCAAAGAGCTTTAGAACAAGGCATAGATTTCCCTGCTAGCTCCTTGGGCGGGGGACCCATTGCCTGCCGTATTGCCATTTTTATGCCTGGCGTGGCACCAAGTGGGAAAGGGTGGTGTCGAGGCTGAAGGCAGCAGGAAAGCCCGCAGCCCCCAGGTCTGTGGGGCTACGCAAGCGGTTCCCAAAGAACTTTAGAACAAGGCATAGTTTTTCCTGCTGGCTCTTTGGACGTGGAACCCATCTCCAGCCATAGGCCTTTTTTGTGCCTGTCCTGGCGCCCAGAGGAAAAGGGTGGTTTTGAGGCTGAAGGCAGCAGGAAAGCCCGCAGCCCCCAGGTCTGTGGGACAATGCAAGCGGTTCCCAAAGAGCCTTAGAACAAGGCATAGTTTTCCCTGTTGCCTCCTTGGGCGGGAGACCCATATCCAGCCGTATGGCCATTTTTGTGCCTGGCGCGGCACCAAGTGGGAAAAGTGGTGTCGAGGCTGAAGGCAGCAGGAAGGCCCGCAGCTCCGAGGTCTGTGGGGCTACGCAAGCGGTTCCCAAAGAGCTTTAGAACAAGGCATAGTTTTCCCTGCTGGCTCCTTGGGCATGGGACTCATCTCCAGCCGTATGGCCATTTTTGTGCCTGGCGCGGCGCCAAGTCGGAAAGGGTGGTGTCGAGGCTGAAGGCAGCAGGAAAGCCCGCAGCCCCCAGGTCTGTGGGGCTACGCAAGCGGTTCCCAAAGAGCTTTAGAACAAGGCATAGTTTTCCCTGCTGGCTCTTTGGGCAGTGGACCCATCTCCAGCCATAGGCCTTATTTGTGCCTGTCCTGACGCCCAGAGGGAAAGGGTGGTTTTGAGGCTGAAGGCAGCAGGAAAGCCCGCAGCCCCCAGGTCTGTGGGACAATGCAAGCGGTTCCCAAAGAGCTTTAGAACAAGGCATAGTTTTCCCTGCTGGCTCTTTGGCCGTGGCACTCATCTCCAGCCGTATGGCGATTTTTGTGCCTGGCGCGGCACCAAGTGGGAAAGGGTGGTGTCGAGGCTGAAGGCAGCAGGAAAGACTGCAGCCCCCAGGTCTGTGGGGCTACGCAAGCGGTTCCCAAAGAGCTTTAGAACAAGGCATAGTTTTCCCTGCTGGCTCTTTGGGCGGGGGACCATTCTCCAACCGTATGGCCATTTTTGTGCATGGTGCGGCGCCAAGTGGGAAAGGGTCGTTTTGAGGCTGAAGTCAGCAGGAAAGCCCGCAGCCCCCAGATCTGTGGGGCTACGCAAGCGGTTCCCAAAGAGCCTTAGAACAAGGCATAGTTTTCCCTGCTGACTCCTTGGGCGTGGGACCCATCTCCAGCCGTATGGCCATTTTTGTGCCTGGCGCGGCGACAGGTGGGAAAGGCTGGTGTCGAGGCTGAAGGCAGCAGGAAAGCCCGCAGCCCCCAGGTCTGTGGGGCTACGCACGCGGTTCCCAAAGACCTTTAGAACAAGGCATAGTTTTCCCTGCTGGCTCTTTGGACGGGGGAGCCATCTCCAGCCGTATGGCCATTATTGTGCCTGGCGCGGTGCCCAGTGGGAAAGGGTGGTGTCGAGGCAGAAGGCAGCAGGAAAGCCCGCAGCCCCCAGGTCTGTGGGACAATGCAAGCGGTTCCCAAAGAGCTTTAGAACAAGGCATAGTTTTCCCTGCTGGCTCTTTGGCCGTGGCACCCATCTCCAGCCGTATGGCGATTTTTGTGCCTGGCGCGGCACCAAGTGGGAAAAGTGGTGTCGAGGCTGAAGGCAGCAGGAAAGACCGCAGCCCCCAGGTCTGTGGGGCTACGCAAGCGGTTCCCAAAGAGCTTTAGAACAAGGCATAGTTTTCCCTGCTGGCTCCTTGGGCGTGGGACCCATCTCCAGCCGTATGGCCATTTTTGTGCATGGCGCGGTGCCAAGTGGGAAAGGGTGGTGTCGCGGCTGAAGGCAGCAGGAAAGCCTGCAGCCCGCAGGTCTGTGGGGCTACGCAAGCGGTTCCCAAAGAGCTTTAGAACAAGGCATAGTTTTCCCTGCTGGCTCTTTGGACGGGGGAGCCATCTCCAGCCGTATGGCCATTATTGTGCCTGGCGCGGTGCCCAGTGGGAAAGGGTGGTGTCGAGGCAGAAGGCAGCAGGAAAGCCCGCAGCCCCCAGGTCTGTGGGGCTACGCAAGCGGTTCCCAAAGAGCTTTAGAACAAGGCATAGTTTTCCCTGCTGGCTCCTTGGGCGTGGGACCCATCTCCAGCCGTATGGCCATTTTTGTGCATGGCGCGGCGCCAGGTGGGAAAGGGTGGCTTTGAGGCTGAAGGCAGCAGCAAAGCCCGCAGCCCCCAGGTCTGTGGGGCTAAGCAAGTGGTTCCCAAAGAGCTTTAGAACAAGGCATAGATTTCCCTGCTAGCTCCTTGTTCGGGGGACCCATTGCCTGCCGTATGGCCATTTTTATGCCTGTCCTGGCGCCCAGAGGAAAAGGGTGGTTTTGAGGCTGAAGGCAGCAGGAAAGCCCGCAGCCCCCAGGTCTGTGGGACAATGCAAGCGGTTCCCAAAGAGCCTTAGAACAAGGGATTGTTTTCCCTGCTGCCTCCTTGGGCGGGAGACCCATCTCCAGCCGTACGGCGATTTTTGTGCCTGGCGCGGTTCCCAGTGGGAAAGGGTGTTGTCGAGGCTGAAGGCAGCAGGAAGGCCCGCAGCCCCCAGGTCTGTGGGGCTACGCAAGCGGTTCCCAAAGAGCTTTAGAACAAGGCATAGTTTTCCCGGCTGACTCCTTGGCCGTGGCACCCATCTCCAGCCGTATAGCGATTTTTGTGCATGGCTCGGCACCAAGTGGGAAAGGGTGTTTTCGAGGCTGAAGGCAGCAGCAAAGCCCGCAGCCCCCAGGTCTGTGGGGCTACACAAGCCGTTCCCAAAGAGATTTAGAACAAGGCATAGTTTTCCCTGCTGGCTCCTTGGGCGGGGGACCCATTGCCTGTCTTATGGCCATTTTTGTGCCTGGCGTGGCACCAAGTGGGAAAGGGTGGTGCCGAGGCTGAAGCTAGCAGGAAAGCCTGCAGCACCCAGGTCTGTGGGGCTACGCAAGCGGTTCCCAAAGAGCTTTAGAACAAGGCACAGTTTTCCCTCCTGGCTCTTTGCGCGTGGCACACATCTCCAGCCATATGGCCATTTTTTTGCATGGCGCGGCGCCAAGTGGGAAAGGGTAGTGTCGAGGCTGAAGGCAGCAAGAAAGCCCGCAGCCTCCAGGTCTGTGGGGCTACGCAAGTGGTTCCCAAAGAGCTTTAGAACAAGGCATAGTTTTCCCTGCTGGCTCCTTGGACGGGGGACCCATCTCCAACCGTATGGCCATTTTTGTGCATGGTGCGGCGCCAAGTGGGAAAGGGTGGTTTTGAGGCTGAAGGCAGCAGGAAAACCTGCAGCCCCCAGGTCTGTGGGGCTACGCAAGCAGTTCCCAAAGAGCTTTAGAACAAGGCATAGTTTTCCTTGCTGGCTCCTTGGGCGGGGGACCGATCTCCAGCCATACGGCCATTTTTGTGCATGGTGCGGCGCCAAGTGGGAAAGGGTGGTTTTGAGGCTGAAGGCAGCAGGAAAGCCCGCAGCCCCCAGGTCTGTGGGGCTACACAAGCGGTTCCCAAAGAGCCTTAGAACAAGGCATAGTTTTCCCTGCTGCCTCCTTGGGCGTGGGACCCATCTCCAGCCGTATGGCCATTTTTGTGCCTGGCGCGGCGCCAAGTGGGAAAGGGTGGTTTTGAGGCTGAAGGCAGCAGGAAAGCCCGCAGCCCCCAGATCTGTGGGGCTACGCAACCCGTTCCGAAAGAGCTTTAGAACAAGGCATAGTTTTCCCTGCTGGCTCCTTGGGCGGGGGACCCATTGCCTGCCGTATGGCCATTTTTGTGCCTGGCGTGGCACCAAGTGGGAAAGGGTGGTTTTGAGGCTGAAGGCAGCAGGAAAGCCCGCAGCCCCCAGGTCTGTGGGGCTACGCACGTGGTTCACAAAGAGCTTTAGAACAAGGCATAGTTTTCCCTGCTGGCTCCTTGGGCGTGGGACCCATCTCCAGCCGTATGGCCATTTTTGTGCGTGGCGCGGTGCCCAGTGGGAAAGGGTGGTGTCGAGGCAGAAGGCAGCAGGAAAGCCCGCAGCCCCCAGGTCTGTGGGGCTACGCAAGCGGTTCCCAAAGAGCTTTAGAACAAGGCATAGTTTTCCCTGCTGGCTCCTTGGGCGTGGGACCCATCTCCAGCCGTATGGCCATTTTTGTGCATGGCGCGGCGCCAGGTGGGAAAGGGTGGCTTTGAGGCTGAAGGCAGCAGCAAAGCCCGCAGCCCCCAGGTCTGTGGGGCTAAGCAAGTGGTTCCCAAAGAGCTTTAGAACAAGGCATAGATTTCCCTGCTAGCTCCTTGTTCGGGGGACCCATTGCCTGCCGTATGGCCATTTTTATGCCTGTCCTGGCGCCCAGAGGAAAAGGGTGGTTTTGAGGCTGAAGGCAGCAGGAAAGCCCGCAGCCCCCAGGTCTGTGGGACAATGCAAGCGGTTCCGAAAGAGCCTTAGAACAAGGGATTGTTTTCCCTGCTGCCTCCTTGGGCGGGAGACCCATCTCCAGCCGTACGGCGATTTTTGTGCCTGGCGCGGTTCCCAGTGGGAAAGGGTGTTGTCGAGGCTGAAGGCAGCAGGAAGGCCCGCAGCCCCCAGGTCTGGGGGGCTACGCAAGCGGTTCCCAAAGAGCTTTAGAACAAGGCATAGTTTTCCCGGCTGACTCCTTGGCCGTGGCACCCATCTCCAGCCGTATGGCGATTTTTGTGCATGGCTCGGCACCAAGTGGGAAAGGGTGTTTTCGAGGCTGAAGGCAGCAGCAAAGCCCGCAGCCCCCAGGTCTGTGGGGCTACACAAGCGGTTCCCAAAGAGATTTAGAACAAGGCATAGTTTTCCCTGCTGGCTCCTTGGGCGGGGGACCCATTGCCTGTCTTATGGCCATTTTTGTGCCTGGCGTGGCACCAAGTGGGAAAGGGTGGTGCCGAGGCTGAAGCTAGCAGGAAAGCCTGCAGCACCCAGGTCTGTGGGGCTACGCAAGCGGTTCCCAAAGAGCTTTAGAACAAGGCACAGTTTTCCCTCCTGGCTCTTTGCGCGTGGCACACATCTCCAGCCATATGGCCATTTTTTTGCATGGCGCGGCGCCAAGTGGGAAAGGGTAGTGTCGACGCTGAAGGCAGCAGGAAAGCCCGCAGCCTCCAGGTCTGTGGGGCTACGCAAGTGGTTCCCAAAGAGCTTTAGAACAAGGCATAGTTTTCCCTGCTGGCTCCTTGGGCGGGGGACCCATCTCCAACCGTATGGCCATTTTTGTGCATGGTGCGGCGCCAAGTGGGAAAGGGTGGTTTTGAGGCTGAAGGCAGCAGGAAAACCTGCAGCCCCCAGGTCTGTGGGGCTACGCAAGCAGTTCCCAAAGAGCTTTAGAACAAGGCATAGTTTTCCTTGCTGGCTCCTTGGGCGGGGGACCGATCTCCAGCCATACGGCCATTTTTGTGCATGGTGCGGCGCCAAGTGGGAAAGGGTGGTTTTGAGGCTGAAGGCAGCAGGAAAGCCCGCAGCCCCCAGGTCTGTGGGGCTACACAAGCGGTTCCCAAAGAGCCTTAGAACAAGGCATAGTTTTCCCTGCTGCCTCCTTGGGCGTGGGACCCATCTCCAGCCGTATGGCCATTTTTGTGCCTGGCGCGGCGCCAAGTGGGAAAGGGTTGTTTTGAGGCTGAAGGCAGCAGGAAAGCCCGCAGCCCCCAGATCTGTGGGGCTACGCAACCCGTTCCGAAAGAGCTTTAGAACAAGGCATAGTTTTCCCTGCTGGCTCCTTGGGCGGGGGACCCATTGCCTGCCGTATGGCCATTTTTGTGCCTGGCGTGGCACCAAGTGGGAAAGGGTGGTTTTGAGGCTGAAGGCAGCAGGAAAGCCCGCAGCCCCCAGGTGTGTGGGGCTACGCACGCGGTTCACAAAGAGCTTTAGAACAAGGCATAGTTTTCCCTGCTGGCTCTTTGGGCGGGAGACCCATCTCCAGCCGTATGGCCATTTTTGTGCCTAGCGCGGCGCCCAGTGGGAAAGCGTGGTGTCGACGCTGAAGGCAGCAGGAAAGCCTGCAGCCCCCAGGTCTGTGGGGCTATGCAAGCGGTTCCCAAAGAGCTTTAGAACAAGGCATAGTTTTCCCTGCTGGCTCCTTGGGCGGGGGACCCATCTCAAGCCGCATGGCCATTTTTGTGCCTGGCACGGCGCCAAGTGGGAAAGGGTGGTGTCGAGGCTGAAGGCAGCAGGAAAGCCCGCAGCCCCCAGGTCTGTGGGGCTACGCAAGCGGTTCCCAAAGAGCTTTAGAACAAGGCATAGTTTTCCCTGCTGGCTCCTTGGGCGGGGGACCCATTGCCTGCCGTATGGCCATTTTTGTGCCTGGCGTGGCACCAAGTGGGAAAGGGTGGTGTCGAGGCTGAAGCTAGCAGGAAAGCCCGCAGCCCCCAGGTCTGTGGGGCTATGCATGCGGTTCCCAAAGAGTTTTAGAACAAGGCATAGTTTTTCCTGCTGGCTCTTTCGGCGTGGAACCCATCTCCAGCCATAGGCCTTTTTTGTGCCTGACCTGGCGCCCAGAGGGAAAGGGTGGTTTTGAGGCTGAAGGCAGCAGGAAAGCCCGCAGCCCCCAGGTCTGTGGGGCTACGCAAGGGGTTCCCAAAGAGTTTTAGAACAAGGCATAGTTTTTCCTGCTGGCTCTTTGGGCGTGGAACCCATCTCCAGCCATAGGCCTTTTTTGTGCCTGACCTGGCGCCCAGAGGGAAAGGGTGGTTTTGAGGCTGAAGGCAGCAGGAAAGCCCGCAGCCCCCAGGTCTGTGGGGCTACGCAAGCGGTTCCCAAAGAGCTTTAGAACAAGGCATAGTTTTCCCTGCTGGCTCTTTGGCGGTGGCACCCATCTCCAGCCGTATGGCGATTTTTGTGCCTGGCGCGGCGCCAAGTTGGAAAGGGTGTTGTCGAGGCTGAAGGCAGCAGCAAAGCCCGCAGCCCCCAGGTCTGTGGGGCTACACAAGCGGTTCCCAAAGAGCTTTAGAACTAGACATAGTTTTCCCTGCTGGCTCCTTGGGCGGGGGACCCATCTCCAACCGTATGGCCATTTTTGTGCATGGTGCGGCGCCAAGTGGGAAAGGGTGGTTTTGAGGCTGAAGGCAGCAGGAAATCCCGCAGCCCCCAGATCTGTTGGGCTACGCAAGCGGTTCACAAAGAGCCTTAGAACATTGCATAGTTTTCGCTGCTGGCTCCTTGGACGGGGGACCCATTGCCTGCCGTATGGCCATTTTTGTGCCTGGCGTGGCACCAAGTGGGAAAGGGTGGTTTTGAGGCTGAAGCTAGCAGGAAAGCCTGCAGCACCCAGGTCTGTGGGGCTACGCAAGCGGTTCCCAAAGAGCTTTAGAACAAGGCAGAGTTTTCCCTGCTGGCTGTTTGGGCGGGGGATCCATCTCCATCCATATGTCCATTTTTGTGCTTGGCGTGGCGCCAAGTGGGAAAGGGTGGTGTCGAGGCTGAAGGCAGCAGGAAAGCCCGCAGCCCCCAGGTCTGTGGGGCTACGCAAGCGGTTCCCAAAGAGCTTTAGAACAAGGCATAGTTTTCCCTGCTGGCTCCTTGGGCGTGGCACACATCTCCAGCCGTATGGCGGTTTTTGTGCCTGGCGCGGCACCAAGTGGGAAAGGGTGGTGTCGAGGCTGAAGGCAGCAGGAAAGCCTGCAGCCCCCAGGTCTGTGGGGCTACGCAAGCGGTTCCCAAAGAGCTTTAGAACAAGGCATAGTTTTCCCTGCTGGCTCCTTGGGCGGGGGACCCATCTCCAGCCATATGGCCATTTTTGTGCATGGTGCGGCGCCAAGTGGGAAAGGGTGGTTTTGAGGCTGAAGGCAGCAGGAAAGCCCGCAGCCCCCAGATCTGTTGGGCTACGCAAGCTGTTCCCAAAGAGCTTTAGAACAAGGCATGGGTTTCCGTGCTGCATCCTTGCGCGGGGGACCCATCTCTACCCATAGGCCATTTTTGTGCCTGGCGCGGCACCTGGTGGGAAAGGGTGTTGTCGAGGCTGAAGGCAGCAGGAAAGCCTGCAGCCCCCAGGTCTGTGGGGCTACGCAAGTGGTTCTCAAAGAGCTTTAGAACAAGGCATAGTTTTCCCTGCTGGCTCCTTTGGCGGGGGACCCATATCCAGCCGTATGGCCATTTTTGTGCCTGGCGCGGCGCCAAGTGGGAAAGGGTGGTGTCGAGGCTGAAGGCAGCAGGAAGGTTTGCAGCCCCCAGGTCTGTGGGAAAACGCAAGCGGTTCCCAAAGAGCTTTAGATCAGGCATAGTTTTCCCTGCTGGCTCTTTGGGCGGGGGACCCATCTCCAGCTATATGGCCATTTTTGTGCTTGGCGCGGCGCCAAGTGGGAAAGGGTGGTGTCGAGGCTGAAGGCAGCAGGACAGCCCGCAGCCCCCAGGTCTGTGGGGCTACACAAGCGGTTCCCAAAGAGCTTTAGAACTAGGCATAGTTTTCCCTGCTGGCTCCTTGGGCGGGGGATCCATCTCCATCCATATGTCCATTTATGTGCTTGGCGTGGCGCCAAGTGGGAAAGGGTGGTTTTGAGGCTGAAGGCAGCAGGAAAGCCCGCAGCCCCCAGGTCTGTGGTGCTACGCAAGCGGTTACCAAAGAGCTTTAGAACAAGGCATAGTTTTCCCTGCTGGCTCCTTGGGCGTGGGACACATCTCCAGCCGTATGGCGGTTTTTGTGCCTGGCGCGGCACCAAGTGGGAAAGGGTGGTGTCGAGGCTGAAGGCAGCAGGAAAGCCTGCAGCCCCCAGGTCTGTGGGGCTACGCAAGCGGTTCCCAAAGAGCTTTAGAACAAGGCATAGTTTTCCCTGCTGGCTCCTTGGGCGGGGGACCCATCTCCAGCCATATGGCCATTTTTGTGCATGGTGCGGCGCCAAGTGGGAAAGGGTGGTTTTGAGGCTGAAGGCAGCAGGAAAGCCCGCAGCCCCCAGATCTGTTGGGCTACGCAAGCTGTTCCCAAAGAGCTTTAGAACAAGGCATGGGTTTCCGTGCTGCATCCTTGCGCGGGGGACCCATCTCTACCCATAGGCCATTTTTGTGCCTGGCGCGGCACCTGGTGGGAAAGGGTGTTGTCGAGGCTGAAGGCAGCAGGAAAGCCTGCAGCCCCCAGGTCTGTGGGGCTACGCAAGTGGTTCTCAAAGAGCTTTAGAACAAGGCATAGTTTTCCCTGCTGGCTCCTTTGGCGGGGGACCCATATCCAGCCGTATGGCCATTTTTGTGCCTGGCGCGGCGCCAAGTGGGAAAGGGTGGTGTCGAGGCTGAAGGCAGCAGGAAGGTTTGCAGCCCCCAGGTCTGTGGGAAAACGCAAGCGGTTCCCAAAGAGCTTTAGAACAAGGCATAGTTTTCCCTGCTGGCTCTTTGGGCGGGGGACCCATCTCCAGCCATATGGCCATTTTTGTGCTTGGCGCGGCGCCAAGTGGGAAAGGGTGGTGTCGAGGCTGAAGGCAGCAGGACAGCCCGCAGCCCCCAGGTCTGTGGGACAACGCAAGCGGTTCCCAAAGAGCTTTAGAACAAGGCATAGTTTTCCCTGCTGGCTCTTTGGGCGTGGGACCCATCTCTAGCCGTATGGCCATTTTTGTGCCCGGCGCGGCACCAAGTGGGAAAGGGTGTTGTTGAGGCTGAAGGCAGCAGAAAAGCCCGCAGCCCCCAGGTCTGTGGGGCTACGCAAGCAGTTCCCAAAGAGCTTTAGAACAAGGCATAGTTTTCCCTGCTGACTCCTTGGGCGTGGGACCCATCTCCAGCCGTATGGCCATTTTTGTGCATGGCGCGGTGCCAAGTGGGAAAGGGTGGTGTCGAGGCTGAAGGCAGCAGGAAAGCACGCAGCCTCCAGGTCTGTGGGGCTACTCACGCGGTTCCCAAAGACCTTTAGAACAAGGCATAGTTTTCCCTGCTGGCTCTTTGGACGGGGACACATCTCCAGCCGTATGGCCATTATTGTGTCTGCCGCGGCGCCCAGTGGGAAAGCGTGGTGTCGAGGCTGAAGGCAGCAGTAAAGCCCGCAGCCCCCAGGTCTGTGGGGCTACGCAAGCGGTTCCCAAAGAGCTTTAGAACAAGGCATAGTTTTCCCTGCTGGCTCCTTGGGCGGGGGACCCATCTCCAGCCATATGGCCATTTTTGTGCATTGCGCGGCGCCAAGTGGGAAAGGGTGGCTTTGAGGCTGAAGGCAGCAGGAAAGCCCGCAGCCCCCAGGTCTGTGGGGCTACGCATGTGGTTCCCAAAGAGCTTTAGAACAAGGCATAGTTTTCCCTGCTGGCTCCTTGGGCGGGGGACCCATTGCCTGCCGTATGGCCATTTTTATGCCTGGCGTGGCACCAAGTGGGAAAGGGTGGTTTTGAGGCTGAAGGCAGCAGGAAATCCCGCAGCCCCCAGATCTGTTGGGCTACGCAAGCGGTTCACAAAGAGCCTTAGAACAAGGCATAGTTTTCGCTGCTGGCTCCTTCGACGGGGGACCCATTGCCTGCCATATGGCCATTTTTGTGCCTGGCGTGGCACCAAGTGGGAAAGGGTGGTTTTGAGGCTGAAGCTAGCAGGAAAGCCTGCAGCACCCAGGTCTGTGGGGCTACGCAAGCGGTTCCCAAAGAGCTTTAGAACAAGGCAGAGTTTTCCCTGCTGGCTGTTTGGGCGGGGGATCCATCTCCATCCATATGTCCATTTTTGTGCTTGGCGTGGCGCCAAGTGGGAAAGGGTGGTGTCGAGGCTGAAGGCAGCAGGAAAGCCCGCAGCCCCCAGGTCTGTGGGGCTACGCAAGCAATTCCCAAAGAGCTTTAGAACAAGGCATAGTTTTCCCTGCTGGCTCCTTGGGCGTGGCACACATCTCCAGCCGTATGGCGGTTTTTGTGCCTGGCGCGGCACCAAGTGGGAAAGGGTGGTGTCGAGGCTGAAGGCAGCAGGAAAGCCTGCAGCCCCCAGGTCTGTGGGGCTACGCAAGCGGTTCCCAAAGAGCTTTAGAACAAGGCATAGTTTTCCCTGCTGGCTCCTTGGGCGGGGGACCCATCTCCAGCCATATGGCCATTTTTGTGCATGGTGCGGCGCCAAGTGGGAAAGGGTGGTTTTGAGGCTGAAGGCAGCAGGAAAGCCCGCAGCCCCCAGATCTGTTGGGCTACGCAAGCTGTTCCCAAAGAGCTTTAGAACAAGGCATGGGTTTCCGTGCTGCATCCTTGCGCGGGGGACCCATCTCTACCCATAGGCCATTTTTGTGCCTGGCGCGGCACCTGGTGGGAAAGGGTGTTGTCGAGGCTGAAGGCAGCAGGAAAGCCTGCAGCCCCCAGGTCTGTGGGGCTACGCAAGTGGTTCTCAAAGAGCTTTAGAACAAGGCATAGTTTTCCCTGCTGGCTCCTTGGGCGGGGGACCCATCTCCAGCCATAGGCCATTTTTGTGCCTGGCGCGGCGCCAAGTGGGAAAGGGTGGTTTTGAGGCTGAAGGCAGCAGGAAATCCTGCAGCCCCCAGGTGTGGGGCTACGCAAGCGGTTCCCAAAGAGCCTTAGAACAAGGCATAGTTTTCCCTGCTGACTCCTTGGGCGTGGGACCCATCTCCAGCCATATGGCCATTTTTGTGCCTGGCGCGGCGCCAAGTGTGAAAGGGTGGTGTCGAGGCTGAAGGCATCAGGAAAGCCCGCAGCCCCCAGGTCTGTGGGGCTACGCACGCGGTTCCCAAAGACCTTTAGAACAAGGCATAGTTTTCTCTGCTGACTCCTTGGGCGTGGGACCCATCTCCAGCCGTATGGCCATGTTTGTGCATGGCGCGGTGCCAAGTGGGAAAGGGTGGTTTTGAGGCTGAAGGCAGCAGGAAAGCACGCAGCCTCCAGGTCTGTGGGGCTACTCACGCGGTTCCCAAAGACCTTTAGAACAAGGCATAGTTTTCCCTGCTGGCTCTTTGGACGGGGGACCCATCTCCAGCCGTATGGCCATTATTGTGCCTGGCGCGGTGCCCAGTGGGAAAGCGTGGTGTCGAGGCTGAAGGCAGCAGTAAAGCCCGCAGCCCCCAGGTCTGTGGGGCTACGCAAGCGGTTCCCAAAGAGCTTTAGAACAAGGCATAGTTTTCCCTGCTGGCTCCTTGGGCGGGGGACCCATCTCCAGCCGTATGGCCATTTTTGTGCATTGCGCGGCGCCAAGTGGGAAAGGGTGGCTTTGAGGCTGAAGGCAGCAGCAAAGCCCACAGCCCCCAGGTCTGTGGGGCTACGCATGTGGTTCCCAAAGAGCTTTAGAACAAGGCATAGTTTTCCCTGCTGGCTCCTTGGGCGGGGGACCCATTGACTGCCGTATGGCCATTTTTATGCCTGGCGTGGCACCAAGTGGGAAAGGGTGGTGTCGAGGCTGAAGGCAGCAGGAAAGCCTGCAGCCCCCAAGTCTGTGGGGCTACGCAAGCGGTTCCCAAAGAGCTTTAGAACAAGGCATAGTTTTTCCTGCTGGCTCTTTGGACGTGGAACCCATCTCCAGCCATAGGCCTTTTTTGTGACTGTCCTGGCGCCCAGAGGAAAAGGGTGGTTTTGAGGCTGAAGGCAGCAGGAAAGCCCGCAGCCCCCAGGTCTGTGGGACAATGCAAGCGGTTCCGAAAGAGCCTTAGAACAAGGCATAGTTTTCCCTGCTGCCTCCTTGGGCGGAGACTCATCTCCAGCCGTATGGCGGTTTTTGTGCCTGGCGCGGTGCCTAGAGGGAAAGGGTGTTGTCGAGGCTGAAGGCAGCAGGAAGGCCCGCAGCCCCCAGGTCTGTGGGGCTACGCAAGCGGTTCCCAAAGAGCCTTAGAACAAGGCATAGTTTTCCCTGCTGACTCCTTGGGCGTGGCACCAATCTCCAGCCGTATGTCTATTTTTGTGCATGGCTCGGCGCCAAGTGGGAAAGGGTGTTGTCGAGGCTGAAGGCAGCAGGAAGGTTTGCAGCCCGCAGGTCTGTGGGAAAACGCAAGCGGTTCCCAAAGAGCTTTAGAACAAGGCATAGTTTTCCCTGCTGGCTCCTTGGGCGGGGGACCCATCTCCAGCCGTATGGCCATTTTTGTGCATTGCGCGGCGCCAAGTGGGAAAGGGTGGTGTCGAGGCTGAAGGCAGCAGGAAAGCCCGCAGCCCCCAGGTCTGTGGGGCTACACAAGCGGTTCCCAAAGAGCTTTAGAACTAGGCATAGTTTTCCCTGCTGGCTCCTTGGGCGGGGAACCCATCTCCAACCGTATGGCCATTTTTGTGCATGGTGCGGCGCCAAGTGGGAAAGGGTGGTTTTGAGGCTGAAGGCAGCAGGAAATCCCGCAGCCCCCAGGTCTGTGGGGCTACGCAAGCGGTTCACAAAGAGCCTTAGAACAAGGCATAGTTTTCCCTGCTGGCTCCTTGGACGGGGGACC
This sequence comes from Rissa tridactyla, assembly GCF_028500815.1. Classification (NCBI taxonomy): domain Eukaryota; kingdom Metazoa; phylum Chordata; class Aves; order Charadriiformes; family Laridae; genus Rissa; species Rissa tridactyla. The sequence goes on from NW_026529649.1 coordinate 505,230, forward strand.
CACTGCTTGCCGTATGGCCATTTTTGTGCCTGGCGTGGCACCAAGTGGGAAAGGGTTGTGTCGAGGCTGAAGCTAGCAGGAAAGCATGAAGCCCCCAGGTCTTTGGGGCTACGCAAGTGGTTCCCAAAGAGCTTTAGAACAAGGCATAGTTTTCCCTGCTGGCTCCTTGGGCGCGGGACCCATCTCCAGCCGTATGGCCATTATTGTGCCTGGCGCGGTGCCCAGTGGGAAAGCGTGGTGTCGAGGCTGAAGGCAGCAGGAAAGCCCGCAGCCCCCAGGTCTGTGGGGCTACGCAAGCGGTTCCCAAAGAGCTTTAGAACAAGGCATAGTTTTCCCTGCTGGCTCCTTGGGCGGGGGACCCATCTCCAGCCGTATGGCCATTTTTGTGCATTGCGCGGCGCCAAGTGGGAAAGGGTGGCTTTGAGGCTGAAGGCAGCAGCAAAGCCCGCAGCCCCCAGGTCTGTGGGGCTACGCATGTGGTTCCCAAAGAGCTTTAGAACAAGGCATAGTTTTCCCTGCTGGCTCCTTGGGCGCGGGACCCATTGCCTGCCGTATGGCCATTTTTATGCCTGGCGTGGCACCAAGTGGGAAAGGGTGGTGTCGAGGCTGAAGGCAACAGGAAAGCCTGCAGCCCCCAAGTCTGTGGGGCTACGCAAGCGGTTCCCAAAGAGCTTTAGAACAAGGCATAGTTTTCCCTGATGGCTCTTTGGACGTGGAACCCATCTCCAGCCATAGGCCTTTTTTGTGACTGTCCTGGCGCCCAGACGAAAAGGGTGGTTTTGAGGCTGAAGGCAACAGGAAAGCCCGCAGCCCCCAGGTCTGTGGGACAATGCAAGCGGTTCCGAAAGAGCCTTAGAACAAGGCATAGTTTTCCCTGCTGCCTCCTTGGGCGGGAGACTCATCTCCAGCCGTATGGCGGTTTTTGTGCCTGGCGCGGTGCCTAGAGGGAAAGGGTGTTGTCGAGGCTGAAGGCAGCAGGAAGGCCCGCAGCCCCCAGGTCTGTGGGGCTACGCAAGCGGTTCCCAAAGAGCCTTAGAACAAGGCATAGTTTTCCCTGCTGACTCCTTGGGCGTGGCACCAATCTCCAGCCGTATGTCTATTTTTGTGCATGGCTCGGCGCCAAGTGGGAAAGGGTGTTGTCGAGGCTGAAGGCAGCAGCAAAGCCCGCAGCCCCCACGTCTGTGGGGCTACACAAGCGGTTCCCAAAGAGCTTTAGAACAAGGCATAGTTTTCCCTGCTGGCTCCTTGGGCGGGGGACCCATCTCCAGCCGTATGGCCATTTTTGTGCCTGGCATGGCACCAAGTGGGAAAGGGTGGTGTCGAGGCTGAAGGCAGCAGGAAGGTTTGCAGCCCGCAGGTCTGTGGGAAAACGCAAGCGGTTCCCAAAGAGCTTTAGAACAAGGCATAGTTTTCCCTGCTGGCTCTTTGGCGGTGGCACCCATCTCCAGCCGTATGGCGATTTTTGTGCGTGGCGCGGCGCCAAGTGGGAAAGGGTGTTGTCGAGGCTGAAGGCAGCAGCAAAGCCCGCAGCCCCCAGGTCTGTGGGGCTACGCAAGCTGTTCCCAAAGAGCTTTAGAACAAGGCACAGTTTTCCCTCCTGGCTGTTTGGGCGGGGGATCCAGCTCCATCCATATGTCCATTTTTGTGCTTGGCGCGGCGCCAAGTGGGAAAGGCTGGTGTCGAGGCTGAAGGCAGCAGGAAAGCCCGCAGCCCCCAGGTCTGTGGGGCTACGCAAGTGGTTCCCAAAGAGCCTTAGAACAAGGCATAGTTTTCCCTGCTGGCTCCTTGGGCGGGGGACCCATCTCCAGCCGTATGGCCATTTTTGTGCATTGCGCGGCGCCAAGTGGGAAAGGGTGGTGTCGAGGCTGAAGGCAGCAGGAAAGCCCGCAGCCCCCAGGTCTGTGGGGCTACGCATGTGGTTCCCAAAGAGCTTTAGAACAAGGCATAGTTTTCCCTGCTGGCTCCTTGGGCGGGGGACCCATTGCCTGCCGTATGGCCATTTTTATGCCTGGCGTGGCACCAAGGGGGAAAGGGTGGTGTCGAGGCTGAAGGCAACAGGAAAGCCTGCAGCCCCCAAGTCTGTGGGGCTACGCAAGCGGTTCCCAAAGAGCTTTAGAACAAGGCATAGTTTTCCCTGATGGCTCTTTGGACGTGGAACCCATCTCCAGCCATAGGCCTTTTTTGTGACTGTCCTGGCGCCCAGACGAAAAGGGTGGTTTTGAGGCTGAAGGCAACAGGAAAGCCCGCAGCCCCCAGGTCTGTGGGACAATGCAAGCGGTTCCGAAAGAGCCTTAGAACAAGGCATAGTTTTCCCTGCTGCCTCCTTGGGCGGGAGACTCATCTCCAGCCGTATGGCGGTTTTTGTGCCTGGCGCGGTGCCTAGAGGGAAAGGGTGTTGTCGAGGCTGAAGGCAGCAGGAAGGCCCGCAGCCCCCAGGTCTGTGGGGCTACACAAGCGGTTCCCAAAGAGCTTTAGAACAAGGCATAGTTTTCCCTGCTGGCTCCTTGGGCGGGGGACCCATCTCCAGCCGTATGGCCATTTTTGTGCCTGGCGTGGCACCAAGTGGGAAAGGGTGCTGTCGAGGCTGAAGCTAGCAGGAAAGCCTGCAGCCCCCAGGTCTGTGGGGCTACGCAAGATGTTCCCAAAGAGCTTTAGAACAAGGCACAGTTTTCCCTCCTGGCTGTTTGGGCGGGGGATCCAGCTCCATCCATATGTCCATTTTTGTGCTTGGCGCGGCGCCAAGTGGGAAAGGCTGGTGTCGAGGCTGAAGGCAGCAGGAAAGCCCGCAGCCCCCAGGTCTGTGGGGCTACGCAAGCGGTTCCCAAAGAGCTTTAGAACAAGGCATAGTTTTCCCTGCTGGCTCTTTGGGCGTGGCACACATCTCCAGCCATATGGCCATTTTTGGGCCTGGCACGGCACCGAGTGGGAAAGGGTGGTGTCGAGGCTGAAGGCAGCAGGAAAGCCTGCAGCCCCCAGGTCTGTGGGGCTACACAAGCGGTTCCCAAAGAGCTTTAGAACAAGGCACAGTTTTCCCTGCTGGCTCCTTGGGCGTGGGACCCATCTCCAGCCGTATGGCCATTTTTGTGCATGGCGCGGCGCCAAGTGGGAAAGGGTGGTGTCGAGGCTGAAGGCAGCAGGAAAGCCTGCAGCCCCCAGGTCTGTGGGGCTACGCAAGCGGTTCCCAAAGAGCTTTAGAACAAGGCATAGTTTTCCCTGCTGGCTCCTTGGGCGGGGGACCCATCTCCAGCCATATGGCCATTTTTGTGCATTGTGCGGCGCCAAGTGGGAAAGGGTGGTTTTGAGGCTGAAGGCAGCAGGAAAGCCCGCAGCCCCCAGATCTGTTGGGCTACGCAAGCTGTTCCCAAAGAGCTTTAGAACAAGGCATAGGTTTCCGTGCTGCATCCTTGCGCGGGGGACCCATATCTACCCATAGGCCATTTTTGTGCCTGGCGCGGCACCTGGTGGGAAAGGGTGTTGTCGAGGCTGAAGGCAGCAGGAAAGCCTGCAGCCCCCAGGTCTGTGGGGCTACGCAAGTGGTTCCCAAAGAGCCTTAGAACAAGGCATAGTTTTCCCTGCTGACTCCTTGGGCGTGGCACCAATCTCCAGCCGTATGTCTATTTTTGTGCATGGCTCGGCGCCAAGTGGGAAAGGGTGTTGTCGAGGCTGAAGGCAGCAGCAAAGCCCGCAGCCCCCAGGTCTGTGGGGCTACACAAGCGGTTCCCAAAGAGCTTTAGAACAAGGCATAGTTTTCCCTGCTGGCTCCTTGGGCGGGGGACCCATCTCCAGCCGTATGGCCATTTTTGTGCCTGGCGTGGCACCAAGTGGGAAAGGGTGGTGTCGAGGCTGAAGCTAGCAGGAAAGCCTGCAGCCCCCAGGTCTGTGGGGCTACGCAAGCTGTTCCCAAAGAGCTTTAGAAGAAGGCATAGTTTTCCCTGCTGGCTCTTTGGGCGGGGGATCCAGCTCCATCCATATGTCCATTTTTGTGCTTGGCGCGGCGCGAAGTGGGAAAGGCTGGTGTCGAGGCTGAAGGCAGCAGGAAAGCCCGCAGCCCCCAGGTCTGTGGGGCTACGCAAGCGGTTCCCAAAGAGCTTTAGAACAAGGCATAGTTTTCCCTGCTGGCTCTTTGGGCGTGGCACACATCTCCAGCCATATGGCCATTTTTGGGCCTGGCACGGCACCGAGTGGGAAAGGGTGGTGTCGAGGCTGAAGGCAGCAGGAAAGCCTGCAGCCCCCAGGTCTGTGGGGCTACACAAGTGGTTCCCAAAGAGCTTTAGAACAAGGCATAGTTTTCCCTGCTGGCTGTTTGGGCGGGAGACCCATCTCCAGCCGTAAGGCCATTTTTGTGCCTAGCGCGGCGCCCAGTGGGAAAGCGTGGTGTCGAGGCTGAAGGCAGCAGGAAAGCCTGCAGCCCCCAGGTCTGTGGGGCTACGCAAGCGGTTCCCAAAGAGCTTTAGAACAAGGCATAGTTTTCCCTGCTGGCTCCTTGGGCGGGGGACCCATCTCCAGCCGTATGGCGATTTTTGTGCGTGGCGCGGCGCCAAGTGGGAAAGGGTGTTGTCGAGGCTGAAGGCAGCAGCAAAGCCCGCAGCCCCCATGTCTGTGGGGCTACACAAGCGGTTCCCAAAGAGCTTTAGAACTAGGCATAGTTTTCCCTGCTGGCTCCTTGGGCGGGGAACCCATCTCCAACCGTATGGCCATTTTTGTGCATGGTGCGGCGCCAAGTGGGAAAGGGTGGTTTTGAGGCTGAAGGCAGCAGGAAATCCCGCAGCCCCCAGATCTGTTGGGCTACGCAAGCGGTTCACAAAGAGCCTTAGAACAAGGCATAGTTTTCCCTGCTGGCTCCTTGGACGGGGGACCCACTGCTTGCCGTATGGCCATTTTTGTGCCTGGCGTGGCACCAAGTGGGAAAGGGTTGTGTCGAGGCTGAAGCTAGCAGGAAAGCATGAAGCCCCCAGGTCTGTGGGGCTACGCAAGCGGTTCCCAAAGAGCTTTAGAACAAGGCAGAGTTTTCCCTGCTGGCTCTTTGGGCGGGGGATCCATCTCCATCCATATGTTCATTTTTGTGCTTGGCGTGGCGCCAAGTGGGAAAGGGTGGTGTGAGGCTGAAGGCAGCAGGAAAGCCCGCAGCCCCCAGGTCTTTGGGGCTACGCAAGTGGTTCCCAAAGAGCTTTAGAACAAGGCACAGTTTTCCCTCCTGGCTGTTTGGGCGCGGGACCCATCTCCAGCCGTATGGCCATTATTGTGCCTGGCGCGGTGCCCAGTGGGAAAGCGTGGTGTCGAGGCTGAAGGCAGCAGTAAAGCCCGCAGCCCCCAGGTCTGTGGGGCTACGCAAGCGGTTCCCAAAGAGCTTTAGAACAAGGCATAGTTTTCCCTGCTGGCTCCTTGGGCGGGGGACCCATCTCCAGCCGTATGGCCATTTTTGTGCATTGCGCGGCGCCAAGTGGGAAAGGGTGGCTTTGAGGCTGAAGGCAGCAGCAAAGCCCACAGCCCCCAGGTCTGTGGGGCTACGCAAGCGGTTCCCAAAGAGCTTTAGAACAAGGCATAGTTTTCCCTGCTGGCTCCTTGGGCGGGGGACCCATTGACTGCCGTATGGCCATTTTTATGCCTGGCGTGGCACCAAGTGGGAAAGGGTGGTGTCGAGGCTGAAGGCAGCAGGAAAGCCTGCAGCCCCCAAGTCTGTGGGGCTACGCAAGCGGTTCCCAAAGAGCTTTAGAACAAGGCATAGTTTTTCCTGCTGGCTCTTTGGACGTGGAACCCATCTCCAGCCATAGGCCTTTTTTGTGACTGTCCTGGCGCCCAGAGGAAAAGGGTGGTTTTGAGGCTGAAGGCAGCAGGAAAGCCCGCAGCCCCCAGGTCTGTGGGACAATGCAAGCGGTTCCGAAAGAGCCTTAGAACAAGGCATAGTTTTCCCTGCTGCCTCCTTGGGCGGAGACTCATCTCCAGCCGTATGGCGGTTTTTGTGCCTGGCGCGGTGCCTAGAGGGAAAGGGTGTTGTCGAGGCTGAAGGCAGCAGGAAGGCCCGCAGCCCCCAGGTCTGTGGGGCTACGCAAGCGGTTCCCAAAGAGCCTTAGAACAAGGCATAGTTTTCCCTGCTGACTCCTTGGGCGTGGCACCAATCTCCAGCCGTATGTCTATTTTTGTGCATGGCTCGGCGCCAAGTGGGAAAGGGTGTTGTCGAGGCTGAAGGCAGCAGCAAAGCCCGCAGCCCCCAGGTCTGTGGGGCTACACAAGCGGTTCCCAAAGAGCTTTAGAACAAGGCATAGTTTTCCCTGCTGGCTCCTTGGGCGGGGGACCCATCTCCAGCCGTATGGCCATTTTTGTGCCTGGCATGGCACCAAGTGGGAAAGGGTGGTGTCGAGGCTGAAGGCAGCAGGAAGGTTTGCAGCCCGCAGGTCTGTGGGAAAACGCAAGCGGTTCCCAAAGAGCTTTAGAACAAGGCATAGTTTTCCCTGCTGGCTCTTTGGCGGTGGCACCCATCTCCAGCCGTATGGCGATTTTTGTGCGTGGCGCGGCGCCAAGTGGGAAAGGGTCTTGTCGAGGCTGAAGGCAGCAGCAAAGCCCGCAGCCCCCAGGTCTGTGGGGCTACACAAGCGGTTCCCAAAGAGCTTTAGAACTAGGCATAGTTTTCCCTGCTGGCTCCTTGGGCGGGGAACCCATCTCCAACCGTATGGCCATTTTTGTGCATGGTGCGGCGCCAAGTGGGAAAGGGTGGTTTTGAGGCTGAAGGCAGCAGGAAATCCCGCAGCCCCCAGATCTGTTGGGCTACGCAAGCGGTTCACAAAGAGCCTTAGAACAAGGCATAGTTTTCCCTGCTGGCTCCTTGGACGGGGGACCCACTGCTTGCCGTATGGCCATTTTTGTGCCTGGCGTGGCACCAAGTGGGAAAGGGTTGTGTCGAGGCTGAAGCTAGCAGGAAAGCATGAAGCCCCCAGGTCTGTGGGGCTACGCAAGCGGTTCCCAAAGAGCTTTAGAACAAGGCAGAGTTTTCCCTGCTGGCTCTTTGGGCGGGGGATCCATCTCCATCCATATGTTCATTTTTGTGCTTGGCGTGGCGCCAAGTGGGAAAGGGTGGTGTCGAGGCTGAAGGCAGCAGGAAAGCCCGCAGCCCCCAGGTCTTTGGGGCTACGCAAGTGGTTCCCAAAGAGCTTTAGAACAAGGCATAGTTTTCCCTGCTGGCTCCTTGGGCGCGGGACCCATTGCCTGCCGTATGGCCATTTTTATGCCTGGCGTGGCACCAAGTGGGAAAGGGTGGTGTCGAGGCTGAAGGCAACAGGAAAGCCTGCAGCCCCCAAGTCTGTGGGGCTACGCAAGCGGTTCCCAAAGAGCTTTAGAACAAGGCATAGTTTTCCCTGATGGCTCTTTGGACGTGGAACCCATCTCCAGCCATAGGCCTTTTTTGTGACTGTCCTGGCGCCCAGACGAAAAGGGTGGTTTTGAGGCTGAAGGCAACAGGAAAGCCCGCAGCCCCCAGGTCTGTGGGACAATGCAAGCGGTTCCGAAAGAGCCTTAGAACAAGGCATAGTTTTCCCTGCTGCCTCCTTGGGCGGGAGACTCATCTCCAGCCGTATGGCGGTTTTTGTGCCTGGCGCGGTGCCTAGAGGGAAAGGGTGTTGTCGAGGCTGAAGGCAGCAGGAAGGCCCGCAGCCCCCAGGTCTGTGGGGCTACGCAAGCGGTTCCCAAAGAGCCTTAGAACAAGGCATAGTTTTCCCTGCTGACTCCTTGGGCGTGGCACCAATCTCCAGCCGTATGTCTATTTTTGTGCATGGCTCGGCGCCAAGTGGGAAAGGGTGTTGTCGAGGCTGAAGGCAGCAGCAAAGCCCGCAGCCCCCACGTCTGTGGGGCTACACAAGCGGTTCCCAAAGAGCTTTAGAACAAGGCATAGTTTTCCCTGCTGGCTCCTTGGGCGGGGGACCCATCTCCAGCCGTATGGCCATTTTTGTGCCTGGCATGGCACCAAGTGGGAAAGGGTGGTGTCGAGGCTGAAGGCAGCAGGAAGGTTTGCAGCCCGCAGGTCTGTGGGAAAACGCAAGCGGTTCCCAAAGAGCTTTAGAACAAGGCATAGTTTTCCCTGCTGGCTCTTTGGCGGTGGCACCCATCTCCAGCCGTATGGCGATTTTTGTGCGTGGCGCGGCGCCAAGTGGGAAAGGGTGTTGTCGAGGCTGAAGGCAGCAGCAAAGCCCGCAGCCCCCAGGTCTGTGGGGCTACGCAAGCTGTTCCCAAAGAGCTTTAGAACAAGGCACAGTTTTCCCTCCTGGCTGTTTGGGCGGGGGATCCAGCTCCATCCATATGTCCATTTTTGTGCTTGGCGCGGCGCCAAGTGGGAAAGGCTGGTGTCGAGGCTGAAGGCAGCAGGAAAGCCCGCAGCCCCCAGGTCTGTGGGGCTACGCAAGTGGTTCCCAAAGAGCCTTAGAACAAGGCATAGTTTTCCCTGCTGGCTCCTTGGGCGGGGGACCCATCTCCAGCCGTATGGCCATTTTTGTGCATTGCGCGGCGCCAAGTGGGAAAGGGTGGTGTCGAGGCTGAAGGCAGCAGGAAAGCCCGCAGCCCCCAGGTCTGTGGGGCTACGCATGTGGTTCCCAAAGAGCTTTAGAACAAGGCATAGTTTTCCCTGCTGGCTCCTTGGGCGGGGGACCCATTGCCTGCCGTATGGCCATTTTTATGCCTGGCGTGGCACCAAGGGGGAAAGGGTGGTGTCGAGGCTGAAGGCAACAGGAAAGCCTGCAGCCCCCAAGTCTGTGGGGCTACGCAAGCGGTTCCCAAAGAGCTTTAGAACAAGGCATAGTTTTCCCTGATGGCTCTTTGGACGTGGAACCCATCTCCAGCCATAGGCCTTTTTTGAGACTGTCCTGGCGCCCAGACGAAAAGGGTGGTTTTGAGGCTGAAGGCAACAGGAAAGCCCGCAGCCCCCAGGTCTGTGGGACAATGCAAGCGGTTCCGAAAGAGCCTTAGAACAAGGCATAGTTTTCCCTGCTGCCTCCTTGGGCGGGAGACTCATCTCCAGCCGTATGGCGGTTTTTGTGCCTGGCGCGGTGCCTAGAGGGAAAGGGTGTTGTCGAGGCTGAAGGCAGCAGGAAGGCCCGCAGCCCCCAGGTCTGTGGGGCTACACAAGCGGTTCCCAAAGAGCTTTAGAACAAGGCATAGTTTTCCCTGCTGGCTCCTTGGGCGGGGGACCCATCTCCAGCCGTATGGCCATTTTTGTGCCTGGCGTGGCACCAAGTGGGAAAGGGTGCTGTCGAGGCTGAAGCTAGCAGGAAAGCCTGCAGCCCCCAGGTCTGTGGGGCTACGCAAGATGTTCCCAAAGAGCTTTAGAACAAGGCACAGTTTTCCCTCCTGGCTGTTTGGGCGGGGGATCCAGCTCCATCCATATGTCCATTTTTGTGCTTGGCGCGGCGCCAAGTGGGAAAGGCTGGTGTCGAGGCTGAAGGCAGCAGGAAAGCCCGCAGCCCCCAGGTCTGTGGGGCTACGCAAGCGGTTCCCAAAGAGCTTTAGAACAAGGCATAGTTTTCCCTGCTGGCTCTTTGGGCGTGGCACACATCTCCAGCCATATGGCCATTTTTGGGCCTGGCACGGCACCGAGTGGGAAAGGGTGGTGTCGAGGCTGAAGGCAGCAGGAAAGCCTGCAGCCCCCAGGTCTGTGGGGCTACACAAGCGGTTCCCAAAGAGCTTTAGAACAAGGCACAGTTTTCCCTGCTGGCTCCTTGGGCGTGGGACCCATCTCCAGCCGTATGGCCATTTTTGTGCATGGCGCGGCGCCAAGTGGGAAAGGGTGGTGTCGAGGCTGAAGGCAGCAGGAAAGCCTGCAGCCCCCAGGTCTGTGGGGCTACGCAAGCGGTTCCCAAAGAGATTTAGAACAAGGCATAGTTTTCCCTGCTGGCTCCTTGGGCGGGGGACCCATCTCCAGCCATATGGCCATTTTTGTGCATTGTGCGGCGCCAAGTGGGAAAGGGTGGTTTTGAGGCTGAAGGCAGCAGGAAAGCCCGCAGCCCCCAGATCTGTTGGGCTACGCAAGCTGTTCCCAAAGAGCTTTAGAACAAGGCATAGGTTTCCGTGCTGCATCCTTGCGCGGGGGACCCATATCTACCCATAGGCCATTTTTGTGCCTGGCGCGGCACCTGGTGGGAAAGGGTGTTGTCGAGGCTGAAGGCAGCAGGAAAGCCTGCAGCCCCCAGGTCTGTGGGGCTACGCAAGTGGTTCCCAAAGAGCCTTAGAACAAGGCATAGTTTTCCCTGCTGACTCCTTGGGCGTGGCACCAATCTCCAGCCGTATGTCTATTTTTGTGCATGGCTCGGCGCCAAGTGGGAAAGGGTGTTGTCGAGGCTGAAGGCAGCAGCAAAGCCCGCAGCCCCCAGGTCTGTGGGGCTACACAAGCGGTTCCCAAAGAGCTTTAGAACAAGGCATAGTTTTCCCTGCTGGCTCCTTGGGCGGGGGACCCATCTCCAGCCGTATGGCCATTTTTGTGCCTGGCGTGGCACCAAGTGGGAAAGGGTGGTGTCGAGGCTGAAGCTAGCAGGAAAGCCTGCAGCCCCCAGGTCTGTGGGGCTACGCAAGCTGTTCCCAAAGAGCTTTAGAAGAAGGCATAGTTTTCCCTGCTGGCTCTTTGGGCGGGGGATCCAGCTCCATCCATATGTCCATTTTTGTGCTTGGCGCGGCGCGAAGTGGGAAAGGCTGGTGTCGAGGCTGAAGGCAGCAGGAAAGCCCGCAGCCCCCAGGTCTGTGGGGCTACGCAAGCGGTTCCCAAAGAGCTTTAGAACAAGGCATAGTTTTCCCTGCTGGCTCTTTGGGCGTGGCACACATCTCCAGCCATATGGCCATTTTTGGGCCTGGCACGGCACCGAGTGGGAAAGGGTGGTGTCGAGGCTGAAGGCAGCAGGAAAGCCTGCAGCCCCCAGGTCTGTGGGGCTACACAAGTGGTTCCCAAAGAGCTTTAGAACAAGGCATAGTTTTCCCTGCTGGCTGTTTGGGCGGGAGACCCATCTCCAGCCGTAAGGCCATTTTTGTGCCTAGCGCGGCGCCCAGTGGGAAAGCGTGGTGTCGAGGCTGAAGGCAGCAGGAAAGCCTGCAGCCCCCAGGTCTGTGGGGCTACGCAAGCGGTTCCCAAAGAGCTTTAGAACAAGGCATAGTTTTCCCTGCTGGCTCCTTGGGCGGGGGACCCATCTCCAGCCGTATGGCGATTTTTGTGCGTGGCGCGGCGCCAAGTGGGAAAGGGTGTTGTCGAGGCTGAAGGCAGCAGCAAAGCCCGCAGCCCCCATGTCTGTGGGGCTACACAAGCGGTTCCCAAAGAGCTTTAGAACTAGGCATAGTTTTCCCTGCTGGCTCCTTGGGCGGGGAACCCATCTCCAACCGTATGGCCATTTTTGTGCATGGTGCGGCGCCAAGTGGGAAAGGGTGGTTTTGAGGCTGAAGGCAGCAGGAAATCCCGCAGCCCCCAGATCTGTTGGGCTACGCAAGCGGTTCACAAAGAGCCTTAGAACAAGGCATAGTTTTCCCTGCTGGCTCCTTGGACGGGGGACCCACTGCTTGCCGTATGGCCATTTTTGTGCCTGGCGTGGCACCAAGTGGGAAAGGCTTGTGTCGAGGCTGAAGCTAGCAGGAAAGCATGAAGCCCCCAGGTCTGTGGGGCTACGCAAGCGGTTCCCAAAGAGCTTTAGAACAAGGCAGAGTTTTCCCTGCTGGCTCTTTGGGCGGGGGATCCATCTCCATCCATATGTTCATTTTTGTGCTTGGCGTGGCGCCAAGTGGGAAAGGGTGGTGTGAGGCTGAAGGCAGCAGGAAAGCCCGCAGCCCCCAGGTCTTTGGGGCTACGCAAGCGGTTCCCAAAGAGCTTTAGAACAAGGCACAGTTTTCCCTGCTGGCTCCTTGGGCGTGGGACCCATCTCCAGCCGTATGGCCATTTTTGTGCATGGCGCGGCGCCAAGTGGGAAAGGGTGGTGTCGAGGCTGAAGGCAGCAGGAAAGCCCGCAGCCCCCAGGTCTGTGGGACAATGCAAGCGGTTCCGAAAGAGCCTTAGAACAAGGCATAGTTTTCCCTGCTGGCTCCTTGGGCGGGGGACCCATCTCCAGCCGTATGGCCATTTTTGTGCATGGCGCGGCGCCAAGTGGGAAAGGGTGGATTTGAGGCTGAAGGCAGCAGCAAAGCCCGCAGCCCCCAGGTCTGTGGGGCTACGCATGTGGTTCCCAAAGAGCTTTAGAACAAGGCATAGTTTTCCCTGCTGGCTCCTTGGGCGGGGGACCCATTGCCTGCCGTATGGCCATTTTTATGCCTGGCGTGGCACCAAGTGGGAAAGGGTGGTGTCGAGGCTGAAGGCAACAGGAAAGCCTGCAGCCCCCAAGTCTGTGGGGCTACGCAAGCGGTTCCCAAAGAGCTTTAGAACAAGGCATAGTTTTCCCTGATGGCTCTTTGGACGTGGAACCCATCTCCAGCCATAGGCCTTTTTTGTGACTGTCCTGGCGCCCAGACGAAAAGGGTGGTTTTGAGGCTGAAGGCAACAGGAAAGCCCGCAGCCCCCAGGTCTGTGGGACAATGCAAGCGGTTCCGAAAGAGCCTTAGAACAAGGCATAGTTTTCCCTGCTGCCTCCTTGGGCGGGAGACTCATCTCCAGCCGTATGGCGGTTTTTGTGCCTGGCGCGGTGCCTAGAGGGAAAGGGTGTTGTCGAGGCTGAAGGCAGCAGGAAGGCCCGCAGCCCCCAGGTCTGTGGGGCTACACAAGCGGTTCCCAAAGAGCTTTAGAACAAGGCATAGTTTTCCCTGCTGGCTCCTTGGGCGGGGGACCCATCTCCAGCCGTATGGCCATTTTTGTGCCTGGCGTGGCACCAAGTGGGAAAGGGTGGTGTCGAGGCTGAAGCTAGCAGGAAAGCCTGCAGCCCCCCGGTCTGTGGGGCTACGCAAGATGTTCCCAAAGAGCTTTAGAACAAGGCACAGTTTTCCCTCCTGGCTGTTTGGGCGGGGGATCCAGCTCCATCCATATGTCCATTTTTGTGCTTGGCGCGGCGCCAAGTGGGAAAGGCTGGTGTCGAGGCTGAAGGCAGCAGGAAAGCCCGCAGCCCCCAGGTCTGTGGGGCTACGCAAGCGGTTCCCAAAGAGCTTTAGAACAAGGCATAGTTTTCCCTGCTGGCTCTTTGGGCGTGGCACACATCTCCAGCCATATGGCCATTTTTGGGCCTGGCACGGCACCGAGTGGGAAATGGTGGTGTCGAGGCTGAAGGCAGCAGGAAAGCCTGCAGCCCCCAGGTCTGTGGGGCTACACAAGCGGTTCCCAAAGAGCTTTAGAACAAGGCACAGTTTTCCCTGCTGGCTCCTTGGGCGTGGGACCCATCTCCAGCCGTATGGCCATTTTTGTGCATGGCGCGGCGCCAAGTGGGAAAGGGTGGTGTCGAGGCTGAAGGCAGCAGGAAAGCCTGCAGCCCCCAGGTCTGTGGGGCTACGCAAGCGGTTCCCAAAGAGCTTTAGAACAAGGCATAGTTTTCCCTCCTGGCTCCTTGGGCGGGGGACCCATCTCCAGCCATATGGCCATTTTTGTGCATTGTGCGGCGCCAAGTGGGAAAGGGTGGTTTTGAGGCTGAAGCCAGCAGGAAAGCCCGCAGCCCCCAGATCTGTTGGGCTACGCAAGCTGTTCCCAAAGAACTTTAGAACAAGGCATAGGTTTCCGTGCTGCATCCTTGCGCGGGGGACCCATATCTATCCATAGGCCATTTTTGTGCCTGGCGCGGCACCTGGTGGGAAAGGGTGTTGTCGAGGCTGAAGGCAGCAGGAAAGCCTGCAGCCCCCAGGTCTGTGGGGCTACGCAAGTGGTTCCCAAAGAGCCTTAGAACAAAGCATAGTTTTCCCTGCTGACTCCTTGGGCGTGGCACCAATCTCCAGCCGTATGTCTATTTTTGTGCATGGCTCGGCGCCAAGTGGGAAAGGGTGTTGTCGAGGCTGAAGGCAGCAGCAAAGCCCGCAGCCCCCAGGTCTGTGGGGCTACACAAGCGGTTCCCAAAGAGCTTTAGAACAAGGCATAGTTTTCCCTGCTGGCTCCTTGGGCGGGGGACCCATCTCCAGCCGTATGGCCATTTTTGTGCCTGGCGTGGCACCAAGTGGGAAAGGGTGGTGTCGAGGCTGAAGCTAGCAGGAAAGCCTGCAGCCCCCAGGTCTGTGGGGCTACGCAAGCTGTTCCCAAAGAGCTTTAGAAGAAGGCATAGTTTTCCCTGCTGGCTCTTTGGGCGGGGGATCCAGCTCCATCCATATGTCCATTTTTGTGCTTGGCGCGGCGCCAAGTGTGAAAGGCTGGTGTCGAGGCTGAAGGCAGCAGGAAAGCCCGCAGCCCCCAGGTCTGTGGGGCTACGCAAGCGGTTCCCAAAGAGCTTTAGAACAAGGCATAGTTTTCCCTGCTGGCTCTTTGGGCGTGGCACACATCTCCAGCCATATGGCCATTTTTGGGCCTGGCACGGCACCGAGTGGGAAAGGGTGGTGTCGAGGCTGAAGGCAGCAGGAAAGCCTGCAGCCCCCAGGTCTGTGGGGCTACACAAGTGGTTCCCAAAGAGCTTTAGAACAAGGCATAGTTTTCCCTGCTGGCTGTTTGGGCGGGGGACCCATCTCCAGCCGTAAGGCCATTTTTGTGCCTAGCGCGGCGCCCAGTGGGAAAGCGTGGTGTCGAGGCTGAAGGCAGCAGGAAAGCCTGCAGCCCCCAGGTCTGTGGGGCTACGTAAGCGGTTCCCAAAGAGCTTTAGAACAAGGCATAGTTTTCCCTGCTGGCTCCTTGGGCGGGGGACCCATCTCCAGCCGTATGGCCATTTTTGTGCCTGGCGCGGCGCCCAGAGGGAAAGGGTGGTTTTGAGGCTGAAGGCAGCAGGAAAGCCTGCAGCCCCCAGGTCTGTGGGGCTACGCACGCGGTTCCCAAAGACCTTTAGAACAAGGCATAGTTTTCCCTGCTGACTCCTTTGGCGGAGGACCCATTGCCTGCCGTATGGCCATTTTTGCGCCTGGCGTGGCACCAAGTGGGAAAGGGTGTTGTCGAGGCTGAAGGCAGCAGGAAAGCCCGCAGCCCCCAGGTCTGTGGGGCTACGCAAGCGGTTCCCAAAGACCTTTAGAACAAGGCATAGTTTTCCCTGCTGGCTCTTTGGGCAGGGGACCCATCTCCAGCCGTATGGCCATTTATGTGCCTGGCGCGGCGCCAAGTGGGAAAGGGTGGCTTTGAGGCTGAAGGCAGCAGGAAAGCCTGCAGCCCCCAAGTCTCTGGGGCCAAGGAAGCGGTTCCCAAAGAGCTTTAGAACAAGGCATAGTTTTCCCTGCTGGCTCTTTGGGTAGGGGACCCATCCCCAGCCATATGGCCATTTTTCTGCCTGGCGCTGCGCCAATTTGGAAAGGCTGGTGTCGAGTCTGAAGGCAGCAGGAAAGCCCGCAGCCCCCAGGTCTGTGGGGCTACGCAAGCAGTTCTCAAAGAGCTTTAGAACAAGGCATAGTTTTCCCTGCTGGCTCTTTGGGCAGGGGACCCATCTCCAGCCGTATGGCCATTTTTGTGCCTGGCGCGGCGCCAACTGGGAAAGGGTGGTGTCGAGGCTGAAGGCAGCAGGAAAGCCCGCAGCCCCCAGGTCTGTGGGGCTACGCAAGCAGTTCCCAAAGAGCTTTAGAACAAGGCATAGTTTTCCCTGCTGGCTCTTTGGGCGGGGGACCCATCTCCAGCCATATGGCCATTTATGTGCATGGCGCGGCGCCAAGTGGGAAAGGGTGGCTTTGAGGCTGAAGGCAGCAGCAAAGCCCGCAGCTCCCAGGTCTGTGGGGCTACACAAGTGGTTCCCAAGGAGCTTTAGAACAAGGCATAGTTTTCCCTGCTGGCTCTTTGGGCGGGGGACCCATCTCCAGTCGTATGGCCATTTTTGTGCCTGGCGCGGCGTCAAGTGGGAAAGGATGGTGTTGAGGCTGAAGGCGCCACGAAAGCCTGCGCCCGGAGTTTTCTTAATGACTTTTCTTAATGATGTCTCCACAGTGTGAAGTTTTGCAGGATTTGAGAAAGTAATAGACACAGTGAAATTGAGCCTATTGGAAACTTCCATACCTTTCCCTCCCTCTAAATCTCTGCTGTCCTGTAGTATCCACTGCCTGCAGCTGCTGTTGCAGGAGCAGACAGAGTGGTATCAGATTTAGCAAAAAGGGACATCATTAAGAGGATTCACTCGCCTTATTTTTCACCGGTGTGGCCAGTAAAGAAACCAAAAAGGCAATAGCTGTTCACAGTAGATTACCAAAAGTTGGATGCCAACACTGCATCCCTGACCTCTGCGGTTCCTAATATCGCGGAAATTGTGACAATGATAAAAGGAGCTGCCCATCCTTGGAGGGTTGCCTTAGATGTTAAAGACATATTTTTTTATGATTCCCCTCCTTGAGCAGGACAAAGCGCAGTTTGCATTCACATGGAAAGGAGTCCAATATACCTTTAACCGCTTTCCGCAAGGATACAAACATTCCCCTACTATTGCCCATAATGCTTTAGCTAAAGTGCTATCAGAGATTCCTGTTTCACAGGGATGTACAGTATACCAATATATTATTGATGACATCTTAATAGGGGGAGAGAACCAAGAAAGTGTACAAGACATGATGCAAAACATCCGAAAAACATTATCAGATTTGGGATTGGAAATTCCCGACTCAAAGTGTCAGGGACCCGCACAGGAAGTTAAATTCCTGGGGGTCTGGTGGATTAAGGGAGCTGCTTCTGTCCCTCAGGATACCCTGGAAAAAATAGAGCATGGCCAGAATCCATCCAGCGTGAAGGAGTTACAGCAAGTCCTGGGACTTTAAGTTATTGGCGTAAACACATCCCTGGCTTTTCCATCATTGCTCGCCCCCTTTATTGTTTGCTCAAAAAAGGTAAATCCTGGGAGTGGACTGAACAACACACTAATGCTCTGCAATTACTAATAAAGGAGCTAAGGTTATTCCAACAGCTTGGTCCTATACATCCAACTGACCCTGTCCATGTAGAATGGGGGTTCAGTGAACATGGTTCCCGTTGTAATTTATGGCAGAAGGGACCAGCAGGACCGGAGAGACCATTAGAATTTTGCTCCCACTCCTTCAATGATACTGAGAGCAGATATTCAGACCTGGAGAAGGGTTTACTGTCCCTGGTGCGAGCGTTGCAACGAGCAGAGCAGATAAGAAGAGAACAGAGCGTGATTGTTCGGGGCCCTTTTCGACTCCTAGATGTGGTCCGTAAAGGGACACCACCACCAGCTGGCATTGCCCAGAGACCTACAGTTCGAAAGTGGTATGCTTATTTAGAAGGCATTAATGAAATCAAGCCAGTCTCTGAAGGCAGTGTTAAAGTATCCAAGGCTACTTCACAAGGATACCAAAGGATATAGATGGTGCCCTATTGTTCCAGTCCCCACCAAATAGACCATCTCCGATCCAAGAAGCACCTCCTTTGAGGGACAGCAGTGATCTTACAGGAGTGTGGTTTACTGGTGCGTCATCTCACTGTGAAAAAAATAAGTGGAAATATAAGGCCGTAGCACTGGAAGTAACAACGGGAGAAAGAGCGATTGAAACAGGGGAGGGTAGGGGAACAAGTAGGGGAACTCAGAGCTGTCCTACTAGCTGCACAACATGGAGCCACCTCCTTTTACGCTGAGTCATATGCTGTTTTTAAAGGAGCCACTGAATGGCTAGGACACTGGGCAGCCAATGATTGGCAGGTGAATAGAGTCCCAGTTTGGGAGACAGATAATTGGAAGCAACTGTTGGAAACAGGAGGACAGAGACCATTGCACATTGCTTGGGTAAAAGGCCACGATCGTTCAAACTCGATCACTGCTCAGTTCAACCAACAGGTAGATGGCCTCACGCGGCTACAACAAATTGACATTGTAGATGATGGTCGGGAATGGGAACGCTTACTTGAATCGTTACATGTTAAACGTGGCCGCACAGGCCGTCCTGACCTGTATCGGGAAGGTGGGTGGCTTGTGTCGGTTAAGCTGTGCGAACAAATAGTAACTGCCTGGTCACAATGTCGCCTACGACTCAGCAAAGATCATCCGAGTAAGGCGCCTCCCTTACACATGCGGGACAAGAAAGCGTTGTGGCATTCATGGCAGCTTGATTATATTGGGCCCTTGAGATCATCAGGTGGGAAAAGATATGTCCTGGTAGGAGTGGAGATTATCTCCAGCCTCAGTATGGCCAGCAGTTTCAAACCAGCTACCAGGGACAACACAGTGAAAGGCCTAAAAGGGTGGCTCAGCACACTTCCCCTTCCCGAGGAAATCCAGAGTGATAACGTTTCACACTTTACGGCTTCGGTGGTACAAGATTGGGCCAAGGAAGAAGGGATTCGATGGGTATTTCATACTCCCTATTATCCCCAGGCTAATGGCATTGTTGAACGCACCAATAGATGGGTTAAGCGTTTTGCAAAAAGTCATGAACCTGGTTGGCATTTGCGATTGGATGATGCCATCTATCAACTAAATAACAGATGGAGTGGAGACGGCTGTCCTAAAATGAAAGCTTTCTGTGTGCCTGCCAATATTATCTCTCCAAAAGCTGCCAATGAACCGGGAAAATACCCCGGAAGATTTCACCCTGGACTACCTGTGCTAGTGAAAATGCCTCAAAATGGGACGGTGCCAATGGTGCTAGCTACTCCCAAAAATCCCTATGCATGGGAAGCCAAGGATTGTTCAGGGAAGATACACCGGATCAGCACCCGGTGGATCGCACCTTCTTTTTAACCCCGTTGGTCGAATAAGACCGAGCAGAGTTTCTTTTCCTTTATGTCTTACAGGAACCTTGGATGAGCTGTACAGACGGATTGGCCTACGCTACCTTTGAATGTCTCCAGGGAATCCTGACATTGAACCTGGCAATAATACTACTTTTATGATGTATGGCTATCTGGAGGCCCAAATTCTAAAATGACGAATTGGCAGATGGAATTGATGCTATTCAGTTTTACCTTTTTATTCCCTGTTGTTTGTAGTCAGAGAGACCCAGAGTGGCCATGGTCTCAAGCCTTTGTCGTCTGTAATACAAGACTACAGGGAGACCTCATGCTAACGCACCCTTTCCCAATCTAGACAAGCACAGTCTCTGGGGTTTCATCGGGATGTGTCTCAAAGTGACAAGCATTCTGGTTGGTGTCAAGACAAAGGTCTTGTGCTTTGAGAGTATTACTCTCACGAATGAATCCTTGTTGGTCTCGTGAAACGCATGCGTCAACATCAGCAGTTTGCCATTTAGTCTCATTTTGTCGTGCCCAACCTCTGTGCTGTGTTGGATAGAGTAGAGCTCCTTGGTGATTCAACCCCAGTGCGATGATTGGGTATATGGTGTATACTGAGGCATTGCGTATCGTTAAGGCAAAAGCTGTGGCTTTGCTCTCAGTGGGATCGTAGGTGAAATTAACCAGATACCACCTGGACTGAAATTTTCTCTCAAACTCAATTGCATTATCCCATATTACTTTTCGAATTTCAGTGGGCAAGGTGCCTTCTTCACCTTCCCTTATGATTTATGAGTTTTTGCAAAACGCTTAACCAATCCGTTGGTGCATTCAACAATGCCATTAGCCTGAGGATAATAGGGAGTATGAAATACCCATCGAATCCCTTCTTCTTTGGCCCAATCTTGTACCACCGAAGCCGTAAAGTGTGAACCGTTATCACTTTGGATTTCCTCGGGAAGGGGAAGTGTGCTGAACCACCCTTTTAGGCCTTTCACTGTGTTGTCCCTGGTAGCTGGTTTGAAACTGCTGGCCATACTGAGGCTGGAGATAATCTCCACTCCTACCAGGACATATCTTTTCCCACCTGATGATCTCAAGGGCCCAATATAATCAAGCTGCTATGAATGCCACAACGCTTTCTTGTCCCGCATGTGTAAGGGAAGCGCCTTACTCGGATGATCTTTGCTGAGTCGTAGGCGACATTGTGACCAGGCAGTTACTATTTGTTCGCACAGCTTAACTGACACAGGCCACCCCCGGGCTAGACCTTCCTGATACAGATCAGTACGGCCTGTATGGCCAGGCTTAATATGTAACCATTCGAGTAAGCGTTCCCATTCCCGCCCGTCATCTACAATGTCAATTTGTTGTAGCCGCGTGAGGCTATCTACCTGTTGGTTGAACTGAGCAGTGATCGAGTTTGAACGATCGTGGCCTTTTACCCAAGCAATGTGCAATGTTCTCTGTCCTCCTATTTCCAACAGTTGCTTCCAGCTATCTGTCTCCCAGATTGGGACTCTATTCACCTGCCAATCATTGGCTGCCCAGTGTCCTAGCCATTCAGTGGCTCCTTTAAAAACAGCATATGAGTCAGTGTAAATGTAAGTAGCCCCATGTTGTGCAGCTAGTAGGACGGCTCTGAGTTCCCCTACTTGTGCCCTACCTTCTCCTGTTTCAATTGCTCTTTCCCCCGCTGCTACTTCCAGTGCTACGGCCTTGTATTTCCACTTGCTGTTCTCACGGTGAGATGACGCACCAGTAAACCACACTCCTGTAAGATCACTGCCTTCTTTCAGAGGAGGTGCTTCTTGGATTGGAGATGGTCTGTTTGGTGGGGAGTGGAACAATAGGGCACCATCTATATCCTTCTGGAGCATGGATACTTTGATACTACCTTCAGAGATTGGCATGATATCATTAGTGCCTTCTCAATAAGCATACCACTTTCGAACTGTGGGTTTCTGGGCAATGCCGGCTGGCGGTGCTGTCCCTTTACGGACCACATCTAGGAGTCGAAAAGGGCCCCGAACAATCACGCTCTGTTCTCTCCTTATCTGCTCTGCTCGTTGCAACGCTCGCACCAGGGACAGTAAACCCTTCTCCAGGTCTGAATATCTGCTCTCAGTATCATTAAGGCGTGAGAGCTAAATTCTAATGGTCTCTCCGGTCCTGCTGGTCCCTTTTGCCATAAATTACAACGGGAACCATGTTCACTGAACCCCCATTCTACATGGACAGGGTCAGTTGGATGTATGGGGCCAAGTTGTTGGAATAACCTTAGCTCTTCTATTTGCAATTCTAGTGCATTAGTATGTTGTTCAGTCCACTCCCAGGATTTACCTTTTTTGAGCAAACAATAAAGGGGGCGAGCAATGATGGAAAAGCCAGGGATGTGTTTACGCCAATAACTTAAAGTTCCAAGAACTTGCTGTAACTCCTTCGTGCTGGAAGGATTCTGTCCATGTTCTATTTTTTCAGGGTATCCTGAGGGACAGAAGCAGCTCCCTTAATCCACCAGACCCCCCAGGAATTTAACTTCCTGTGCGGGTCCCTGACACTTTGAGTCGGGAATTTCCAATCCCAAATCTGATAATGTTTTTCGGATGTTTTGCATCATGTCTTGTACACTTTCTTGGCTCTCTCCCCCTATTAAGATGTCGTCAATATATTGGTATACCGTACATCCCTGTGAAACAGGAATCTCTGATAGCACTTTAGCTAAAGCATTATGGGCAATAGTGGGGGAATGTTTGTATCCTTGCGGAAAGCGGTTAAAGGTATATTGAACTCCTTTCCATGTGAATGCAAACTGCGCTTTGTCCTGCTCAAGGAGGAGAATCATAAAAAAAATATGTCTTTAACATCTAAGGCAGCCACCCAAGCATGGGCAGCTCCTTCTATCATTGCCACAATTTCCGCGATATTAGGAACCGCAGCGGTCAGGGGTGCAGTGTTGGCGTTTAATTTTCCGTAATCTACTGTGAACAGCTATTGCCTTTTTGGTTTCTTTACTGGCCACACTGGTGAATTATAAGGCGCGTGAGTCCTCTTAATGATGTTTCTTTTTTCTAAATCTGATACCACCCCGTCTGCTCCTGCAAGTGCAGCTGCAGGCAGTGGGTACTGTCAGACGTTGGTAATTTTAGAAGGAGGCAAAAGTATAGATGTTTCTAATAGCCCCAATTTAACTGTGTCTAATCCTTTTTTGCGTCCTGCAAAACTCCACACAGTTCCATCTCCATCTGGGAGTTTCCACATTCGCCCACGCAGTACGTCAAATCCTAGGAGGTTAGTACGTGAGGCACCCACTAACGCTTCTGCCCTAGTCATTCGCTGCTCTCCCCGGCAACCAGAGGTTAATTTTTGCATTGGGGCATGTTTTTACCACACCATCAATTCCCGTGAAGTTGACTCTGCGTCGGGTGGGATTTATACCTAGAAGTTGTGCTCTTTCGTTAGTGATTGCAGACATTTGGGCTCCGGTATCAATAATAAAATTTACCAATATCTTCCGGGGGTCCAACAGGAATGACAATAACGGGTTCGGAGTCTTTATGAGAGCGCCATTGGATTGCTAGTACCTGCCAGACAGGGTGGCTCACTGCCCTCCCCGGGGATAGGAGTGTTTTGGCTGGGACTCTGTCAAATCAATCAAGTTACGTTTCGGTGCAGAAGGCACAATTTTCTCACGGCTTGGGGATTCTCTGGTTAGGCTTTTCTCCCCAGCCGCATTATTCTTTCTAGGTAGAGATTGGACTAGCGTACAGAGATCTCCCGTAGGGTCACCGCGCAAGAATTGTCGGGGCACCCCTAATTGTAGGGCTTTACGCCACAACTCATTTCGGTCCTTATCAGGCTTAAACCTTCCCTCTGATTTAGGGTTTTGAGTGTGAGTTTGGACTTGGCGAACCTTTCGCGGGTGTTCGGAGGATTTCTCACTAGTTAGGCTGGCCCAGCCCATTCGGCGCCCATATTGATCTATTTCCTGTACATTCCAGGTGGGCATGTAGTGACAACGGCCCCGCCCATGAGCACCCCCGAGCATCCCGTATACGATCTTGAGTGCGAACAAGGAACGGTTTCAGGCAATCGGGCAGACCACGGATGAGAGGGGCTAATCGATCCGGGTCGATAGCAGCTGACATTGGGGATTTCTGAAATTCCTCTCTGTCATACATGGCTTGCAGACAAGCTGCTTTCCGTACAGCCGCAAACAGATCAGAGTAGCCTGTAGCTCTAATCTCTAACGGCTCCCCCCTCTCTCGCGGATCCATACCCCTTGCCCAAAAGGCTGCTCGAGCGGTTAGGGAATAATTATGATCCCCAGGCATAGTGGTTAAAAACACTCCTGGTCCCCAAGAGTCTCCTGCTTCTTCCTCACTCAGCATAATTCTGTGCCCCCCTTCAGAAGAAACTCGCCACACGTACTCAACAGCCGACTCTTCTGGTCACCTCGAATATTTCTCCCTTATTTTTGTTAACTCGGTTGGTGTCCATGGAACGGTACGCACAGTGGTGTGAATTTCATCACCATCATCAACTGCAGTTTCAGTTTTAACCAGAGGACGTAAAGGAAAAACTTGGGATTTCAAAGTAAAAGTCCTTTCCTCCTCATCTTCTTCGTCATCCTCACTATTAGACAAAAAAATCTCCGGTCTGGGTTCCGGAATTTGGATAACACAGTAACTTACGAATCTGTTGGACCTGAGTCGAGGGCTGCATTTTATCTAAGAGCCCGGTCACCCTTTCAATAACATTTTAAGTTGGCGATTTTTCACTCCCAAGTTGAGCATTCCGGTTTCCTAAACATTCATTCTCACTCACAAGCTTATCGACTTGAGTTCTTAATTTTTCTCCTGTCTCCTTTTGCAAGGCTAATGATGACTTCAGCACCTCATTCTCCGATTTCAGGGTTGCATATTCTACAGCTGAAATCAGATTAGGAGCGGGGGTTTCTCTAGCTTCTTGTTGTGCACAAGATAAACAGGCGCCTAACACAGCACAAATCACACCCTTGCCTTTCCCCGCTCTGAGCTTCTGTGAAACCCGACGCTCTTCAATACGTTCCACCACTTTCTCTTCATCCTTCCAAAATTTTTGGGCCCACTCCTTCCCAGCCTGGGAAGGGGCACAATCATATTTTTGCAGCAGTTTATCCATGGCAATCCTGCCGACTACGCCAAATTCTGTTGCGTGAAACGGGGCCAAGCGGTTTTGGCAGAAGATAAACCCCCTTGCGTTCTAACACTCCTCACCGAGGTGGGAGGCTAGCTGCGGCTGGGTTTCAATTCTGAGTGATGCCCAATTCAGCACTATCAGGCCAATC
This sequence comes from Rissa tridactyla, assembly GCF_028500815.1. NCBI lineage: Eukaryota > Metazoa > Chordata > Aves > Charadriiformes > Laridae > Rissa > Rissa tridactyla. Next base: position 529,265 of record NW_026529649.1, read on the forward strand.
GCGTTTAATATGTGTTAAACTAGTACGATTTGGAGACACTAATAGTGGGCTGCACCTTCAGTCTAGTCGTGCTCCTGAACCAGCATGGCCTCTCTCAAGTTTTGGTCGCCTTCAGTGAGAAAGCGAAACGACTAGCTACTGAAACAGTGCAGTTTATTTAAACAACAGATATACAGGTTCTTTAGGATTGCCGGTGATAAATACACTGTCTGCAAAGCACGTGCAAATAAAGACATTGTTAAATATACAAACGCGCGACAAAATTATAAACGATACAGCCTGGCTATAAATGTAGGGTAGAGATTCTCTCGAGAAATTTCTAGAGTCCCCGAGAAAGCACTCGGTGTAATCAAAGTCTTACCCAAAGGCATTCTTATGGGGGGGAAGAAAGGCTCAGCCCGTCTACTGATCCCAGAAAACAGCGGTGGGATTCTTCGCGATGGTGTCTTCCCTGACATCCCCTCTCTCTTGGGCTATTTTTATATTATTTTTTTATCTTCAAAGTGGAGTTTGAGTGACTTTAGTCATATGTACTTTTATTATGATTAATGTACTCAAGGAGGAGTGTTCACACCTCGGGGGCGGACAGCCTCCGGGATGGAGGTGTGTTTTGGTACATTGTGGTGAGCAAAGTTCGCACAAAAGGACAGCATTTCATCAACATTTGACGAAATGTTGGCTCGGGTAGCGTGTAGGCCGCTTATCAGTTCCGTAGTACCATCTCGTCCCCATATCTGCTATTCGTCACAAGGGAAGGCCACGGAACAAGCGCGTTCCGTTCCATCCCTCGTGTAGTTTCGCAAACAACCTTGTACAGGGAATCACAGCTGTTGCATTCTTCGTGTGCTAGCTGCGGCTGTATTCTACCTCAGAAGCCTCTTGATTTTATGACTTTCCTTAATGTGTGAACAATGCTGTATTTTTGTATTCTTGGCCAATTTAGTAATTATTCCACAAGAACACACATTGGTTGCCGATTTATCGACGGGTCTAATCACCACAGGCCAACTGTAATTAAAACCATCTATGTAGACTCTACCAAAGCGGACAAATACAACACTGGTTGTTACAAAATTATGGCGCCAAATTCAGATTGCTGGCACAATTTCACTTTCATCAAACCTACAGTAGTGTACTGTATTTGGGGCTACAAGGGCACAGAATTGTTATTTGCATTTATGATTGACTCAAATACACCTGAACTTGCTGAAATGAATCCAGAACCTACACCCCACAAACTCTCAAAGGCTCGCTCTTCTAAGAGAAAAAAACCACCTCTCTCTTTTCTAAGCCCTCCATTAGACTAACTCCTTACATTTTCAACATTGGCCCTTACGTTATTAAACACACACAGGTCAACAACAGGTACTGTTTAATCCCACATATTCCCTCAAACGAGCAGAATTATCAATGCAGATTAAAATCTCTGCGATCAAACCCACCTGCTTACCGTTCCTGAGTACATCTTATGCAGAATGGTCAGCATGGTTACGCAAACGAACTCTTGCCACTTCACACGGACGGAAGAGGGATGCGACTGGTATCTTAGGAACAGGCCTGGGAGTCTTGAATAGTATAGATGCTGAGATACTTGCCAACAAACTAGTCACAACCACTACTGATCTGGACAAATTAAGACATCCCCTACGGTCCTCTCTATTAGCATTGGGAAACCACCAAGGGCTTTTATCGAATATATTGCCTCAATGGGAAGAAACGGGTGAAAAAGACCATCAGCTGATCACAGATGCACTTGGTACAACCCAAACCAATGTTTCCTTGGCTCTTAGTTGTATCCAAGCCGAATTGTGGATGCAATCTATGACAGCCGCAATCATAAGGGAAGGTGAAGAAGGCACCTTGCCCACCGAAATTCGAAAAGTAATATGGGATAACGCAATTGAATTTGAGAAAAGATTTCAGTCCAGGTGGTATCTGGTTAATTTCACCTACGATCCCACTGAGAGCAAAGCCACAGCTTTTGCCTTAACGATACGCAATGCCTCAGTATACACCATATACCCAATCATCGCACTGGGGTTGAATCACCAAGGAGCTCTACTCTATCCAACACAGCACAGAGGTTGGGCACGACAAAATGAGACTAAATGGCAAACTGCTGATGTTGACGCATGCGTTTCACGAGACCAACAAGGATTCATTCGTGAGAGTAATACTCTCAAAGCACAAGACCTTTGTCTTGACACCAACCAGAATGCTTGTCACTTTGGGACACATCCCGATGAAACCCCAGAGACTGTGCTTGTCTAGATTGGGAAAGGGTGCGTTAGCATGAGGTCTCCCTGTAGTCTTGTATTCAGAGATGACATAGTAATCACTCAAATCTTTGTGTTTGAACTTTACTAACACAAACTTACGGGATGCGACTTCAATTATTAAGCTCCTGTTACGTCTTTTCAATTGCTACAACCTAATCACACGTTGATTCGAGATTGTTGCCTACCCCTATCGGAATGAATCTCTCCCTGGTGAAGAAGCTGCTAAAACACAATGAATTGAAGCGACTCTTGAAAGAGGCCCAAGAAAATAGACAGACAACTTTGATTACCGTCCATCATAAGGTTGAAGAAATACACCAAGCGTTGGAAAGAGTGAAGAGAGGCGGAGGACATAGATGGGGAGATACTCTTTTTGGATGGTCACTGACAGTTACAGGACTTTATAACAAGATGCTTCACTCTGTTGTTGTTTTACTAATAGTCACTGTATTGTGCTTTGCTTAGACAATTGTTTTGCATGTTAGACTTTGGATTATGATGAAAAGTTTAAATCCCTTGATCACTCCACGAGAAGGATTTCCACTTGATATCCCTCACCAAAAGAACACATGTGATCTTTCTTATCAGTGTTGAATACGTCGACCTTGACAGACTGTAGACAAAGTTTTCCCTGCAGGCTCTTTGGGCGGGGGACCCATCTCCAGCCATATGGCCATTTCTGTGCCTGGCGCGGCACCTAGTGGGAAAGGGTGGTGTCGAGGCTGAAGGCAGCATGAAAGCCCGCAGCCCCCAGGTCTGTGGGGCTACGCAAGCGGTTCCCAAAGAGCTTTAGAACAAGGCATAGTTTTCCCTGCTGGCTCTTTGGGCGTGGGACCCATCTCAAGCCGTATGGCCATTTTTGTGCCTGGCGTGGCGCGAAGTGGGAAAGGGTGGTTTTGAGGCTGAAGGCAGCAGGAAAGCCCGCAGGCCCCAGGTCTGTGGGACAACGCAAGCGGTTCCCAAAGAGCTTTAGAACAAGGCAGAGTTTTCCCTGCTGGCTCCTTGGGCGGGGGACCCATCTCTAGCCATAGGCCCTTTTTGTGCCTGGCGCGACGCCAAGTGTGAAAGGGTGGTGTCGAGGCTGAAGGCAGCAGGAAATCCTGCAGCCCCCAGGTCTGTGGGGCTACACAAGTGGTTCCCAAAGACCTTTAGAATAAGGCATAGTTTTCCCTGCTGGCTCTTTGGGCGGGGGACCCATCTCCAGCCGTATGGCCATTTTTGTGCCTGGCCCGGCGCTCAGAGGGAAAGGGTGGTGTTGAGGCTGAAGGCAGCAGGAAAGCCTGCAGCCCCCAGGTCTGTGGGGCTACGGAAGCGGTTCCCAAAGAGCTTTAGAACAAGGCATAGTTTTCCCTGCTGGCTCCTTGGGCGGGGGACCCATCTCCAACCGTATGGCCATTTTTGTGCCTGGTGCGGCGCCAAGTGGGAAAGGGTGGTGTCGAGGCTGAAGGCAGCAGGAAAGCCCGCAGCCCCCAGATCTGTTGGGCTACGCAAGCGGTTCCCAAAGACCTTTATAACAAGGCATAGTTTTCCCTGCTGGCTCCTTGGGCGGGGGACCCATTGCCTGCCGTATAGCCATTTTTATGCCTGGCGTGGCACCAAGTGGGAAAGGGTGGTGTCGAGGCTGAAGGCAGCAGGAAAGCCTGCAGCCCCCAGGTCTGTGGGGCTACGCAAGCGGTTCCCAAAGAACTTTAGAACAAGGCATAGTTTTTCCTGCTGGCTCTTTGGACGTGGAACCCATCTCCAGCCATAGGCCTTTTTTGTGCCTGTCCTGGCCCCCAGAGGAAAAGTGTGGTTTTGAGGCTGAAGGCAGCAGGAAAGCCCGCAGCCCCCAGGTCTGTGGGACAATGCAAGCGGTTCCCAAAGAGCCTTAGAACAAGGCATAGTTTTCCCTGCTGCCTCCTTGGGCGGGAGACCCATCTCCAGCCGCATGGCCATTTTTGTGCCTGGCGCGGCGCCAAGTGGGAAAGGGTGGTTTTGAGGCTGAAAGCAGCAGGAAAGCCTGCAGCCCGCAGGTCTGTGGGGCTACGCAAGCGGTTCCCAAAGAGCTTTAGAACAAGGCATAGTTTTCCCTGCTGGCTCCTTGGGCAGGGGACCCATCTCCAGCCGTATGGCCTTATTTGTGCCTGTCCTGACGCCCAGAGGGAAAGGGTGGTTTTGAGGCTGAAGGCAGCAGGAAAGCCCGCAGCCCCCAGGTCTGTGGGACAATGCAAGCGGTTCCCAAAGAGCTTTAGAACAAGGCATAGTTTTCCCTGCTGGCTCTTTGGCCGTGGCACCCATCTCCAGCCGTATGGCGATTTTTGTGCCTGGCGCGGCGCCAAGTGGGAACGGGTGTTGTCGAGGCTGAAGGCAGCAGCAAAGCCCGCAGCCCCCAGGTCTGTGGGGTACGCAAGCGGTTCCCAAAGACCTTTAGAACAAGGCATAGTTTTCCCTGCTGGCTCTTTGCGCGTGGCACACATCTCCAGCCATATGGCCATTTCTGTGCCTGGCGCGGCACCTAGTGGGAAAGGGTGGTGTCGAGGCTGAAGGCAGCATGAAAGCCCGCAGCCCCCAGGTCTGTGGGGCTACGCAAGCGGTTCCCAAAGAGCTTTAGAACAAGGCATAGTTTTCCCTGCTGGCTCTTTGGGCGTGGGACCCATCTCAAGCCGTATGGCCATTTTTGTGCCTGGCGTGGCGCGAAGTGGGAAAGGGTGGTTTTGAGGCTGAAGGCAGCAGGAAAGCCCGCAGGCCCCAGGTCTGTGGGACAACGCAAGCGGTTCCCAAAGAGCTTTAGAACAAGGCAGAGTTTTCCCTGCTGGCTCCTTGGGCGGGGGACCCATCTCTAGCCATAGGCCCTTTTTGTGCCTGGCGCGACGCCAAGTGTGAAAGGGTGGTGTCGAGGCTGAAGGCAGCAGGAAATCCTGCAGCCCCCAGGTCTGTGGGGCTACGCAAGCGGTTCCCAAAGAGCTTTAGAACAAGGCATAGATTTCCCTGCTAGCTCCTTGGGCGGGGGACCCATTGCCTGCCGTATTGCCATTTTTATGCCTGGCGTGGCACCAAGTGGGAAAGGGTGGTGTCGAGGCTGAAGGCAGCAGGAAAGCCATCAGCCCCCAGGTCTGTGGGGCTACGCAAGCGGTTCTCAAAGAACTTTAGAACAAGGCATAGTTTTTCCTGCTGGCTCTTTGGACGTGGAACCCATCTCCAGCCATAGCCCTTTTTTGTGCCTGTCCTGGCGCCCAGAGGAAAAGGGTGGTTTTGAGGCTGAAGGCAGCAGGAAAGCCCGCAGCCCCCAGGTCTGTGGGACAATGCAAGCGGTTCCCAAAGAGCCTTAGAACAAGGCATAGTTTTCCCTGTTGCCTCCTTGGGCGGGAGACCCATATCCAGCCGTATGGCCATTTTTGTGCCTGGCGCGGCGACAGGTGGGAAAGGGAGGTGTCGAGGCTGAAGGCAGCAGGAAGGCCCGCAGCTCCGAGGTCTGTGGGGCTACGCACGCGGTTCCCAAAGACCTTTAGAACAAGGCATAGTTTTCCCTGCTGGCTCTTTGGACGGGGGAGCCATCTCCAGCCGTATGGCCATTATTGTGCCTGGCGCGGTGCCCAGTGGGAAAGCGTGGTGTCGAGGCAGAAGGCAGCAGGAAAGCCCGCAGCCCCCAGGTCTGTGGGGCTACGCAAGCGGTTCCCAAAGAGCTTTAGAACAAGGCATAGTTTTCCCTGCTGGCTCCTTGGGCGTGGGACCCATCTCCAGCCGTATGGCCATTTTTGTGCATGGCGCGGCGCCAGGTGGGAAAGGGTGGCTTTGAGGCTGAAGGCAGCAGCAAAGCCCGCAGCCCCCAGGTCTGTGGGGCTAAGCAAGTGGTTCACAAAGAGCTTTAGAACAAGGCATAGATTTCCCTGCTAGCTCCTTGTTCGGGGGACCCATTGCCTGCCGTATGGCCATTTTTATGCCTGTCCTGGCGCCCAGAGGAAAAGGGTGGTTTTGAGGCTGAAGGCAGCAGGAAAGCCCGCAGCCCCCAGGTCTGTGGGACAATGCAAGCGGTTCCGAAAGAGCCTTAGAACAAGGGATTGTTTTCCCTGCTGCCTCCTTGGGCGGGAGACCCATCTCCAGCCGTACGGCGATTTTTGTGCCTGGCGCGGTTCCCAGTGGGAAAGGGTGTTGTCGAGGCTGAAGGCAGCAGGAAGGCCCGCAGCCCCCAGGACTGGGGGGCTACGCAAGCGGTTCCCAAAGAGCTTTAGAACAAGGCATAGTTTTCCCGGTTGACTCCTTGGCCGTGGCACCCATCTCCAGCCGTATGGCGATTTTTGTGCATGGCTCGGCACCAAGTGGGAAAGGGTGTTTTCGAGGCTAAAGGCAGCAGCAAAGCCCGCAGCCCCCAGGTCTGTGGGGCTACACAAGCGGTTCCCAAAGAGATTTAGAACAAGGCATAGTTTTCCCTGCTGGCTCCTTGGGCGGGGGACCCATTGCCTGTCGTATGGCCATTTTTGTGCCTGGCGTGGCACCAAGTGGGAAAGGGTGGTGCCGAGGCTGAAGCTAGCAGGAAAGCCTGCAGCACCCAGGTCTGTGGGGCTACGCAAGCGGTTCCCAAAGAGCTTTAGAACAAGGCACAGTTTTCCCTCCTGGCTCTTTGCGCGTGGCACACATCTCCAGCCATATGGCCATTTTTTTGCATGGCGCGGCGCCAAGTGGGAAAGGGTAGTGTCGAGGCTGAAGGCAGCAGGAAAGCCCGCAGCCTCCAGGTCTGTGGGGCTACGCAAGTGGTTCCCAAAGAGCTTTAGAACAAGGCATAGTTTTCCCTGCTGGCTCCTTGGGCGGGGGACCCATCTCCAACCGTATGGCCATTTTTGTGCCTGGCACGGCGCCAAGTGGGAAAGGGTGGTTTTGAGGCTGAAGGCAGCAGGAAAACCTGCAGCCCCCAGGTCTGTGGGGCTACGCAAGCGGTTCCCAAAGAGCTTTAGAACAAGGCATAGTTTTCCTTGCTGGCTCCTTGGGCGGGGGACCGATCTCCAGCCATACGGCCATTTTTGTGCATGGTGCGGCGCCAAGTGGGAAAGGGTGGTTTTGAGGCTGAAGGCAGCAGGAAAGCCCGCAGCCCCCAGGTCTGTGGGGCTACACAAGCGGTTCCCAAAGAGCCTTAGAACAAGGCATAGTTTTCCCTGCTGCCTCCTTGGGCGTGGGACCCATCTCCAGCCGTATGGCCATTTTTGTGCCTGGCGCGGCGCCAAGTGGGAAAGGGTGGTTTTGAGGCTGAAGGCAGCAGGAAAGCCCTCAGCACCCAGGTCTGTGGGGCTACGCAACCCGTTCCGAAAGAGCTTTAGAACAAGGCATAGTTTTCCCTGCTGGCTCCTTGGGCGGGGGACCCATTGCCTGCCGTATGGCCATTTTTGTGCCTGGCGTGGCACCAAGTGGGAAAGGGTGGTTTTGAGGCTGAAGGCAGCAGGAAAGCCCGCAGCCCCCAGGTGTGTGGGGCTACGCACGCGGTTCACAAAGAGCTTTAGAACAAGGCATAGTTTTCCCTGCTGGCTCTTTGGGCGGGAGACCCATCTCCAGCCGTATGGCCATTTTTGTGCCTAGCGCGGCGCCCAGTGGGAAAGCGTGGTGTCGAGGCTGAAGGCAGCAGGAAAGCCTGCAGCCCCCAGGTCTGTGGGGCTATGCAAGCGGTTCCCAAAGAGCTTTAGAACAAGGCATAGTTTTCCCTGCTGGCTCCTTGGGCGGGGGACCCATCTCAAGCCGTATGGCCATTTTTGTGCCTGGCACGGCGCCAAGTGGGAAAGGGTGGTGTCGAGGCTGAAGGCAGCAGGAAAGCCCGCAGCCCCCAGGTCTGTGGAGCTACGCAAGCGGTTCCCAAAGACCTTTAGAACAAGGCATAGTTTTCCCTGCTGGCTCCTTGGGCGGGGGACCCATTGCCTGCCGTACGGCCATTTTTGTGCCTGGCGTGGCACCAAGTGGGAAAGGGTGGTGTCGAGGCTGAAGCTAGCAGGAAAGCCCGCAGCCCCCAGGTCTGTGGGGCTATGCAAGCGGTTCCCAAAGAGTTTTAGAACAAGGCATAGTTTTTCCTGCTGGCTCTTTGGGCGGGGGACCCATCTCCAGCCATAGGCCTTTTTTGTGCCTGACCTGGCGCCCAGAGGGAAAGGGTGGTTTTGAGGCTGAAGGCAGCAGGAAAGCCCGCAGCCCCCAGGTCTGTGGGGCTACGCAAGCGGTTCCCAAAGAGCTTTAGAACAAGGCATAGTTTTTCCTGCTGGCTCTTTGGGCGTGGAACCCATCTCCAGCCATAGGCCTTTTTTGTGCCTGACCTGGCGCCCAGAGGGAAAGGGTGGTTTTGAGGCTGAAGGCAGCAGGAAAGCCCGCAGCCCCCAGGTCTGTGGGGCTACGCAAGCGGTTCCCAAAGAGCTTTAGAACAAGGCATAGTTTTCCCTGCTGGCTCTTTGGCGGTGGCACCCATCTCCAGCCGTATGGCGATTTTTGTGCCTGGCGCGGCGCCAAGTGGGAAAGGGTGTTGTCGAGGCTGAAGGCAGCAGCAAAGCCCGCAGCCCCCAGGTCTGTGGGGCTACACAAGCGGTTCCCAAAGAGCTTTAGAACTAGACATAGTTTTCCCTGCTGGCTCCTTGGGCGGGGGACCCATCTCCAACCGTATGGCCATTTTTGTGCATGGTGCGGCGCCAAGTGGGAAAGGGTGGTTTTGAGGCTGAAGGCAGCAGGAAATCCCGCAGCCCCCAGATCTGTTGGGCTACGCAAGCGGTTCACAAAGAGCCTTAGAACATTGCATAGTTTTCGCTGCTGGCTCCTTGGACGGGGGACCCATTGCCTGCCGTATGGCCATTTTTGTGCCTGGCGTGGCACCAAGTGGGAAAGGGTGGTTTTGAGGCTGAAGCTAGCAGGAAAGCCTGCAGCACCCAGGTCTGTGGGGCTACGCAAGCGGTTCCCAAAGAGCTTTAGAACAAGGCAGAGTTTTCCCTGCTGGCTCCTTGGGCGTGGCACACATCTCCAGCCGTATGGCGGTTTTTGTGCCTGGCGCGGCACCAAGTGGGAAAGGGTGGTGTCGAGGCTGAAGGCAGCAGGAAAGCCTGCAGCCCCCAGGTCTGTGGGGCTACGCAAGCGGTTCCCAAAGAGCTTTAGAACAAGGCATAGTTTTCCCTGCTGGCTCCTTGGGCGGGGGACCCATCTCCAGCCATATGGCCGTTTTTGTGCATGGTGCGGCGCCAAGTGGGAAAGGGTGGTTTTGAGGCTGAAGGCAGCAGGAAAGCCCGCAGCCCCCAGATCTGTTGGGCTACGCAAGCTGTTCCCAAAGAGCTTTAGAACAAGGCATGGGTTTCCGTGCTGCATCCTTGCGCGGGGGACCCATCTCTACCCATAGGCCATTTTTGTGCCTGGCGCGGCACCTGGTGGGAAAGGGTGTTGTCGAGGCTGAAGGCAGCAGGAAAGCCTGCAGCCCCCAGGTCTGTGGGGCTACGCAAGTGGTTCTCAAAGAGCTTTAGAACAAGGCATAGTTTTCCCTGCTGGCTCCTTTGGCGGGGGACCCATATCCAGCCGTATGGCCATTTTTGTGCCTGGCGCGGCGCCAAGTGGGAAAGGGTGGTTTTGAGGCTGAAGGCAGCAGGAAAGCCCTCAGCCCCCAGGTCTGTGGGGCTACGCAACCCGTTCCGAAAGAGCTTTAGAACAAGGCATAGTTTTCCCTGCTGGCTCCTTGGGCGGGGGACCCATTGCCTGCCGTATGGCCATTTTTGTGCCTGGCGTGGCACCAAGTGGGAAAGGGTGGTGTCGAGGCTGAAGCTAGCAGGAAAGCCCGCAGCCCCCAGGTCTGTGGGGTTATGCAAGCGGTTCCCAAAGAGTTTTAGAACAAGGCATAGTTTTTCCTGCTGGCTCTTTGGTCGTGGAACCCATCTCCAGCCATAGGACTTTTTTGTGCCTGACCTGGCGCCCAGAGGGAAAGGGTGGTTTTGAGGCTGAAGGCAGCAGGAAAGCCCGCAGCCCCCAGGTCTGTGGGGCTACGCAAGCGGTTCCCAAAGAGCTTTAGAACAAGGCATAGTTTTCCCTGCTGGCTCCTTGGGCGGGGGACCCATCTCCAGCCATATGGCCATTTTTGTGCATGGTGCGGCGCCAAGTGGGAAAGGGTGGTTTTGAGGCTGAAGGCAGCAGGAAAGCCCGCAGCCCCCAGGTCTGTGGTGCTACGCAAGCGGTTACCAAAGAGCTTTAGAACAAGGCATAGTTTTCCCTGCTGGCTCCTTGGGCGTGGGACACATCTCCAGCCGTATGGCGGTTTTTGTGCCTGGCGCGGCACCAAGTGGGAAAGGGTGGTGTCGAGGCTGAAGGCAGCAGGAAAGACTGCAGCCCCCATGTCTGTGGGGCTACGCAAGCGGTTCCCAAAGAGCTTTAGAACAAGGCATAGTTTTCCCTGCTGGCTCCTTGGGCGGGGGACCCATCTCCAGCCATATGGCCATTTTTGTGCATGGTGCGGCGCCAAGTGGGAAAGGGTGGTTTTGAGGCTGAAGGCAGCAGGAAAGCCCGCAGCCCCCAGATCTGTTGGGCTACGCAAGCTGTTCCCAAAGAGCTTTAGAACAAGGCATGGGTTTCCGTGCTGCATCCTTGCGCGGGGGACCCATCTCTACCCATAGGCCATTTTTGTGCCTGGCGCGGCACCTGGTGGGAAAGGGTGTTGTCGAGGCTGAAGGCAGCAGGAAAGCCTGCAGCCCCCAGGTCTGTGGGGCTACGCAAGTGGTTCTCAAAGAGCTTTAGAACAAGGCATAGTTTTCCCTGCTGGCTCCTTTGGCGGGGGACCCATATCCAGCCGTATGGCCATTTTTGTGCCTGGCGCGGCGCCAAGTGGGAAAGGGTGGTGTCGAGGCTGAAGGCAGCAGGAAGGTTTGCAGCCCCCAGGTCTGTGGGAAAACGCAAGCGGTTCCCAAAGAGCTTTAGAACAAGGCATAGTTTTCCCTGCTGGCTCTTTGGGCGGGGGACCCATCTCCAGCCATATGGCCATTTTTGTGCTTGGCGCGGCGCCAAGTGGGAAAGGGTGGTGTCGAGGCTGAAGGCAGCAGGACAGCCCGCAGCCCCCAGGTCTGTGGGACAACGCAAGCGGTTCCCAAAGAGCTTTAGAACAAGGCATAGTTTTCCCTGCTGGCTCTTTGGGCGTGGGACCCATCTCTAGCCGTATGGCCATTTTTGTGCCCGGCGCGGCACCAAGTGGGAAAGGGTGTTGTTGAGGCTGAAGGCAGCAGGAAAGCCCGCAGCCCCCAGGTCTGTGGGGCTACGCAAGCAGTTCCCAAAGAGCTTTAGAACAAGGCATAGTTTTCCCTGCTGGCTCCTTGGGCGGGGGACCCATCTCCAGCCATAGGCCATTTTTGTGGCTGGCGCGGCGCCAAGTGGGAAAGGGTGGTTTTGAGGCTGAAGGCAGCAGGAAATCCTGCAGCCCCCAGGTGTGGGGCTACGCAAGCGGTTCCCAAAGAGCCTTAGAACAAGGCATAGTTTTCCCTGCTGACTCCTTGGGCGTGGGACCCATCTCCAGCCATATGGCCATTTTTGTGCCTGGCGCGGCGCCAAGTGTGAAAGGGTGGTGTCGAGGCTGAAGGCATCAGGAAAGCCCGCAGCCCCCAGGTCTGTGGGGCTACGCACGCGGTTCCCAAAGACCTTTAGAACAAGGCATAGTTTTCCCTGCTGACTCCTTGGGCGTGGGACCCATCTCCAGCCGTATGGCCATTTTTGTGCATGGCGCGGTGCCAAGTGGGAAAGGGTGGTGTCGAGGCTGAAGGCAGCAGGAAAGCACGCAGCCTCCAGGTCTGTGGGGCTACTCACGCGGTTCCCAAAGACCTTTAGAACAAGGCATAGTTTTCCCTGCTGGCTCTTTGGACGGGGGACACATCTCCAGCCGTATGGCCATTATTGTGTCTTGCGCGGCGCCCAGTGGGAAAGCGTGGTGTCGAGGCTGAAGGCAGCAGTAAAGCCCGCAGCCCCCAGGTCTGTGGGGCTACGCAAGCGGTTCCCAAAGAGCTTTAGAACAAGGCATAGTTTTCCCTGCTGGCTCCTTGGGCGGGGGACCCATCTCCAGCCGTATGGCCATTTTTGTGCATTGCGCGGCGCCAAGTGGGAAAGGGTGGTGTCGAGGCTGAAGGCAGCAGGAAAGCCTGCAGCCCCCAGGTCTGTGGGGCTACGCAAGCGGTTCCCAAAGAACTTTAGAACAAGGCATAGTTTTTCCTGCTGGCTCTTTGGACGTGGAACCCATCTCCAGCCATAGGCCTTTTTTGTGCCTGTCCTGGCCCCCAGAGGAAAAGTGTGGTTTTGAGGCTGAAGGCAGCAGGAAAGCCCGCAGCCCCCAGGTCTGTGGGACAATGCAAGCGGTTCCCAAAGAGCCTTAGAACAAGGCATAGTTTTGCCTGCTGCCTCCTTGGGCGGGAGACCCATCTCCAGCCGCATGGCAATTTTTGTGCCTGGCGCGGCGCCAAGTGGGAAAGGGTGGTTTTGAGGCTGAAAGCAGCAGGAAAGCCTGCAGCCCGCAGGTCTGTGGGGCTACGCAAGCGGTTCCCAAAGAGCTTTAGAACAAGGCAGAGTTTTCCCTGCTGGCTCCTTGGGCAGGGGACCCATCTCCAGCCGTATGGCCTTATTTGTGCCTGTCCTGACGCCCAGAGGGAAAGGGTGGTTTTGAGGCTGAAGGCAGCAGGAAAGCCCGCAGCCCCCAGGTCTGTGGGACAATGCAAGCGGTTCCCAAAGAGCTTTAGAACAAGGCATAGTTTTCCCTGCTGGCTCTTTGGCCGTGGCACCCATCTCCAGCCGTATGGCGATTTTTGTGCCTGGCGCGGCGCCAAGTGGGAACGGGTGTTGTCGAGGCTGAAGGCAGCAGCAAAGCCCGCAGCCCCCAGGTCTGTGGGGTACGCAAGCGGTTCCCAAAGACCTTTAGAACAAGGCATAGTTTTCCCTGCTGGCTCTTTGAGCATGGGACCCATCTCTAGCCATAGGCCATTTTTCTGCCTGGCGCGGCGCCAAGTGGGAAAGGGTGGTTTTGAGGCTGAAGGCAGCAGGAAAGTCCGCAGCCCCCAGGTCTGTGGGGCTACGCAAGCAGTTCCCAAAGAGCCTTAGAACAAGGCATAGTTTTCCCTGCTGGCTCTTTGGGCATGGGACCCATCTCCAGCCGTATGGCCATTTTTGTGCCTGGCGCGGCGCCCAGAGGGAAAGGGTGGTTTTGAGGCTGAGGCAGCACGCAAGCCCACAGCCTCCAGCTCTGTGGGGCTACGCAAGCGCTTCCCAAAGAGCTTTAGAACAAGGCATAGTTTTCCCTGCTGGCTCTTTGGGCATGGGACCCATCTCTAGCCATAGGCCATCTTTCTGCCTGGCGCGGCGCCAAGTGGGAAAGGGTGCTTTTGAGGCTGAAGGCAGCAGGAAAGCCCGCAGCCCCCAGGTCTGTGGGGCTACGCAAGCGGTTCCCAAAGAGATTTAGAACAAGGCATAGTTTTCCCTGCTGGCTCCTTGGTCGGGGGACCCATCTCTAGCCGTATGGCCATTTTTGTGCCTGGCGCGGTGCCAAGTGGGAAAGGGTGGTGTTGAGGCTGAAGGCAGCAGGAATGTCCGCAGCCCCCAGGTCTGTGGGGCTACGCAAGCGGTTCCCAAAGAGCTTTAGAACAAGGCATAGTTTTCCCTGCTGGCTCTTTGGGCGGGGGACCCATCTCCAGCCATAGGCCATTTTTGTGCCTGGCGCGGCGCCAAGTGGGAAAGGGTGGTTTTGAGGCTGAAGGCAGCACGAAAGCCTGCAGCCCCCAGGTCTGTGGGGCTACGCAAGCGGTTCCCAAACAGCTTTAGAACAAGGCATAGTTTTCCCTGCTGGTTCTTTGGGCGGGGCACCCATCTCCAACCTTATGGCCATTTTTGTGCCTGGCGCAGTGCCAAGTGGGAAAGGGTGGTGTCGAGGCTGAAGGCAGCAGGAAAGCCTGCAGCCCCCAGGTCTGTGGGACTACGCAAGCGGTTCCCAAAGAGCTTTAGAACAAGGCATAGTTTTCCCTGCTGGCTCTTTGGGCGGGAGACCCATCTCCATCCGTATGGCCATTTTTGTGCCTAGCGCAGCGCCAAGTGGGAAAGGGTGGTGTCGAGGCTGAAGGCAGCAGGAAAGCCCGCAGCCCCCAGGTCTGTGGGGCTACGCAAGCGGTTCCCAAAGAGCTTTAGAACAAGGCATAGTTTTCCCTGCTGGCTCCTTGGGCGGGAGACCCATCTCCAGCTGTATGGCCATTATTGTGCCTGGCGCGGTGCCCAGTGGGAAAGCGTGGTGTTGAGGCTGAAGGCAGCAGGAAAGCCTGCAGCCCCCAGGTCTGTGGGGCTACGCAAGCGGTTCCCAAAGAGCTTTAGAACAAGGCATAGTTTTCCCTGCTGGCTCTTTGGGCGGGGGACCCATCTCCAGCCATAGGCCATTTTTGTGCCTGGCGCGGCGCCAAGTGGGAAAGGGTGGTTTTGAGGCTGAAGGCAGCACGAAAGCCTGCAGCCCCCAGGTCTGTGGGGCTACGCAAGCGGTTCCCAAAGAGCTTTAGAACAAGGCATAGTTTTCCCTGCTGGTTCTTTGGGCGGGGCACCCATCTCCAACCATATGGCCATTTTTCTGCCTAGCGCGGCGCCAAGTGGGAAAGGGTGGTGTCGAGGCTGAAGGCAGCAGGAAAGCCCGCAGCCCCCAGGTCTGTGGGGCTACGCAAGCGGTTCCCAAAGAGCTTTAGAACAAGGCATAGTTTTCCCTGCTGGCTCCTTGGGCGGGAGACACATCTCCAGCCGTATGGCCATTATTGTGCCTGGCGCGGTACCCAGTGGGAAAGCGTGGTGTCGAGGCTGAAGGCAGCAGGAAAGCCTGCAGCCCCCAGGTCTGTGGGGCTACGCAAGCGGTTCCCAAAGAGCTTTAGAACAAGGCATGGGTTTCCGTGCTGCATCCTTGCGCGGGGGACCCATCTCTACCCATAGGCCATTTTTGTGCCTGGCGCGGCACCAAGTGGGAAAGGGTGGTGTCGAGGCTGAAGGCAGCAGGAAAGCCTGCAGCCCCCAGGTCTGTGGGGCTACGCAAGTGGTTCTCAAAGAGCTTTAGAACAAGGCATAGTTTTCCCTGCTGGCTCCTTTGGCGGGGGACCCATATCCAGCCGTATGGCCATTTTTGTGCCTGGCGCGGCGCCAAGTGGGAAAGGGAGGTGTCGAGGCTGAAGGCAGCAGGAAGGTTTGCAGCCCCCAGGTCTGTGGGAAAACGCAAGCGGTTCCCAAAGAGCTTTAGAACAGGCATAGTTTTCCCTGCTGGCTCTTTGGGCGGGGGACCCATCTCCAGCTATATGGCCATTTTTTTGCTTGGCGCGGCGCCAAGTGGGAAAGGGTGGTGTCGAGGCTGAAGGCAGCAGGACAGCCCGCAGCCCCCAGGTCTGTGGGGCTACACAAGCGGTTCCCAAAGAGCTTTAGAACTAGGCATAGTTTTCCCTGCTGGCTCCTCGGGCGGGGGATCCATCTCCATCCATATGTCCATTTATGTGCTTGGCGTGGCGCCAAGTGGGAAAGGGTGGTTTTGAGGCTGAAGGCAGCAGGAAAGCCCGCAGCCCCCAGGTCTGTGGGGCTACGCAAGCGGTTACCAAAGAGCTTTAGAACAAGGCATAGTTTTCCCTGCTGGCTCCTTGGGCGTGGGACACATCTCCAGCCGTATGGCGGTTTTTGTGCCTGGCGCGGCACCAAGTGGGAAAGGGTGGTGTCGAGGCTGAAGGCAGTAGGAAAGCCTGCAGCCCCCAGGTCTGTGGGGCTACGCAAGCGGTTCCCAAAGAGCTTTAGAACAAGGCATAGTTTTCCCTGCTGGCTCCTTGGGCGGGGGACCCATCTCCAGCCATATGGCCATTTTTGTGCATGGTGCGGCGCCAAGTGGGAAAGGGTGGTTTTGAGGCTGAAGGCAGCAGGAAAGCCCGCAGCCCCCAGATCTGTTGGGCTACGCAAGCTGTTCCCAAAGAGCTTTAGAACAAGGCATGGGTTTCCGTGCTGCATCCTTGCGCGGGGGACCCATCTCTACCCATAGGCCATTTTTGTGCCTGGCGCGGCACCTGGTGGGAAAGGGTGTTGTCGAGGCTGAAGGCAGCAGGAAAGCCTGCAGCCCCCAGGTCTGTGGGGCTACGCAAGTGGTTCCCAAAGAGCTTTAGAACAAGGCATAGTTTTCCCTCCTGGCTGTTTGGGCGGGGCACCCATCTCCAGCCGTATGGCCATTTTTGTGCCTGGCGCGGCGCCAAGTGGGAAAGGGTGGTTTTGAGGCTGAAGGCAGCAGGAAAGCCCTCAGCCCCCAGGTCTGTGGGGCTACGCAACCCGTTCCGAAAGAGCTTTAGAACAAGGCATAGTTTTCCCTGCTGGCTCCTTGGGCGGGGGACCCATTGCCTGCCTTATGGCCATTTTTGTGCCTGGCGTGGCACCAAGTGGGAAAGGGTGGTTTTGAGGCTGAAGGCAGCAGGAAAGCCCGCAGCCCCCAGGTCTGTGGGGCTACGCACGCGGTTCACAAAGAGCTTTAGAACAAGGCATAGTTTTCCCTGCTGGCTCCTTGGGCGGGGGACCCATCTCAAGCCGTATGGCCATTTTTGTGCCTGGCACGGCGCCAAGTGGGAAAGGGTGGTGTCGAGGCTGAAGGCAGCAGGAAAGCCCGCAGCCCCCAGGTCTGTGGGGCTACGCAAGCGGTTCCCAAAGAGCTTTAGAACAAGGCATAGTTTTCCCTGCTGGCTCCTTGGGCGGGGGACCCATTGCCTGCCGTATGGCCATTTTTGTGCCTGGCGTTGCACCAAGTGGGAAAGGGTGGTGTCGAGGCTGAAGCTAGCAGGAAAGCCCGCAGCCCCCAGGTCTGTGGGGCTACGCAAGCGGTTCCCAAAGAGCTTTAGAACAAGGCATAGTTTTTCCTGCTGGCTCTTTGGGCGTGGAACCCATCTCCAGCCATAGGCCTTTTTTGTGCCTGACCTGGCGCCCAGAGGGAAAGGGTGGTTTTGAGGCTGAAGGCAGCAGGAAATCCCGCAGCCCCCAGATCTGTTGGGCTACGCAAGCGGTTCACAAAGAGCCTTAGAACAAGGCATAGTTTTCGCTGCTGGCTCCTTGGACGGGGGACCCATTGCCTGCCGTATGGCCATTTTTGTGCCTGGCGTGGCACCAAGTGGGAAAGGGTGGTTTTGAGGCTGAAGCTAGCAGGAAAGCCTGCAGCACCCAGGTCTGTGGGGCTACGCAAGCGGTTCCCAAAGAGCTTTAGAACAAGGCAGAGTTTTCCCTGCTGGCTGTTTGGGCGGGGGATCCATCTCCAGCCATATGGCCATTTTTGTGCTTGGCGTGGCGCCAAGTGGGAAAGGGTGGTGTCGAGGCTGAAGGCAGCAGGAAAGCCCGCAGCCCCCAGGTCTGTGGGGCTACGCAAGCGGTTACCAAAGAGCTTTAGAACAAGGCATAGTTTTCCCTGCTGGCTCCTTGGGCGGGGGACCCATCTCCAGCCATATGGCCATTTTTGTGCATGGTGCGGCGCCAAGTGGGAAAGGGTGGTTTTCAGGCTGAAGGCAGCAGGAAAGCCCGCAGCCCCCAGATCTGTTGGGCTACGCAAGCTGTTCCCAAAGAGCTTTAGAACAAGGCATGGGTTTCCGTGCTGCATCCTTGCGCGGGGGACCCATCTCTACCCATAGGCCATTTTTGTGCCTGGCGCGGCACCTGGTGGGAAAGGGTGTTTTCGAGGCTGAAGGCAGCAGGAAAGCCTGCAGCCCCCAGGTCTGTGGGGCTACCCAAGTGGTTCTCAAAGAGCTTTAGAACAAGGCATAGTTTTCCCTGCTGGCTCCTTTGGCGGGGGACCCATATCCAGCCGTATGGCCATTTTTGTGCCTGGCGCGGCGCCAAGTGGGAAAGGGTGGTGTCGACGCTGAAGGCAGCAGGAAGGTTTGCAGCCCCCAGGTCTGTGGGAAAACGCAAGCGGTTCCCAAAGAGCTTTAGAACAGGCATAGTTTTCCCTGCTGGCTCTTTGGGCGGGGGACCCATCTCCAGCTATATGGCCATTTTTGTGCTTGGCGCGGCGCCAAGTGGGAAAGGGTGGTGTCGAGGCTGAAGGCAGCAGGACAGCCCGCAGCCCCCAGGTCCATGGGGCTACACAAGCGGTTCCCAAAGAGCTTTAGAACTAGGCATAGTTTTCCCTGCTGGCTCCTCGGGCGGGGGATCCATCTCCATCCATATGTCCATTTATGTGCTTGGCGTGGCGCCAAGTGGGAAAGGGTGGTTTTGAGGCTGAAGGCAGTAGGAAAGCCTGCAGCCCCCAGGTCTGTGGGGCTACGCAAGCGGTTCCCAAAGAGCTTTAGAACAAGGCATAGTTTTCCCTGCTGGCTCCTTGGGCGGGGGACCCATCTCCAGCCGTATGGCCATTTTTGTGCATGGTGCGGCGCCAAGTGGGAAAGGGTGGTTTTGAGGCTGAAGGCAGCAGGAAAGCCCGCAGCCCCCAGATCTGTTGGGCTACGCAAGCTGTTCCCAAAGAGCTTTAGAACAAGGCATGGGTTTCCGTGCTGCATCCTTGCGCGGGGGACCCATCTCTACCCATAGGCCATTTTTGTGCCTGGCGCGGCACCTGGTGGGAAAGGGTGTTGTCGAGGCTGAAGGCAGCAGGAAAGCCTGCAGCCCCCAGGTCTGTGGGGCTACGCAAGTGGTTCCCAAAGAGCTTTAGAACAAGGCATAGTTTTCCCTCCTGGCTGTTTGGGCGGGGCACCCATCTCCAGCCGTATGGCCATTTTTGTGCCTGGCGCGGCGCCAAGTGGGAAAGGGTGGTTTTGAGGCTGAAGGCAGCAGGAAAGCCCTCAGCCCCCAGGTCTGTGGGGCTACGCAACCCGTTCCGAAAGAGCTTTAGAACAAGGCATAGTTTTCCCTGCTGGCTCCTTGGGCGGGGGACCCATTGCCTGCCTTATGGCCATTTTTGTGCCTGGCGTGGCACCAAGTGGGAAAGGGTGGTTTTGAGGCTGAAGGCAGCAGGAAAGCCCGCAGCCCCCAGGTCTGTGGGGCTACGCACGCGGTTCACAAAGAGCTTTAGAACAAGGCATAGTTTTCCCTGCTGGCTCCTTGGGCGGGGGACCCATCTCAAGCCGTATGGCCATTTTTGTGCCTGGCACGGCGCCAAGTGGGAAAGGGTGGTGTCGAGGCTGAAGGCAGCAGGAAAGCCCGCAGCCCCCAGGTCTGTGGGGCTACGCAAGCGGTTCCCAAAGAGCTTTAGAACAAGGCATAGTTTTCCCTGCTGGCTCCTTGGGCGGGGGACCCATTGCCTGCCGTATGGCCATTTTTGTGCCTGGCGTTGCACCAAGTGGGAAAGGGTGGTGTCGAGGCTGAAGCTAGCAGGAAAGCCCGCAGCCCCCAGGTCTGTGGGGCTACGCAAGCGGTTCCCAAAGAGCTTTAGAACAAGGCATAGTTTTTCCTGCTGGCTCTTTGGGCGTGGAACCCATCTCCAGCCATAGGCCTTTTTTGTGCCTGACCTGGCGCCCAGAGGGAAAGGGTGGTTTTGAGGCTGAAGGCAGCAGGAAATCCCGCAGCCCCCAGATCTGTTGGGCTACGCAAGCGGTTCACAAAGAGCCTTAGAACAAGGCATAGTTTTCGCTGCTGGCTCCTTGGACGGGGGACCCATTGCCTGCCGTATGGCCATTTTTGTGCCTGGCGTGGCACCAAGTGGGAAAGGGTGGTTTTGAGGCTGAAGCTAGCAGGAAAGCCTGCAGCACCCAGGTCTGTGGGGCTACGCAAGCGGTTCCCAAAGAGCTTTAGAACAAGGCAGAGTTTTCCCTGCTGGCTGTTTGGGCGGGGGATCCATCTCCAGCCATATGGCCATTTTTGTGCTTGGCGTGGCGCCAAGTGGGAAAGGGTGGTGTCGAGGCTGAAGGCAGCAGGAAAGCCCGCAGCCCCCAGGTCTGTGGGGCTACGCAAGCGGTTACCAAAGAGCTTTAGAACAAGGCATAGTTTTCCCTGCTGGCTCCTTGGGCGGGGGACCCATCTCCAGCCATATGGCCATTTTTGTGCATGGTGCGGCGCCAAGTGGGAAAGGGTGGTTTTCAGGCTGAAGGCAGCAGGAAAGCCCGCAGCCCCCAGATCTGTTGGGCTACGCAAGCTGTTCCCAAAGAGCTTTAGAACAAGGCATGGGTTTCCGTGCTGCATCCTTGCGCGGGGGACCCATCTCTACCCATAGGCCATTTTTGTGCCTGGCGCGGCACCTGGTGGGAAAGGGTGTTTTCGAGGCTGAAGGCAGCAGGAAAGCCTGCAGCCCCCAGGTCTGTGGGGCTACCCAAGTGGTTCTCAAAGAGCTTTAGAACAAGGCATAGTTTTCCCTGCTGGCTCCTTTGGCGGGGGACCCATATCCAGCCGTATGGCCATTTTTGTGCCTGGCGCGGCGCCAAGTGGGAAAGGGTGGTGTCGACGCTGAAGGCAGCAGGAAGGTTTGCAGCCCCCAGGTCTGTGGGAAAACGCAAGCGGTTCCCAAAGAGCTTTAGAACAGGCATAGTTTTCCCTGCTGGCTCTTTGGGCGGGGGACACATCTCCAGCTATATGGCCATTTTTGTGCTTGGCGCGGCGCCAAGTGGGAAAGGGTGGTGTCGAGGCTGAAGGCAGCAGGACAGCCCGCAGCCCCCAGGTCCGTGGGGCTACACAAGCGGTTCCCAAAGAGCTTTAGAACTAGGCATAGTTTTCCCTGCTGGCTCCTTGGGCGGGGGATCCATCTCCATCCATATGTCCATTTATGTGCTTGGCGTGGCGCCAAGTGGGAAAGGGTGGTTTTGAGGCTGAAGGCAGCAGGAAAGCCCGCAGCCCCCAGGTCTGTGGTGCTACGCAAGCGGTTACCAAAGAGCTTTAGAACAAGGCATAGTTTTCCCTGCTGGCTCCTTGGGCGTGGGACACATCTCCAGCCGTATGGCGGTTTTTGTGCCAGGCGCGGCACCAAGTGGGAAAGGGTGGTGTCGAGGCTGAAGGCAGCAGGAAAGCCTGCAGCCCCCATGTCTGTGGGGCTACGCAAGCGGTTCCCAAAGAGCTTTAGAACAAGGCATAGTTTTCCCTGCTGGCTCCTTGGGCGGGGGACCCATCTCCAGCCATATGGCCATTTTTGTGCATGGTGCGGCGCCAAGTGGGAAAGGGTGGTTTTGAGGCTGAAGGCAGCAGGAAAGCCCGCAGCCCCCAGATCTGTTGGGCTACGCAAGCTGTTCCCAAAGAGCTTTAGAACAAGGCATGGGTTTCCGTGCTGCATCCTTGCGCGGGGGACCCATCTCTACCCATAGGCCATTTTTGTGCCTGGCGCGGCACCTGGTGGGAAAGGGTGTTGTCGAGGCTGAAGGCAGCAGGAAAGCCTGCAGCCCCCAGGTCTGTGGGGCTACGCAAGTGGTTCTCAAAGAGCTTTAGAACAAGGCATAGTTTTCCCTGCTGGCTCCTTGGGCGGGGGACCCATCTCCAGCCATATGGCCATTTTTGTGCATGGTGCGGCGCCAAGTGGGAAAGGGTGGTTTTCAGGCTGAAGGCAGCAGGAAAGCCCGCAGCCCCCAGATCTGTTGGGCTACGCAAGCTGTTCCCAAAGAGCTTTAGAACAAGGCATGGGTTTCCGTGCTGCATCCTTGCGCGGGGGACCCATCTCTACCCATAGGCCATTTTTGTGCCTGGCGCGGCACCTGGTGGGAAAGGGTGTTTTCGAGGCTGAAGGCAGCAGGAAAGCCCGCAGCCCCCAGGTCTGTGGGGCTACACAAGCGGTTCTCAAAGAGCTTTAGAACAAGGCATAGTTTTCCCTGCTGGCTCCTTTGGCGGGGGACCCATATCCAGCCGTATGGCCATTTTTGTGCCTGGCGCGGCGCCAAGTGGGAAAGGGTGGTGTCGACGCTGAAGGCAGCAGGAAGGTTTGCAGCCCCCAGGTCTGTGGGAAAACGCAAGCGGTTCCCAAAGAGCTTTAGAACAGGCATAGTTTTCCCTGCTGGCTCTTTGGGCGGGGGACACATCTCCAGCTATATGGCCATTTTTGTGCTTGGCGCGGCGCCAAGTGGGAAAGGGTGGTGTCGAGGCTGAAGGCAGCAGGACAGCCCGCAGCCCCCAGGTCCGTGGGGCTACACAAGCGGTTCCCAAAGAGCTTTAGAACTAGGCATAGTTTTCCCTGCTGGCTCCTTGGGCGGGGGATCCATCTCCATCCATATGTCCATTTATGTGCTTGGCGTGGCGCCAAGTGGGAAAGGGTGGTTTTGAGGCTGAAGGCAGCAGGAAAGCCCGCAGCCCCCAGGTCTGTGGTGCTACGCAAGCGGTTACCAAAGAGCTTTAGAACAAGGCATAGTTTTCCCTGCTGGCTCCTTGGGCGTGGGACACATCTCCAGCCGTATGGCGGTTTTTGTGCCAGGCGCGGCACCAAGTGGGAAAGGGTGGTGTCGAGGCTGAAGGCAGCAGGAAAGCCTGCAGCCCCCATGTCTGTGGGGCTACGCAAGCGGTTCCCAAAGAGCTTTAGAACAAGGCATAGTTTTCCCTGCTGGCTCCTTGGGCGGGGGACCCATCTCCAGCCATATGGCCATTTTTGTGCATGGTGCGGCGCCAAGTGGGAAAGGGTGGTTTTGAGGCTGAAGGCAGCAGGAAAGCCCGCAGCCCCCAGATCTGTTGGGCTACGCAAGCTGTTCCCAAAGAGCTTTAGAACAAGGCATGGGTTTCCGTGCTGCATCCTTGCGCGGGGGACCCATCTCTACCCATAGGCCATTTTTGTGCCTGGCGCGGCACCTGGTGGGAAAGGGTGTTGTCGAGGCTGAAGGCAGCAGGAAAGCCTGCAGCCCCCAGGTCTGTGGGGCTACGCAAGTGGTTCTCAAAGAGCTTTAGAACAAGGCATAGTTTTCCCTGCTGGCTCCTTTGGCGGGGGACCCATATCCAGCCGTATGGCCATTTTTGTGCCTGGCGCGGCGCCAAGTGGGAAAGGGTGGTGTCGAGGCTGAAGGCAGCAGGAAGGTTTGCAGCCCCCAGGTCTATGGGAAAACGCAAGCGGTTCCCAAAGAGCTTTAGAACAAGGCATAGTTTTCCCTGCTGGCTCTTTGGGCGGGGGACCCATCTCCAGCCATATGGCCATTTTTGTGCTTGGCGCGGCGCCAAGTGGGAAAGGGTGGTGTCGAGGCTGAAGGCAGCAGGACAGCCCGCAGCCCCCAGGTCTGTGGGACAACGCAAGCGGTTCCCAAAGAGCTTTAGAACAAGGCATAGTTTTCCCTGCTGGCTCTTTGGGCGTGGGACCCATCTCTAGCCCTATGGCCATTATTGTGCCCGGCGCGGCACCAAGTTGGAAAGGGTGTTGTTGAGGCTGAAGGCAGCAGGAAAGCCCGCAGCCCCCAGGTGTGTGGGGCTACGCAAGCAGTTCCCAAAGAGCTTTAGAACAAGGCATAGTTTTCCCTGCTGGCTCCTTGGGCGGGGGACCCATCTCCAGCCATATGCCATTTTTGTGGCTGGCGCGGCGCCAAGTGGGAAAGGGTGGTTTTGAGGCTGAAGGCAGCAGGAAATCCTGCAGCCCCCAGGTGTGGGGCTACGCAAGCGGTTCCCAAAGAGCCTTAGAACAAGGCATAGTTTTCCCTGCTGACTCCTTGGGCGTGGGACCCATCTCCAGCCATATGGCCATTTTTGTGCCTGGCGCGGCGCCAAGTGTGAAAGGGTGGTGTCGAGGCTGAAGGCATCAGGAAAGCCCGCAGCCCCCAGGTCTGTGGGGCTACGCACGCGGTTCCCAAAGACCTTTAGAACAAGGCATAGTTTTCCCTGCTGGCTCCTTGGGCGTGGGACCCATCTCCAGCCGTATGGCCATTTTTGTGCATGGCGCGGTGCCAAGTGGGAAAGGGTGGTGTCGAGGCTGAAGGCAGCAGGAAAGCACGCAGCCTCCAGGTCTGTGGGGCTACTCACGCGGTTCCCAAAGACCTTTAGAACAAGGCATAGTTTTCCCTGCTGGCTCTTTGGACGGGGGACACATCTCCAGCCGTATGGCCATTATTGTGTCTGGCGCGGCGCCCAGTGGGAAAGCGTGGTGTCGAGGCTGAAGGCAGCAGTAAAGCCCGCAGCCCCCAGGTCTGTGGGGCTACGCAAGCGGTTCCCAAAGAGCTTTAGAACAAGGCATAGTTTTCCCTGCTGGCTCCTTGGGCGGGGGACCCATCTCCAGCCGTATGGCCATTTTTGTGCATTGCGCGGCGCCAAGTGGGAAAGGGTGGCTTTGAGGCTGAAGGCAGCAGCAAAGCCCGCAGCCCCCAGATCTGTTGGGCTACGCAAGCGATTCACAAAGAGCTTTAGAACAAGGCATAGTTTTCCCTCCTGGCTGTTTGGGCGGGGGATCCAGCTCCATCCATATGTCCATTTTTGTGCTTGGCGCGGCGCCAAGTGGGAAAGGCTGGTGTCGAGGCTGAAGGCAGCAGGAAAGCCCGCAGCCCCCAGGTCTGTGGGGCTACGCAAGCGGTTCCCAAAGAGATTTAGAACAAGGCATAGTTTTCCCTGCTGGCTCCTTGGGCGGGGGACCCATCTCCAGCCGTATGGCCATTTTTGTGCATGGCGCGGCGCCAAGTGGGAAAGGGTGGCTTTGAGGCTGAAGGCAGCAGCAAAGCCCGCAGCCCCCAGGTCTGTGGGGCTACGCAAGTGGTTCCCAAAGAGCTTTAGAACTAGGCATAGATTTCCCTGCTAGCTCCTTGGGCGGGGGACCCATTGCCTGCCGTATAGCCATTTTTATGCCTGGCGTGGCACCAAGTGGGAAAGGGTGGTGTCGAGGCTGAAGGCAGCAGGAAAGCCTGCAGCCCCCAGGTCTGTGGGGCTACGCAAGCGGTTCCCAAAGAACTTTAGAACAAGGCATAGTTTTTCCTGCTGGCTCTTTGGACGTGGAACCCATCTCCAGCCATAGGCCTTTTTTGTGCCTGTCCTGGCCCCCAGAGGAAAAGTGTGGTTTTGAGGCTGAAGGCAGCAGGAAAGCCCGCAGCCCCCAGGTCTGTGGGGCTATGCAAGCGGTTCCCAAAGAGCCTTAGAACAAGGCATAGTTTTCCCTGCTGCCTCCTTGGGCGGGAGACCCATCTCCAGCCGCATGGCCATTTTTGTGCCTGGCGCGGCGCCAAGTGGGAAAGGGTGGTTTTGAGGCTGAAAGCAGCAGGAAAGCCTGCATCCCGCAGGTCTGTGGGGCTACGCAAGCGGTTCCCAAAGAGCTTTAGAACAAGGCAGAGTTTTCCCTGCTGGCTCCTTGGGCAGGGGACCCATCTCCAGCCGTATGGCCTTATTTGTGCCTGTCCTGACGCCCAGAGGGAAAGGGTGGTTTTGAGGCTGAAGGCAGCAGGAAAGCCCGCAGCCCCCAGGTCTGTGGGACAATGCAAGCGGTTCCCAAAGAGCTTTAGAACAAGGCATAGTTTTCCCTGCTGGCTCCTTGGGCGGGAGACCCATCTCCAGCCGTATGGCCATTATTGTGCCTGGCGCGTTGCCCAGTGGGAAAGCGTGGTGTAGAGGCTGAAGGCAGCAGGAAAGCCTGCAGCCCCCAGGTCTGTGGGGCTACGCAAGCGGTTCCCAAAGAGCTTTAGAACAAGGCATAGTTTTCCCTGCTGGCTCCTTGGGCGGGGGACCCATTGCCTGCCGTATGGCCATTATTGTGCCTAGCGTGGCACCAAGTGGGAAAGGGTGGTGTCGAGGCTGAAGCTAGCAGGAAAGCCTGCAGCCCCCAGGTCTGTGGGGCTACGCAAGCGGTTCCCAAAGAGCTTTAGAACAAGGCATAGTTTTCCCTGCTGGCTGTTTGGGCGGGGGACCCATTGCCTGCCGTATGGCCATTTTTGTGCCTGGCGTGGCACCAAGTGGGAAAGGGTGGTGTCGAGGCTGAAGCTAGCAGGAAAGCCTGCAGCCCCCATGTCTGTGGGGCTACGCAAGCGGTTCCCAAAGAGCTTTAGAACAAGGCACAGTTTTCCCTGCTGGCTCTTTGGGCGGGGGATCCATCTCCATCCATATGTCCATTTTTGTGCTTGGCGCGGCGCCAAGTGGGAAAGGCTCGTGTCGAGGCTGAAGGCAGCAGGAAAGCCCGCAGCCCCCAGGTCTGTGGGGCTACGCAAGCGGTTCCCAAAGACCTTTAGAACAAGGCATAGTTTTCCCTGCTGGCTCTTTGCGCGTGGCACACATCTCCAGCCATATGGCCATTTTTGTGCCTGGCGCGGCGCCAAGTGGGAAATGGTGGTATCGAGGCTGAAGGCAGCAGGAAAGCCTGCAGCCCCCAGGTCTGTGGGGCTACGCAAGAGGTTCCCAAAGAGCTTTAGAACAAGGCATAGTTTTCCCTGCTGGCTCCTTGGGCGGGGGACACATCTCCAACCGTATGGCCATTTTTGTGCATGGTGCGGCGCCAAGTGGGAAAGGGTGGTTTTGAGGCTGAAGGCAGCAGGAAACCCCGCAGCCCCCAGGTCTGTGGGGCTACGCACGCGGATCCCAAAGAGCTTTAGAACAAGGCATAGTTTTCCCTGATGGCTCCTTGGGCGGGGGACCCATTGCCTGCCGAATGGCCATTTTTGTGCCTGGCGTGGCACCAAGTGGGAAAGGGTGGTGTCGAGGCTGAAGGCAGCAGGAAAGCCTGCAGCCCCCAGGTCTGTGGGGCTACGCAAGCGGTTCCCAAAGAGCTTTAGAACAAGGCACAGTTTTCCCTGCTGGCTGTTTAGTCCGGGAATCCATCTCCATCCATATGTCCTTTTTTGTGCTTGGCGCGGCGCCAAGTGGGAAAGGCTGGTGTCGACGCTGAAGGCAGCAGGAAAGCCCGCAGCCCCCAGGTCTGTGGGGCTACGCAAGCGGTTCCCAAAGACCTTTAGAACAAGGCATAGTTTTCCCTGCTGGCTCTTTGCGCGTGGCACACATCTCCAGCCATATGGCCATTTTTGGGCCTGGCGCGGCACCAAGTGGGAAAGGTGGTGTCGAGGCTGAAGGCAGCAGGAAAGCCTGCAGCCCCCAGGTCTGTGGGGCTACGCAAGCGGTTCCCAAAGAGCTTTAGAACAAGGCATAGTTTTCCCTGCTGGCTGCTTGGGCGGGGGACCCATCTCCAACCGTATGGCCATTTTTGTGCATGGTGCGGCGGCAAGTGGGAAAGGGTGGTGTTGAGGCTGAAGGCAGCAGGAAAGCCCGCAGCCCCCAGGTCTGTGGGGCTACGCAAGCGGTTCCCAAAGAGCCTTAGAACAAGGCATAGTTTTCCCTGCTGGCTCTTTGGGCGGGGGACCCATCTCCAGCCGTATGGCCATTTTTGTGCCTGGTGCGGTACCCAGTGGGAAAGCGTGGTGTCGAGGCTGAAGGCAGCAGGAAAGCGTGCAGCCCCCACGTCTGTGGGGCTACACAAGTGGTTCCCAAAGAGCTTTAGAACAAGGCATAGTTTTCCCTGCTGGCTCCTTGGGCGGGGGACCCATTGCCTGCCGTATGGCCATTATTGTGCCTAGCGTGGCACCAAGTGGGAAAGGGTGGTGTCGAGGCTGAAGCTAGCAGGAAAGCCTGCAGCCCCCAGGTCTGTGGGGCTACGCAAGCGGTTCCCAAAGACCTTTAGAACAAGGCATAGTTTTCCCTGCTGGCTCTTTGCGCGTGGCACACATCTCCAGCCATATGGCCATTTTTGTGCCTGGCGCGGCGCCAAGTGGGAAATGGTGGTATCGAGGCTGAAGGCAGCAGGAAAGCCTGCAGCCCCCAGGTCTGTGGGGCTACGCAAGAGGTTCCCAAAGAGCTTTAGAACAAGGCATTATTTTCCCTGCTGGCTCCTTGGGCGGGGGACCCATCTCCAACCGTATGGCCATTTTTGTGCATGGTGCGGCACCAAGTGGGAAAGGGTGGTGTCGAGGCTGAAGGCAGCAGGAAAGCCTGCAGCCCCCAGGTCTGTGGGGCTACGCAAGCGGTTCCCAAAGAGCTTTAGAACAAGGCATAGTTTTCCCTGCTGGCTCCTTGGGCGGGGGACCCATCTCCAGCCATATGGCCATTTTTCTGCCTAGCGCGGCGCCAAGTGGGAAAGGGTGGTGTCGAGGCTGAAGGCAGCAGGAAAGCCTGCAGCCCCCAGGTCTGTGGGGCTAAGCAAGCGGTTCCCAAAGAGCTTTAGAACAAGGCATAGTTTTCCCTGCTGGCTCCTTGGGCGGGAGACCCATCTCCAGCCGTATGGCCATTATTGTGCCTGGCGCGGTGCCCAGTGGGAAAGCGTGGTGTTGAGGCTGAAGGCAGCAGGAAAGCCTGCAGCCCCCAGGTCTGTGGGGCTACGCAAGCGGTTCCCAAAGAGCTTTAGAACAAGGCATAGTTTTCCCTGCTGGCTCCTTGGGCGGGAGACACATCTCCAGCCGTATGGCCATTATTGTGCCTGGCGCGGTACCCAGTGGGAAAGCGTGGTGTCGAGGCTGAAGGCAGCAGGAAAGCCTGCAGCCCCCAGGTCTGTGGGGCTACGCAAGCGGTTCCCAAAGAGCTTTAGAACAAGGCATAGTTTTCCCTGCTGGCTCTTTGGGCGGGGCACCCATCTCCATCCGTATGGCCATTTTTGTGCCTAGCGCAGCGCCAAGTGGGAAAGGGTGGTGTCGAGGCTGAAGGCAGCAGGAAAGCCCGCAGCCCCCAGGTCTGTGGGGCTAAGCAAGCGGTTCGCAAAGAGCTTTAGAACAAGGCATAGTTTTCCCTGCTGGCTCTTTGGGCCGGAGACCCATCTCCAGCCGTATGGCCATTTTTGTGCATGGCGTGGCGCCAAGTAGGAAAGGGTGGTGTCGAGGCTGAAGGCAGCAGGAAGACCCGCAGCTCCCACGTCTCTGGGGCTACGCAAGCGGTTCCCAAAGACCTTTAGAACAAGGCATAGTTTTCCCTGCTGGCTCTTTGGGCGTGGCACACATCTCCAGCCATATGGCCATTTTTGGGCCTGGCGCGGCGCCAAGTGGGAAAGGGTGGTATCGAGGCTGAAGGCAGCAGGAAAGCCCGCAGCCCCCAGGTCTGTGGGGCTACGCAAGCGGTTCCCAAAGAGCTTTAGAACAAGGCATAGTTTTCCCTGCTGGCTCTTTGGGCGGGGGACCCATCTCCAGCCATAGGCCATTTTTGTGCCTGGCGCGGCGCCAAGTGGGAAAGGGTGGTTTTGAGGCTGAAGGCAGCAGGAAAGCCCGCAGCCCCCAGATCTGTTGGGCTACGCAAGCGGTTCCCAAAGAGCTTTAGAACAAGGCATGGGTTTCCGTGCTGCATCCTTGCGCGGGGGACCCATCTCTACCCATAGGCCATTTTTGTGCCTGGCGCGGCACCAAGTGGGAAAGGGTGGTGTCGAGGCTGAAGGCAGCAGGAAAGCCTGCAGCCCCCAGGTCTGTGGGGCTACGCAAGTGGTTCTCAAAGAGCTTTAGAACAAGGCATAGTTTTCCCTGCTGGCTCCTTTGGCGGGGGACCCATATCCAGCCGTATGGCCATTTTTGTGCCTGGCGCGGCGCCAAGTGGGAAAGGGAGGTGTCGAGGCTGAAGGCAGCAGGAAGGTTTGCAGCCCCCAGGTCTGTGGGAAAACGCAAGCGGTTCCCAAAGAGCTTTAGAACAGGCATAGTTTTCCCTGCTGGCTCTTTGGGCGGGGGACCCATCTCCAGCTATATGGCCATTTTTTTGCTTGGCGCGGCGCCAAGTGGGAAAGGGTGGTGTCGAGGCTGAAGGCAGCAGGACAGCCCGCAGCCCCCAGGTCTGTGGGGCTACACAAGCGGTTCCCAAAGAGCTTTAGAACTAGGCATAGTTTTCCCTGCTGGCTCCTCGGGCGGGGGATCCATCTCCATCCATATGTCCATTTATGTGCTTGGCGTGGCGCCAAGTGGGAAAGGGTGGTTTTGAGGCTGAAGGCAGCAGGAAAGCCCGCAGCCCCCAGGTCTGTGGGGCTACGCAAGCGGTTACCAAAGAGCTTTAGAACAAGGCATAGTTTTCCCTGCTGGCTCCTTGGGCGTGGGACACATCTCCAGCCGTATGGCGGTTTTTGTGCCTGGCGCGGCACCAAGTGGGAAAGGGTGGTGTCGAGGCTGAAGGCAGTAGGAAAGCCTGCAGCCCCCAGGTCTGTGGGGCTACGCAAGCGGTTCCCAAAGAGCTTTAGAACAAGGCATAGTTTTCCCTGCTGGCTCCTTGGGCGGGGGACCCATCTCCAGCCATATGGCCATTTTTGTGCATGGTGCGGCGCCAAGTGGGAAAGGGTGGTTTTGAGGCTGAAGGCAGCAGGAAAGCCCGCAGCCCCCAGATCTGTTGGGCTACGCAAGCTGTTCCCAAAGAGCTTTAGAACAAGGCATGGGTTTCCGTGCTGCATCCTTGCGCGGGGGACCCATCTCTACCCATAGGCCATTTTTGTGCCTGGCGCGGCACCTGGTGGGAAAGGGTGTTGTCGAGGCTGAAGGCAGCAGGAAAGCCTGCAGCCCCCAGGTCTGTGGGGCTACGCAAGTGGTTCCCAAAGAGCTTTAGAACAAGGCATAGTTTTCCCTCCTGGCTGTTTGGGCGGGGCACCCATCTCCAGCCGTATGGCCATTTTTGTGCCTGGCGCGGCGCCAAGTGGGAAAGGGTGGTTTTGAGGCTGAAGGCAGCAGGAAAGCCCTCAGCCCCCAGGTCTGTGGGGCTACGCAACCCGTTCCGAAAGAGCTTTAGAACAAGGCATAGTTTTCCCTGCTGGCTCCTTGGGCGGGGGACCCATTGCCTGCCTTATGGCCATTTTTGTGCCTGGCGTGGCACCAAGTGGGAAAGGGTGGTTTTGAGGCTGAAGGCAGCAGGAAAGCCCGCAGCCCCCAGGTCTGTGGGGCTACGCACGCGGTTCACAAAGAGCTTTAGAACAAGGCATAGTTTTCCCTGCTGGCTCCTTGGGCGGGGGACCCATCTCAAGCCGTATGGCCATTTTTGTGCCTGGCACGGCGCCAAGTGGGAAAGGGTGGTGTCGAGGCTGAAGGCAGCAGGAAAGCCCGCAGCCCCCAGGTCTGTGGGGCTACGCAAGCGGTTCCCAAAGAGCTTTAGAACAAGGCATAGTTTTCCCTGCTGGCTCCTTGGGCGGGGGACCCATTGCCTGCCGTATGGCCATTTTTGTGCCTGGCGTTGCACCAAGTGGGAAAGGGTGGTGTCGAGGCTGAAGCTAGCAGGAAAGCCCGCAGCCCCCAGGTCTGTGGGGTTATGCAAGCGGTTCCCAAAGAGTTTTAGAACAATGCATAGTTTTTCCTGCTGGCTCTTTGGGCGTGGAACCCATCTCCAGCCATAGGCCTTTTTTGTGCCTGACCTGGCGCCCAGAGGGAAAGGGTGGTTTTGAGGCTGAAGGCAGCAGGAAAGCCCGCAGCCCCCAGGTCTGTGGGGCTACGCAAGCGGTTCCCAAAGAGCTTTAGAACAAGGCATAGTTTTTCCTGCTGGCTCTTTGGGCGTGGAACCCATCTCCAGCCATAGGCCTTTTTTGTGCCTGACCTGGCGCCCAGAGGGAAAGGGTGGTTTTGAGGCTGAAGGCAGCAGGAAATCCCGCAGCCCCCAGATCTGTTGGGCTACGCAAGCGGTTCACAAAGAGCCTTAGAACAAGGCATAGTTTTCGCTGCTGGCTCCTTGGACGGGGGACCCATTGCCTGCCGTATGGCCATTTTTGTGCCTGGCGTGGCACCAAGTGGGAAAGGGTGGTTTTGAGGCTGAAGCTAGCAGGAAAGCCTGCAGCACCCAGGTCTGTGGGGCTACGCAAGCGGTTCCCAAAGAGCTTTAGAACAAGGCAGAGTTTTCCCTGCTGGCTGTTTGGGCGGGGGATCCATCTCCAGCCATATGGCCATTTTTGTGCTTGGCGTGGCGCCAAGTGGGAAAGGGTGGTGTCGAGGCTGAAGGCAGCAGGAAAGCCCGCAGCCCCCAGGTCTGTGGGGCTACGCAAGCGGTTACCAAAGAGCTTTAGAACAAGGCATAGTTTTCCCTGCTGGCTCCTTGGGCGGGGGACCCATCTCCAGCCATATGGCCATTTTTGTGCATGGTGCGGCGCCAAGTGGGAAAGGGTGGTTTTCAGGCTGAAGGCAGCAGGAAAGCCCGCAGCCCCCAGATCTGTTGGGCTACGCAAGCTGTTCCCAAAGAGCTTTAGAACAAGGCATGGGTTTCCGTGCTGCATCCTTGCGCGGGGGACCCATCTCTACCCATAGGCCATTTTTGTGCCTGGCGCGGCACCTGGTGGGAAAGGGTGTTTTCGAGGCTGAAGGCAGCAGGAAAGCCTGCAGCCCCCAGGTCTGTGGGGCTACCCAAGTGGTTCTCAAAGAGCTTTAGAACAAGGCATAGTTTTCCCTGCTGGCTCCTTTGGCGGGGGACCCATATCCAGCCGTATGGCCATTTTTGTGCCTGGCGCGGCGCCAAGTGGGAAAGGGTGGTGTCGACGCTGAAGGCAGCAGGAAGGTTTGCAGCCCCCAGGTCTGTGGGAAAACGCAAGCGGTTCCCAAAGAGCTTTAGAACAGGCATAGTTTTCCCTGCTGGCTCTTTGGGCGGGGGACACATCTCCAGCTATATGGCCATTTTTGTGCTTGGCGCGGCGCCAAGTGGGAAAGGGTGGTGTCGAGGCTGAAGGCAGCAGGACAGCCCGCAGCCCCCAGGTCCGTGGGGCTACACAAGCGGTTCCCAAAGAGCTTTAGAACTAGGCATAGTTTTCCCTGCTGGCTCCTTGGGCGGGGGATCCATCTCCATCCATATGTCCATTTATGTGCTTGGCGTGGCGCCAAGTGGGAAAGGGTGGTTTTGAGGCTGAAGGCAGCAGGAAAGCCCGCAGCCCCCAGGTCTGTGGTGCTACGCAAGCGGTTACCAAAGAGCTTTAGAACAAGGCATAGTTTTCCCTGCTGGCTCCTTGGGCGTGGGACACATCTCCAGCCGTATGGCGGTTTTTGTGCCAGGCGCGGCACCAAGTGGGAAAGGGTGGTGTCGAGGCTGAAGGCAGCAGGAAAGCCTGCAGCCCCCATGTCTGTGGGGCTACGCAAGCGGTTCCCAAAGAGCTTTAGAACAAGGCATAGTTTTCCCTGCTGGCTCCTTGGGCGGGGGACCCATCTCCAGCCATATGGCCATTTTTGTGCATGGTGCGGCGCCAAGTGGGAAAGGGTGGTTTTGAGGCTGAAGGCAGCAGGAAAGCCCGCAGCCCCCAGATCTGTTGGGCTACGCAAGCTGTTCCCAAAGAGCTTTAGAACAAGGCATGGGTTTCCGTGCTGCATCCTTGCGCGGGGGACCCATCTCTACCCATAGGCCATTTTTGTGCCTGGCGCGGCACCTGGTGGGAAAGGGTGTTGTCGAGGCTGAAGGCAGCAGGAAAGCCTGCAGCCCCCAGGTCTGTGGGGCTACGCAAGTGGTTCTCAAAGAGCTTTAGAACAAGGCATAGTTTTCCCTGCTGGCTCCTTGGGCGGGGGACCCATCTCCAGCCATATGGCCATTTTTGTGCATGGTGCGGCGCCAAGTGGGAAAGGGTGGTTTTCAGGCTGAAGGCAGCAGGAAAGCCCGCAGCCCCCAGATCTGTTGGGCTACGCAAGCTGTTCCCAAAGAGCTTTAGAACAAGGCATGGGTTTCCGTGCTGCATCCTTGCGCGGGGGACCCATCTCTACCCATAGGCCATTTTTGTGCCTGGCGCGGCACCTGGTGGGAAAGGGTGTTTTCGAGGCTGAAGGCAGCAGGAAAGCCCGCAGCCCCCGGGTCTGTGGGGCTACACAAGCGGTTCTCAAAGAGCTTTAGAACAAGGCATAGTTTTCCCTGCTGGCTCCTTTGGCGGGGGACCCATATCCAGCCGTATGGCCATTTTTGTGCCTGGCGCGGCGCCAAGTGGGAAAGGGTGGTGTCGACGCTGAAGGCAGCAGGAAGGTTTGCAGCCCCCAGGTCTGTGGGAAAACGCAAGCGGTTCCCAAAGAGCTTTAGAACAGGCATAGTTTTCCCTGCTGGCTCTTTGGGCGGGGGACACATCTCCAGCTATATGGCCATTTTTGTGCTTGGCGCGGCGCCAAGTGGGAAAGGGTGGTGTCGAGGCTGAAGGCAGCAGGACAGCCCGCAGCCCCCAGGTCCGTGGGGCTACACAAGCGGTTCCCAAAGAGCTTTAGAACTAGGCATAGTTTTCCCTGCTGGCTCCTTGGGCGGGGGATCCATCTCCATCCATATGTCCATTTATGTGCTTGGCGTGGCGCCAAGTGGGAAAGGGTGGTTTTGAGGCTGAAGGCAGCAGGAAAGCCCGCAGCCCCCAGGTCTGTGGTGCTACGCAAGCGGTTACCAAAGAGCTTTAGAACAAGGCATAGTTTTCCCTGCTGGCTCCTTGGGCGTGGGACACATCTCCAGCCGTATGGCGGTTTTTGTGCCAGGCGCGGCACCAAGTGGGAAAGGGTGGTGTCGAGGCTGAAGGCAGCAGGAAAGCCTGCAGCCCCCATGTCTGTGGGGCTACGCAAGCGGTTCCCAAAGAGCTTTAGAACAAGGCATAGTTTTCCCTGCTGGCTCCTTGGGCGGGGGACCCATCTCCAGCCATATGGCCATTTTTGTGCATGGTGCGGCGCCAAGTGGGAAAGGGTGGTTTTGAGGCTGAAGGCAGCAGGAAAGCCCGCAGCCCCCAGATCTGTTGGGCTACGCAAGCTGTTCCCAAAGAGCTTTAGAACAAGGCATGGGTTTCCGTGCTGCATCCTTGCGCGGGGGACCCATCTCTACCCATAGGCCATTTTTGTGCCTGGCGCGGCACCTGGTGGGAAAGGGTGTTGTCGAGGCTGAAGGCAGCAGGAAAGCCTGCAGCCCCCAGGTCTGTGGGGCTACGCAAGTGGTTCTCAAAGAGCTTTAGAACAAGGCATAGTTTTCCCTGCTGGCTCCTTTGGCGGGGGACCCATATCCAGCCGTATGGCCATTTTTGTGCCTGGCGCGGCGCCAAGTGGGAAAGGGTGGTGTCGAGGCTGAAGGCAGCAGGAAGGTTTGCAGCCCCCAGGTCTATGGGAAAACGCAAGCGGTTCCCAAAGAGCTTTAGAACAAGGCATAGTTTTCCCTGCTGGCTCTTTGGGCGGGGGACCCATCTCCAGCCATATGGCCATTTTTGTGCTTGGCGCGGCGCCAAGTGGGAAAGGGTGGTGTCGAGGCTGAAGGCAGCAGGACAGCCCGCAGCCCCCAGGTCTGTGGGACAACGCAAGCGGTTCCCAAAGAGCTTTAGAACAAGGCATAGTTTTCCCTGCTGGCTCTTTGGGCGTGGGACCCATCTCTAGCCCTATGGCCATTATTGTGCCCGGCGCGGCACCAAGTTGGAAAGGGTGTTGTTGAGGCTGAAGGCAGCAGGAAAGCCCGCAGCCCCCAGGTGTGTGGGGCTACGCAAGCAGTTCCCAAAGAGCTTTAGAACAAGGCATAGTTTTCCCTGCTGGCTCCTTGGGCGGGGGACCCATCTCCAGCCATATGCCATTTTTGTGGCTGGCGCGGCGCCAAGTGGGAAAGGGTGGTTTTGAGGCTGAAGGCAGCAGGAAATCCTGCAGCCCCCAGGTGTGGGGCTACGCAAGCGGTTCCCAAAGAGCCTTAGAACAAGGCATAGTTTTCCCTGCTGACTCCTTGGGCGTGGGACCCATCTCCAGCCATATGGCCATTTTTGTGCCTGGCGCGGCGCCAAGTGTGAAAGGGTGGTGTCGAGGCTGAAGGCATCAGGAAAGCCCGCAGCCCCCAGGTCTGTGGGGCTACGCACGCGGTTCCCAAAGACCTTTAGAACAAGGCATAGTTTTCCCTGCTGGCTCCTTGGGCGTGGGACCCATCTCCAGCCGTATGGCCATTTTTGTGCATGGCGCGGTGCCAAGTGGGAAAGGGTGGTGTCGAGGCTGAAGGCAGCAGGAAAGCACGCAGCCTCCAGGTCTGTGGGGCTACTCACGCGGTTCCCAAAGACCTTTAGAACAAGGCATAGTTTTCCCTGCTGGCTCTTTGGACGGGGGACACATCTCCAGCCGTATGGCCATTATTGTGTCTGGCGCGGCGCCCAGTGGGAAAGCGTGGTGTCGAGGCTGAAGGCAGCAGTAAAGCCCGCAGCCCCCAGGTCTGTGGGGCTACGCAAGCGGTTCCCAAAGAGCTTTAGAACAAGGCATAGTTTTCCCTGCTGGCTCCTTGGGCGGGGGACCCATCTCCAGCCGTATGGCCATTTTTGTGCATTGCGCGGCGCCAAGTGGGAAAGGGTGGCTTTGAGGCTGAAGGCAGCAGCAAAGCCCGCAGCCCCCAGATCTGTTGGGCTACGCAAGCGATTCACAAAGAGCTTTAGAACAAGGCATAGTTTTCCCTCCTGGCTGTTTGGGCGGGGGATCCAGCTCCATCCATATGTCCATTTTTGTGCTTGGCGCGGCGCCAAGTGGGAAAGGCTGGTGTCGAGGCTGAAGGCAGCAGGAAAGCCCGCAGCCCCCAGGTCTGTGGGGCTACGCAAGCGGTTCCCAAAGAGATTTAGAACAAGGCATAGTTTTCCCTGCTGGCTCCTTGGGCGGGGGACCCATCTCCAGCCGTATGGCCATTTTTGTGCATGGCGCGGCGCCAAGTGGGAAAGGGTGGCTTTGAGGCTGAAGGCAGCAGCAAAGCCCGCAGCCCCCAGGTCTGTGGGGCTACGCAAGTGGTTCCCAAAGAGCTTTAGAACTAGGCATAGATTTCCCTGCTAGCTCCTTGGGCGGGGGACCCATTGCCTGCCGTATAGCCATTTTTATGCCTGGCGTGGCACCAAGTGGGAAAGGGTGGTGTCGAGGCTGAAGGCAGCAGGAAAGCCTGCAGCCCCCAGGTCTGTGGGGCTACGCAAGCGGTTCCCAAAGAACTTTAGAACAAGGCATAGTTTTTCCTGCTGGCTCTTTGGACGTGGAACCCATCTCCAGCCATAGGCCTTTTTTGTGCCTGTCCTGGCCCCCAGAGGAAAAGTGTGGTTTTGAGGCTGAAGGCAGCAGGAAAGCCCGCAGCCCCCAGGTCTGTGGGGCTATGCAAGCGGTTCCCAAAGAGCCTTAGAACAAGGCATAGTTTTCCCTGCTGCCTCCTTGGGCGGGAGACCCATCTCCAGCCGCATGGCCATTTTTGTGCCTGGCGCGGCGCCAAGTGGGAAAGGGTGGTTTTGAGGCTGAAAGCAGCAGGAAAGCCTGCATCCCGCAGGTCTGTGGGGCTACGCAAGCGGTTCCCAAAGAGCTTTAGAACAAGGCAGAGTTTTCCCTGCTGGCTCCTTGGGCAGGGGACCCATCTCCAGCCGTATGGCCTTATTTGTGCCTGTCCTGACGCCCAGAGGGAAAGGGTGGTTTTGAGGCTGAAGGCAGCAGGAAAGCCCGCAGCCCCCAGGTCTGTGGGACAATGCAAGCGGTTCCCAAAGAGCTTTAGAACAAGGCATAGTTTTCCCTGCTGGCTCTTTGGCCGTGGCACCCATCTCCAGCCGTATGGCGATTTTTGTGCCTGGCGCGGCGCCAAGTGGGAACGGGTGTTGTCGAGGCTGAAGGCAGCAGCAAAGCCCGCAGCCCCCAGGTCTGTGGGGTACGCAAGCGGTTC
The DNA here is from genome assembly GCF_028500815.1 of Rissa tridactyla. Classification (NCBI taxonomy): domain Eukaryota; kingdom Metazoa; phylum Chordata; class Aves; order Charadriiformes; family Laridae; genus Rissa; species Rissa tridactyla. The sequence goes on from NW_026529649.1 coordinate 566,827, forward strand.
CCAAAGACCTTTAGAACAAGGCATAGTTTTCCCTGCTGGCTCTTTGAGCATGGGACCCATCTCTAGCCATAGGCCATTTTTCTGCCTGGCGCGGCGCCAAGTGGGAAAGGGTGGTTTTGAGGCTGAAGGCAGCAGGAAAGTCCGCAGCCCCCAGGTCTGTGGGGCTACGCAAGCAGTTCCCAAAGAGCCTTAGAACAAGGCATAGTTTTCCCTGCTGGCTCTTTGGGCATGGGACCCATCTCCAGCCGTATGGCCATTTTTGTGCCTGGCGCGGCGCCCAGAGGGAAAGGGTGGTTTTGAGGCTGAGGCAGCACGCAAGCCCACAGCCTCCAGCTCTGTGGGGCTACGCAAGCGCTTCCCAAAGAGCTTTAGAACAAGGCATAGTTTTCCCTGCTGGCTCTTTGGGCATGGGACCCATCTCTAGCCATAGGCCATCTTTCTGCCTGGCGCGGCGCCAAGTGGGAAAGGGTGGTTTTGAGGCTGAAGGCAGCAGGAAAGCCCGCAGCCCCCAGGTCTGTGGGGCTACGCAAGCGGTTCCCAAAGAGCTTTAGAACAAGGCATAGTTTTCCCTGCTGGCTCTTTGGGCGTGGCACACATCTCTAGCCATATGGCCATTTTTGTGCCTGGCGCGGTGCCAAGTGGGAAAGGGTGGTGTCGAGGCTGAAGGCAGCAGGAATGTCCGCAGCCCCCAGGTCTGTGGGGCTACGCAAGCGGTTCCCAAAGAGCTTTAGAACAAGGCATAGTTTTCCCTGCTGGCTCTTTGGGCGGGGGACCCATCTCCAGCCATAGGCCATTTTTGTGCCTGGCGCGGCGCCAAGTGGGAAAGGGTGGTTTTGAGGCTGAAGGCAGCACGAAAGCCTGCAGCCCCCAGGTCTGTGGGGCTACGCAAGCGGTTCCCAAAGAGCTTTAGAACAAGGCATAGTTTTCCCTACTGGTTCTTTGGGCGGTGCACCCATCTCAAACCATATGGCCATTTTTCTGCCTAGCGCGGCGCCAAGTGGGAAAGGGTGGTGTCGAGGCTGAAGGCAGCAGGAAAGCCCGCAGCCCCCAGGTCTGTGGGGCTAAGCAAGCGGTTCCCAAAGAGCTTTAGAACAAGGCATAGTTTTCCCTGCTGGCTCCTTGGGCGGGAGACCCATCTCCAGCCGTATGGCCATTATTGTGCCTGGCGCGGTGCCCAGTGGGAAAGCGTGGTGTCGAGGCTGAAGGCAGCAGGAAAGCCTGCAGCCCCCAGGTCTGTGGGGCTACGCAAGCAGTTCCCAAAGAGCTTTAGAACAAGGCATAGTTTTCCCTGCTGGTTCTTTGGGCGGGGCACCCATCTCCAACCTTATGGCCATTTTTGTGCCTGGCGCGGTGCCAAGTGGGAAAGGGTGGTGTCGAGGCTGAAGGCAGCAGGAAAGCCTGCAGCCCCCAGGTCTGTGGGACTACGCAAGCGGTTCCCAAAGAGCTTTAGAACAAGGCATAGTTTTCCCTGCTGGCTCTTTGGGCGGGAGACCCATCTCCATCCGTATGGCCATTTTTGTGCCTAGCGCAGCGCCAAGTGGGAAAGGGTGGTGTCGAGGCTGAAGGCAGCAGGAAAGCCCGCAGCCCCCAGGTCTGTGGGGCTACGCAAGCGGTTCGCAAAGAGCTTTAGAACAAGGCATAGTTTTCCCTGCTGGCTCCTTGGGCGGGAGACCCATCTCCAGCCGTATGGCCATTTTTGTGCATGGCGTGGCGCCAAGTAGGAAAGGGTGGTGTCGAGGCTGAAGGCAGCAGGAAGACCCGCAGCTCCCACGTCTCTGGGGCTACGCAAGCGGTTCCCAAAGACCTTTAGAACAAGGCATAGTTTTCCCTGCTGGCTCTTTGGGCGTGGCACACATCTCCAGCCATATGGCCATTTTTGGGCCTGGCGCGGCGCCAAGTGGGAAAGGGTGGTATCGAGGCTGAAGGCAGCAGGAAAGCCCGCAGCCCCCAGGTCTGTGGGGCTACGCAAGCGGTTCCCAAAGAGCTTTAGAACAAGGCATAGTTTTCCCTGCTGGCTCTTTGGGCGGGGGACCCATCTCCAGCCATAGGCCATTTTTGTGCCTGGCGCGGCGCCAAGTGGGTAAGGGTGGTTTTGAGGCTGAAGGCAGCAGGAAAGCCTGCAGCCCCCAGGTCTGTGGGGCTACGCAAGCGGTTCCCAAAGAGCTTTAGAACAAGGCATAGTTTTCCCTGCTGGCTCTTTGGGCAGGGCACCCATCTCCAACCGTATGGCCATTTTTGTGCATGGTGCGGCGGCAAGTGGGAAAGGGTGGTGTTGAGGCTGAAGGCAGCAGGAAAGCCCGCAGCCCCCAGGTCTGTGGGGCTACGCAAGCGGTTCCCAAAGAGCCTTAGAACAAGGCATAGTTTTCCCTGCTGGCTCTTTGGGCGGGGGACCCATCTCCAGCCGTATGGCCATTTTTGTGCCTGGTGCGGTACCCAGTGGGAAAGCGTGGTGTCGAGGCTGAAGGCAGCAGGAAAGCCTGCAGCCCCCACGTCTGTGGGGCTACACAAGTGGTTCCCAAAGAGCTTTAGAACAAGGCATAGTTTTCCCTGCTGGCTGTTTGGGCGGGGGACCCATTGCCTGCCGTATGGCCATTTTTGTGCCTGGCGTGGCACCAAGTGGGAAAGGGTGGTGTCGAGGCTGAAGCTAGCAGGAAAGCCTGCAGCCCCCATGTCTGTGGGGCTACGCAAGCGGTTCCCAAAGAGCTTTAGAACAAGGCACAGTTTTCCCTGCTGGCTGTTTGGGCGGGGGATCCATCTCCATCCATATGTCCATTTTTGTGCTTGGCGCGGCGCCAAGTGGGAAAGGCTCGTGTCGAGGCTGAAGGCAGCAGGAAAGCCCGCAGCCCCCAGGTCTGTGGGGCTACGCAAGCGGTTCCCAAAGACCTTTAGAACAAGGCATAGTTTTCCCTGCTGGCTCTTTGCGCGTGGCACACATCTCCAGCCATATGGCCATTTTTGTGCCTGGCGCGGCGCCAAGTGGGAAATGGTGGTATCGAGGCTGAAGGCAGCAGGAAAGCCTGCAGCCCCCAGGTCTGTGGGGCTACGCAAGAGGTTCCCAAAGAGCTTTAGAACAAGGCATTATTTTCCCTGCTGGCTCCTTGGGCGGGGGACCCATCTCCAACCGTATGGCCATTTTTGTGCATGGTGCGGCACCAAGTGGGAAAGGGTGGTGTCGAGGCTGAAGGCAGCAGGAAAGCCTGCAGCCCCCAGGTCTGTGGGGCTACGCAAGCGGTTCCCAAAGAGCTTTAGAACAAGGCATAGTTTTCCCTGCTGGCTCCTTGGGCGGGGGACCCATCTCCAGCCATATGGCCATTTTTCTGCCTAGCGCGGCGCCAAGAGGGAAAGGGTGGTGTCGAGGCTGAAGGCAGCAGGAAAGCCCGCAGCCCCCAGGTCTGTGGGGCTAAGCAAGCGGTTCCCAAAGAGCTTTAGAACAAGGCATAGTTTTCCCTGCTGGCTCCTTGGGCGGGAGACCCATCTCCAGCCGTATGGCCATTATTGTGCCTGGCGCGGTGCCCAGTGGGAAAGCGTGGTGTCGAGGCTGAAGGCAGCAGGAAAGCCTGCAGCCCCCAGGTCTGTGGGGCTACGCAAGCGGTTCCCAAAGAGCTTTAGAACAAGGCATAGTTTTCCCTGCTGACTCCGTGGGCGTGGCACCCATCTCCAACCATATGGCCATTTTTGTGCCTGGCGCGGTGCCAAGTGGGAAAGGGTGTTGTCGAGGCTGAAGGCAGCAGGAAAGCCTGCAGCCCCCAGGTCTGTGGGACTACGCAAGCGGTTCCCAAAGAGCTTTAGAACAAGGCATAGTTTTCCCTGCTGGCTCTTTGGGCGGGAGACCCATCTCCATCCGTATGGCCATTTTTGTGCCTAGCGCAGCGCCAAGTGGGAAAGGGTGGTGTCGAGGCTGAAGGCAGCAGGAAAGCCCGCAGCCCCCAGGTCTGTGGGGCTACGCAAGCGGTTCCCAAAGAGCTTTAGAACAAGGCATAGTTTTCCCTGCTGGCTCCTTGGGCGGGAGACCCATCTCCAGCCGTATGGCCATTATTGTGCCTGGCGCGTTGCCCAGTGGGAAAGCGTGGTGTAGAGGCTGAAGGCAGCAGGAAAGCCTGCAGCCCCCAGGTCTGTGGGGCTACGCAAGCGGTTCCCAAAGAGCTTTAGAACAAGGCATAGTTTTCCCTGCTGGCTCCTTGGGCGGGGGACCCATTGCCTGCCGTATGGCCATTATTGTGCCTAGCGTGGCACCAAGTGGGAAAGGGTGGTGTCGAGGCTGAAGCTAGCAGGAAAGCCTGCAGCCCCCAGGTCTGTGGGGCTACGCAAGCGGTTCCCAAAGAGCTTTAGAACAAGGCATAGTTTTCCCTGCTGGCTCTTTGGGCGGGGGATCCATCTCCATCCATATGTCCATTTTTGTGCTTGGCGCGGCGCCAAGTGGGAAAGGCTCGTGTCGAGGCTGAAGGCAGCAGGAAAGCCCGCAGCCCCCAGGTCTGTGGGGCTACGCAAGCGGTTCCCAAAGACCTTTAGAACAAGGCATAGTTTTCCCTGCTGGCTCTTTGCGCGTGGCACACATCTCCAGCCATATGGCCATTTTTGTGCCTGGCGCGGCGCCAAGTGGGAAATGGTGGTATCGAGGCTGAAGGCAGCAGGAAAGCCTGCAGCCCCCAGGTCTGTGGGGCTACGCAAGAGGTTCCCAAAGAGCTTTAGAACAAGGCATAGTTTTCCCTGCTGGCTCCTTGGGCGGGGGACACATCTCCAACCGTATGGCCATTTTTGTGCATGGTGCGGCGCCAAGTGGGAAAGGGTGGTTTTGAGGCTGAAGGCAGCAGGAAACCCCGCAGCCCCCAGGTCTGTGGGGCTACGCACGCGGATCCCAAAGAGCTTTAGAACAAGGCATAGTTTTCCCTGATGGCTCCTTGGGCGGGGGACCCATTGCCTGCCGAATGGCCATTTTTGTGCCTGGCGTGGCACCAAGTGGGAAAGGGTGGTGTCGAGGCTGAAGGCAGCAGGAAAGCCTGCAGCCCCCAGGTCTGTGGGGCTACGCAAGCGGTTCCCAAAGAGCTTTAGAACAAGGCACAGTTTTCCCTGCTGGCTGTTTAGTCCGGGAATCCATCTCCATCCATATGTCCTTTTTTGTGCTTGGCGCGGCGCCAAGTGGGAAAGGCTGGTGTCGACGCTGAAGGCAGCAGGAAAGCCCGCAGCCCCCAGGTCTGTGGGGCTACGCAAGCGGTTCCCAAAGACCTTTAGAACAAGGCATAGTTTTCCCTGCTGGCTCTTTGCGCGTGGCACACATCTCCAGCCATATTGCCATTTTTGGGCCTGGCGCGGCACCAAGTGGGAAAGGTGGTGTCGAGGCTGAAGGCAGCAGGAAAGCCTGCAGCCCCCAGGTCTGTGGGGCTACGCAAGCGGTTCCCAAAGAGCTTTAGAACAAGGCATAGTTTTCCCTGCTGGCTGCTTGGGCGGGGGACCCATCTCCAACCGTATGGCCATTTTTGTGCATGGTGCGGCGCCAAGTGGGAAAGGGTGGTGTTGAGGCTGAAGGCAGCAGGAAAGCCCGCAGCCCCCAGGTCTGTGGGGCTACGCAAGCGGTTCCCAAAGAGCCTTAGAACAAGGCATAGTTTTCCCTGCTGGCTCTTTGGGCGGGGGACCCATCTCCAGCCGTATGGCCATTTTTGTGCCTGGTGCGGTACCCAGTGGGAAAGCGTGGTGTCGAGGCTGAAGGCAGCAGGAAAGCGTGCAGCCCCCACGTCTGTGGGGCTACACAAGTGGTTCCCAAAGAGCTTTAGAACAAGGCATAGTTTTCCCTGCTGGCTCCTTGGGCGGGGGACCCATTGCCTGCCGTATGGCCATTATTGTGCCTAGCGTGGCACCAAGTGGGAAAGGGTGGTGTCGAGGCTGAAGCTAGCAGGAAAGCCTGCAGCCCCCAGGTCTGTGGGGCTACGCAAGCGGTTCCCAAAGACCTTTAGAACAAGGCATAGTTTTCCCTGCTGGCTCTTTGCGCGTGGCACACATCTCCAGCCATATGGCCATTTTTGTGCCTGGCGCGGCGCCAAGTGGGAAATGGTGGTATCGAGGCTGAAGGCAGCAGGAAAGCCTGCAGCCCCCAGGTCTGTGGGGCTACGCAAGAGGTTCCCAAAGAGCTTTAGAACAAGGCATTATTTTCCCTGCTGGCTCCTTGGGCGGGGGACCCATCTCCAACCGTATGGCCATTTTTGTGCATGGTGCGGCACCAAGTGGGAAAGGGTGGTGTCGAGGCTGAAGGCAGCAGGAAAGCCTGCAGCCCCCAGGTCTGTGGGGCTACGCAAGCGGTTCCCAAAGAGCTTTAGAACAAGGCATAGTTTTCCCTGCTGGCTCCTTGGGCGGGGGACCCATCTCCAGCCATATGGCCATTTTTCTGCCTAGCGCGGCGCCAAGTGGGAAAGGGTGGTGTCGAGGCTGAAGGCAGCAGGAAAGCCTGCAGCCCCCAGGTCTGTGGGGCTAAGCAAGCGGTTCCCAAAGAGCTTTAGAACAAGGCATAGTTTTCCCTGCTGGCTCCTTGGGCGGGAGACCCATCTCCAGCCGTATGGCCATTATTGTGCCTGGCGCGGTGCCCAGTGGGAAAGCGTGGTGTTGAGGCTGAAGGCAGCAGGAAAGCCTGCAGCCCCCAGGTCTGTGGGGCTACGCAAGCGGTTCCCAAAGAGCTTTAGAACAAGGCATAGTTTTCCCTGCTGACTCCGTGGGCGTGGCACCCATCTCCAACCATATGGCCATTTTTGTGCCTGGCGCGGTGCCAAGTGGGAAAGGGTGTTGTCGAGGCTGAAGGCAGCAGGAAAGCCTGCAGCCCCCAGGTCTGTGGGACTACGCAAGTGGTTCCCAAAGAGCTTTAGAACAAGGCATAGTTTTCCCTGCTGGCTCTTTGGGCGGGAGACCCATCTGCATCCGTATGGCCATTTTTGTGCCTAGCGCAGCGCCAAGTGGGAAAGGGTGGTGTCGAGGCTGAAGGCAGCAGGAAAGCCCGCAGCCCCCAGGTCTGTGGGGCTACGCAAGCGGTTCCCAAAGAGCTTTAGAACAAGGCATAGTTTTCCCTGCTGGCTCCTTGGGCGGGAGACCCATCTCCAGCCGTATGGCCATTATTGTGCCTGGCGCGGTGCCCAGTGGGAAAGCGTGGTGTAGAGGCTGAAGGCAGCAGGAAAGCCTGCAGCCCCCAGGTCTGTGGGGCTACGCAAGCGGTTCCCAAAGAGCTTTAGAACAAGGCATAGTTTTCCCTGCTGGCTCCTTGGGCATGGGACCCATCTCTAGCCGTATGGCCATTTTTGTGCCTGGCGCGGCGCCAAGTGGGAAAGGGTGGTGTCGAGGCTGGAGGCAGCAGGAAAGTCCGCAGCCCCCAGGTCTGTGGGGCTACGCAAGCGGTTCCCAAAGAGCTTTAGAACAAGGCATAGTTTTCCCTGCTGGCTCTTTGGGCGGGGGACCCATCTCCAGCCATAGGCCATTTTTGTGCCTGGCGCGGCGCCAAGTGGGAAAGGGTGGTTTTGAGGCTGAAGGCATCACGAAAGCCTGCAGCCCCCAGGTCTGTGGGGCTACGCAAGCGGTTCCCAAAGAGCTTTAGAACAAGGCATAGTTTTCCCTAATGGTTCCCTGGGCAGGGCACCCATCTCCAACCATATGGCCATTTTTCTGCCTAGCGCGGCGCCAAGTGGGAAAGGGTGGTGTCGAGGCTGAAGGCAGCAGGAAAGCCTGCAGCCCCCAGGTCTGTGGGGCTAAGCAAGCGGTTCCCAAAGAGCTTTAGAACAAGGCATAGTTTTCCCTGCTGGCTCCTTGGGCGGGAGACACATCTCCAGCCGTATGGCCATTATTGTGCCTGGCGCGGTACCCAGTGGGAAAGCGTGGTGTCGAGGCTGAAGGCAGCAGGAAAGCCCGCAGCCCCCAGGTCTGTGGGGCTACGCAAGCGGTTCCCAAAGAACTTTAGAACAAGGCATAGTTTTCCCTGCTGGCTCTTTGGGCGGGAGACCCATCTCCATCCGTATGGCCATTTTTGTGCCTAGCGCAGCGCCAAGTGGGAAAGGGTGATGTCGAGGCTGAAGGCAGCAGGAAAGCCCGCAGCCCCCAGGTCTGTGGGGCTAAGCAAGCGGTTCGCAAAGAGCTTTAGAACAAGGCATAGTTTTCCCTGCTGGCTCCTTGGGCGGGAGACCCATCTCCAGCCGTATGGCCATTTTTGTGCATGGCGTGGCGCCAATTAGGAAAGGGTGGTGTCGAGGCTGAAGGCAGCAGGAAGACCCGCAGCTCCCACGTCTCTGGGGCTACGCAAGTGGTTCCCAAAGACCTTTAGAACAAGGCATAATTTTCCCTGCTGGCTCTTTGGGCAGGGGACCCATCTCCAGCCATATGGCCATTTATGTGCATGGCGCGGCGCCAAGTGGGAAAGGGTGGCTTTGAGGCTGAAGGCAGCAGCAAAGCCCGCAGCTCCCAGGTCTGTGGGGCTACACAAGTGGTTCCCAAGGAGCTTTAGAACAAGGCATAGTTTTCCCTGCTGGCTCTTTGGGCGGGGGACCCATCTCCAGTCGTATGGCCATTTTTGTGCCTGGCGCGGCGTCAAGTGGGAAAGGATGGTGTTGAGGCTGAAGGCGGCACGACAGCCTGCGCCCGGAGTTTTCTTAATGACTTTTCTTAATGATGTCTCCACAGTGTGAAGTTTTGCAGGATTTGAGAAAGTAATAGACACAGTGAAGTTGAGTCTATTGGAAACTTCCATACCTTTCCCTCCCTCTAAATCTCTGCTGTCCTGTAGTATCCACTGCCTGCAGCTGCTGTTGCAGGAGCAGACAGAGTGGTATCAGATTTAGCAAAAAGGGACATCATTAAGAGGATTCACTCGCCTTATTTTTCACCGGTGTGGCCAGTAAAGAAACCAAAAAGGCAATAGCTGTTCACAGTAGATTACCAAAAGTTGGATGCCAACACTGCATCCCTGACTGCTGCGGTTCCTAATATCGTGGAAATTGTGACAATGATAAAAGGAGCTGCCCATCCTTGGATGGTTGCCTTAGATGTTAAAGACATATTTTTTTTATGATTCCCCTCCTTGAGCAGGACAAAGCGCAGTTTGCATTCACATGGAAAGGAGTCCAATATACCTTTAACCGCTTTCCGCAAGGATACAAACATTCCCCTACTATTGCCCATAATGCTTTAGCTAAAGTGCTATCAGAGATTCCTGTTTCACAGGGATGTACAGTATACCAATATATTATTGATGACATCTTAATAGGGGGAGAGAACCAAGAAAGTGTACAAGACATGATGCAAAACATCCGAAAAACATTATCAGATTTGGGATTGGAAATTCCCGACTCAAAGTGTCAGGGACCCGCACAGGAAGTTAAATTCCTGGGGGTCTGGTGGATTAAGGGAGCTGCTTCTGTCCCTCAGGATACCCTGGAAAAAATAGAGCATGGCCAGAATCCATCCAGCGTGAAGGAGTTACAGCAAGTCCTGGGACTTTAAGTTATTGGCGTAAACACGTCCCTGGCTTTTCCATCATTGCTCGCCCCCTTTATTGTTTGCTCAAAAAAGGTAAATCCTGGGAGTGGACTGAACAACACACTAATGCTCTGCAATTACTAATAAAGGAGCTAAGGTTATTCCAACAGCTTGGTCCTATACATCCAACTGACCCTGTCCATGTAGAATGGGGGTTCAGTGAACATGGTTCCCGTTGTAATTTATGGCAGAAGGGACCAGCAGGACCGGAGAGACCATTAGAATTTTGCTCCCACTCCTTCAATGATACTGAGAGCAGATATTCAGACCTGGAGAAGGGTTTACTGTCCCTGGTGCGAGCGTTGCAACGAGCAGAGCAGATAAGAAGAGAACAGAGCGTGATTGTTCGGGGCCCTTTTCGACTCCTAGATGTGGTCCGTAAAGGGACACCACCACCAGCTGGCATTGCCCAGAGACCTACAGTTCGAAAGTGGTATGCTTATTTAGAAGGCATTAATGAAATCAAGCCAGTCTCTGAAGGCAGTGTTAAAGTATCCAAGGCTACTTCACAAGGATACCAAAGGATATAGATGGTGCCCTATTGTTCCAGTCCCCACCAAATAGACCATCTCCGATCCAAGAAGCACCTCCTTTGAGGGACAGCAGTGATCTTACAGGAGTGTGGTTTACTGGTGCGTCATCTCACTGTGAAAAAAATAAGTGGAAATATAAGGCCGTAGCACTGGAAGTAACAACGGGAGAAAGAGCGATTGAAACAGGGGAGGGTAGGGGAACAAGTAGGGGAACTCAGAGCTGTCCTACTAGCTGCACAACATGGAGCCACCTCCTTTTACGCTGAGTCATATGCTGTTTTTAAAGGAGCCACTGAATGGCTAGGACACTGGGCAGCCAATGATTGGCAGGTGAATAGAGTCCCAGTTTGGGAGACAGATAATTGGAAGCAACTGTTGGAAACAGGAGGACAGAGACCATTGCACATTGCTTGGGTAAAAGGCCACGATCGTTCAAACTCGATCACTGCTCAGTTCAACCAACAGGTAGATGGCCTCACGCGGCTACAACAAATTGACATTGTAGATGATGGTCGGGAATGGGAACGCTTACTTGAATCGTTACATGTTAAACGTGGCCGCACAGGCCGTCCTGACCTGTATCGGGAAGGTGGGTGGCTTGTGTCGGTTAAGCTGTGCGAACAAATAGTAACTGCCTGGTCACAATGTCGCCTACGACTCAGCAAAGATCATCCGAGTAAGGCGCCTCCCTTACACATGCGGGACAAGAAAGCGTTGTGGCATTCATGGCAGCTTGATTATATTGGGCCCTTGAGATCATCAGGTGGGAAAAGATATGTCCTGGTAGGAGTGGAGATTATCTCCAGCCTCAGTATGGCCAGCAGTTTCAAACCAGCTACCAGGGACAACACAGTGAAAGGCCTAAAAGGGTGGCTCAGCACACTTCCCCTTCCCGAGGAAATCCAGAGTGATAACGTTTCACACTTTACGGCTTCGGTGGTACAAGATTGGGCCAAGGAAGAAGGGATTCGATGGGTATTTCATACTCCCTATTATCCCCAGGCTAATGGCATTGTTGAACGCACCAATAGATGGGTTAAGCGTTTTGCAAAAAGTCATGAACCTGGTTGGCATTTGCGATTGGATGATGCCATCTATCAACTAAATAACAGATGGAGTGGAGACGGCTGTCCTAAAATGAAAGCTTTCTGTGTGCCTGCCAATATTATCTCTCCAAAAGCTGCCAATGAACCGGGAAAATACCCCGGAAGATTTCACCCTGGACTACCTGTGCTAGTGAAAATGCCTCAAAATGGGACGGTGCCAATGGTGCTAGCTACTCCCAAAAATCCCTATGCATGGGAAGCCAAGGATTGTTCAGGGAAGATACACCGGATCAGCACCCGGTGGATCGCACCTTCTTTTTAACCCCGTCGGTCGAATAAGACCGAGCAGAGTTTCTTTTCCTTTATGTCTTACAGGAACCTTGGATGAGCTGTACAGACGGATTGGCCTACGCTACCTTTGAATGTCTCCAGGGAATCCTGACATTGAACCTGGCAATAATACTACTTTTATGATGTATGGCTATCTGGAGGCCCAAATTCTAAAATGACGAATTGGCAGATGGAATTGATGCTATTCAGTTTTACCTTTTTATTCCCTGTTGTTTGTAGTCAGAGAGACCCAGAGTGGCCATGGTCTCAAGCCTTTGTCGTCTGTAATACAAGACTACAGGGAGACCTCATGCTAACGCACCCTTTCCCAATCTAGACAAGCACAGTCTCTGGGGTTTCATCGGGATGTGTCTCAAAGTGACAAGCATTCTGGTTGGTGTCAAGACAAAGGTCTTGTGCTTTGAGAGTATTACTCTCACAAATGAATCCTTGTTGGTCTCGTGAAACGCATGCGTCAACATCAGCAGTTTGCCATTTAGTCTCATTTTGTCGTGCCCAACCTCTGTGCTGTGTTGGATAGAGTAGAGCTCCTTGGTGATTCAACCCCAGTGCGATGATTGGGTATATGGTGTATACTGAGGCATTGCGTATCGTTAAGGCAAAAGCTGTGGCTTTGCTCTCAGTGGGATCGTAGGTGAAATTAACCAGATACCACCTGGACTGAAATTTTCTCTCAAACTCAATTGCATTATCCCATATTACTTTTCGAATTTCAGTGGGCAAGGTGCCTTCTTCACTTTCCCTTATGATTTATGAGTTTTTGCAAAACGCTTAACCAATCCGTTGGTGCATTCAACAATGCCATTAGCCTGAGGATAATAGGGAGTATGAAATACCCATCGAATCCCTTCTTCTTTGGCCCAATCTTGTACCACCGAAGCCGTAAAGTGTGAACCGTTATCACTTTGGATTTCCTCGGGAAGGGGAAGTGTGCTGAACCACCCTTTTAGGCCTTTCACTGTGTTGTCCCTGGTAGCTGGTTTGAAACTGCTGGCCATACTGAGGCTGGAGATAATCTCCACTCCTACCAGGACATATCTTTTCCCACCTGATGATCTCAAGGGCCCAATATAATCAAGCTGCTATGAATGCCACAACGCTTTCTTGTCCCGCATGTGTAAGGGAAGCGCCTTACTCGGATGATCTTTGCTGAGTCGTAGGCGACATTGTGACCAGGCAGTTACTATTTGTTCGCACAGCTTAACTGACACAGGCCACCCCCGGGCTAGACCTTCCTGATACAGATCAGTACGGCCTGTATGGCCAGGCTTAATATGTAACCATTCGAGTAAGCGTTCCCATTCCCGCCCGTCATCTACAATGTCAATTTGTTGTAGCCGCGTGAGGCTATCTACCTGTTGGTTGAACTGAGCAGTGATCGAGTTTGAACGATCGTGGCCTTTTACCCAAGCAATGTGCAATGTTCTCTGTCCTCCTATTTCCAACAGTTGCTTCCAGCTATCTGTCTCCCAGATTGGGACTCTATTCACCTGCCAATCATTGGCTGCCCAGTGTCCTAGCCATTCAGTGGCTCCTTTAAAAACAGCATATGAGTCAGTGTAAATGTAAGTAGCCCCATGTTGTGCAGCTAGTAGGACGGCTCTGAGTTCCCCTACTTGTGCCCTACCTTCTCCTGTTTCAATTGCTCTTTCCCCCGCTGCTACTTCCAGTGCTACGGCCTTGTATTTCCACTTGCTGTTCTCACGGTGAGATGACGCACCAGTAAACCACACTCCTGTAAGATCACTGCCTTCTTTCAGAGGAGGTGCTTCTTGGATTGGAGATGGTCTGTTTGGTGGGGAGTGGAACAATAGGGCACCATCTATATCCTTCTGGAGCATGGATACTTTGATACTACCTTCAGAGATTGGCATGATATCATTAGTGCCTTCTCAATAAGCATACCACTTTCGAACTGTGGGTTTCTGGGCAATGCCGGCTGGCGGTGCTGTCCCTTTACGGACCACATCTAGGAGTCGAAAAGGGCCCCGAACAATCACGCTCTGTTCTCTCCTTATCTGCTCTGCTCGTTGCAACGCTCGCACCAGGGACAGTAAACCCTTCTCCAGGTCTGAATATCTGCTCTCAGTATCATTAAGGCGTGAGAGCTAAATTCTAATGGTCTCTCCGGTCCTGCTGGTCCCTTTTGCCATAAATTACAACGGGAACCATGTTCACTGAACCCCCATTCTACATGGACAGGGTCAGTTGGATGTATGGGGCCAAGTTGTTGGAATAACCTTAGCTCTTCTATTTGCAATTCTAGTGCATTAGTATGTTGTTCAGTCCACTCCCAGGATTTACCTTTTTTGAGCAAACAATAAAGGGGGCGAGCAATGATGGAAAAGCCAGGGATGTGTTTACGCCAATAACTTAAAGTTCCAAGAACTTGCTGTAACTCCTTCGTGCTGGAAGGATTCTGTCCATGTTCTATTTTTTCAGGGTATCCTGAGGGACAGAAGCAGCTCCCTTAATCCACCAGACCCCCCAGGAATTTAACTTCCTGTGCGGGTCCCTGACACTTTGAGTCGGGAATTTCCAATCCCAAATCTGATAATGTTTTTCGGATGTTTTGCATCATGTCTTGTACACTTTCTTGGCTCTCTCCCCCTATTAAGATGTCGTCAATATATTGGTATACCGTACATCCCTGTGAAACAGGAATCTCTGATAGCACTTTAGCTAAAGCATTATGGGCAATAGTGGGGGAATGTTTGTATCCTTGCGGAAAGCGGTTAAAGGTATATTGAACTCCTTTCCATGTGAATGCAAACTGCGCTTTGTCCTGCTCAAGGAGGAGAATCATAAAAAAAATATGTCTTTAACATCTAAGGCAGCCACCCAAGCATGGGCAGCTCCTTTTATCATTGCCACAATTTCCGCGATATTAGGAACCACAGCGGTCAGGGGTGCAGTGTTGGCGTTTAATTTTCCGTAATCTACTGTGAACAGCTATTGCCTTTTTGGTTTCTTTACTGGCCACACTGGTGAATTATAAGGCGCGTGAGTCCTCTTAATGATGTTTCTTTTTTCTAAATCTGATACCACCCCGTCTGCTCCTGCAAGTGCAGCTGCAGGCAGTGGGTACTGTCAGACGTTGGTAATTTTAGAAGGAGGCAAAAGTATAGATGTTTCTAATAGCCCCAATTTAACTGTGTCTAATCCTTTTTTGCGTCCTGCAAAACTCCACACAGTTCCATCTCCATCTGGGAGTTTCCACATTCGCCCACGCAGTACGTCAAATCCTAGGAGGTTAGTACGTGAGGCACCCACTAACGCTTCTGCCCTAGTCATTCGCTGCTCTCCCGGCAACCAGAGGTTAATTTTTGCATTGGGGCATGTTTTTACCACACCATCAATTCCCGTGAAGTTGACTCTGCGTCGGGTGGGATTTATACCTAGAAGTTGTGCTCTTTCGTTAGTGATTGCAGACATTTGGGCTCCGGTATCAATAATAAAATTTACCAATATCTTCCGGGGGTCCAACAGGAATGACAATAACGGGTTCGGAGTCTTTATGAGAGCGCCATTGGATTGCTAGTACCTGCCAGACAGGGTGGCTCACTGCCCTCCCCGGGGATAGGAGTGTTTTGGCTGGGACTCTGTCAAATCAATCAAGTTACGTTTCGGTGCAGAAGGCACAATTTTCTCACGGCTTGGGGATTCTCTGGTTAGGCTTTTCTCCCCAGCCGCATTATTCTTTCTAGGTAGAGATTGGACTAGCGTACAGAGATCTCCCGTAGGGTCACCGCGCAAGAATTGTCGGGGCACCCCTAATTGTAGGGCTTTACGCCACAACTCATTTCGGTCCTTATCAGGCTTAAACCTTCCCTCTGATTTAGGGTTTTGAGTGTGAGTTTGGACTTGGCGAACCTTTCGCGGGTGTTCGGAGGATTTCTCACTAGTTAGGCTGGCCCAGCCCATTCGGCGCCCATATTGATCTATTTCCTGTACATTCCAGGTGGGCATGTAGTGACAACGGCCCCGCCCATGAGCACCCCGAGCATCCCGTATACGATCTTGAGTGCGAACAAGGAACGGTTTCAGGCAATCGGGCAGACCACGGATGAGAGGGGCTAATCGATCCGGGTCGATAGCAGCTGACATTGGGGATTTCTGAAATTCCTCTCTGTCATACATGGCTTGCAGACAAGCTGCTTTCCGTACAGCCGCAAACAGATCAGAGTAGCCTGTAGCTCTAATCTCTAACGGCTCCCCCCTCTCTCGCGGATCCATACCCCTTGCCCAAAAGGCTGCTCGAGCGGTTAGGGAATAATTATGATCCCCAGGCATAGTGGTTAAAAACACTCCTGGTCCCCAAGAGTCTCCTGCTTCTTCCTCACTCAGCATAATTCTGTGCCCCCCTTCAGAAGAAACTCGCCACACGTACTCAACAGCCGACTCTTCTGGTCGCCTCGAATATTTCTCCCTTATTTTTGTTAACTCGGTTGGTGTCCATGGAACGGTACGCACAGTGGTGTGAATTTCATCACCATCATCAACTGCAGTTTCAGTTTTAACCAGAGGACGTAAAGGAAAAACTTGGGATTTCAAAGTAAAAGTCCTTTCCTCCTCATCTTCTTCGTCATCCTCACTATTAGACAAAAAAATCTCCGGTCTGGGTTCCGGAATTTGGATAACACAGTAACTTACGAATCTGTTGGACCTGAGTCGAGGGCTGCATTTTATCTAAGAGCCCGGTCACCCTTTCAATAACATTTTAAGTTGGCGATTTTTCACTCCCAAGTTGAGCATTCCGGTTTCCTAAACATTCATTCTCACTCACAAGCTTATCGACTTGAGTTCTTAATTTTTCTCCTGTCTCCTTTTGCAAGGCTAATGATGACTTCAGCACCTCATTCTCCGATTTCAGGGTTGCATATTCTACAGCTGAAATCAGATTAGGAGCGGGGGTTTCTCTAGCTTCTTGTTGTGCACAAGATAAACAGGCGCCTAACACAGCACAAATCACACCCTTGCCTTTCCCCGCTCTGAGCTTCTGTGAAACCCGACGCTCTTCAATACGTTCCACCACTTTCTCTTCATCCTTCCAAAATTTTTGGGCCCACTCCTTCCCAGCCTGGGAAGGGGCACAATCATATTTTTGCAGCAGTTTATCCATGGCAATCCTGCCGACTACGCCAAATTCTGTTGCGTGAAACGGGGCCAAGCGGTTTTGGCAGAAGATAAACCCCCTTGCGTTCTAACACTCCTCACCGAGGTGGGAGGCTAGCTGCGGCTGGGTTTCAATTCTGAGTGATGCCCAATTCAGCACTATCAGGCCAATCGCGTTTAATATGTGTTAAACTAGTACGATTTGGAGACACTAATAGTGGGCTGCACCTTCAGTCTAGTCGTGCTCCTGAACCAGCATGGCCTCTCTCAAGTTTTGGTCGCCTTCAGTGAGAAAGCGAAACGACTAGCTACTGAAACAGTGCAGTTTATTTAAACAACAGATATACAGGTTCTTTAGGATTGCCGGTGATAAATACACTGTCTGCAAAGCACGTGCAAATAAAGACATTGTTAAATATACAAACGCGCGACAAAATTATAAACGATACAGCCTGGCTATAAATGTAGGGTAGAGATTCTCTAGAGAAATTTCTAGAGTCCCCGAGAAAGCACTCGGTGTAATCAAAGTCTTACCCAAAGGCATTCTTATGGGGGGGAAGAAAGGCTCAGCCCGTCTACTGATCCCAGAAAACAGCGGTGGGATTCTTCGCGATGGTGTCTTCCCTGACATCCCCTCTCTCTTGGGCTATTTTTATATTATTTTTTTATCTTCAAAGTGGAGTTTGAGTGACTTTAGTCATATGTACTTTTATTATGATTAATGTACTCAAGGAGGAGTGTTCACACCTCGGGGGCGGATAGCCTCCGGGATGGAGGTGTGTTTTGGTACATTGTGGTGAGCAAAGTTCGCACAAAAGGACAGCATTTCATCAACATTTGACGAAATGTTGGCTCGGGTAGCGTGTAGGCCGCTTATCAGTTCCGTAGTACCATCTCGTCCCCATATCTGCTATTCGTCACAAGGGAAGGCCACGGAACAAGCGCGTTCCGTTCCATCCCTCGTGTAGTTTCGCAAACAACCTTGTACAGGGAATCACAGCTGTTGCATTCTTCGTGTGCTAGCTGCGGCTGTATTCTACCTCAGAAGCCTCTTGATTTTATGACTTTCCTTAATGTGTGAACAATGCTGTATTTTTGTATTCTTGGCCAATTTAGTAATTATTCCACAAGAACACACATTGGTTGCCGATTTATCGACGGGTCTAATCACCACAGGCCAACTGTAATTAAAACCATCTATGTAGACTCTACCAAAGCGGACAAATACAACACTGGTTGTTACAAAATTATGGCGCCAAATTCAGATTGCTGGCACAATTTCACTTTCATCAAACCTACAGTAGTGTACTGTATTTGGGGCTACAAGGGCACAGAATTGTTATTTGCATTTATGATTGACTCAAATACACCTGAACTTGCTGAAATGAATCCAGAACCTACACCCCACAAACTCTCAAAGGCTCGCTCTTCTAAGAGAAAAAAAAACACCTCTCTCTTTTCTAAGCCCTCCATTAGACTAACTCCTTACATTTTCAACATTGGCCCTTACGTTATTAAACACACACAGGTCAACAACAGGTACTGTTTAATCCCACATATTCCCTCAAACGAGCAGAATTGTCAATGCAGATTAAAATCTCTGCGATCAAACCCACCTGCTTACCGTTCCTGAGTACATCTTATGCAGAATGGTCAGCATGGTTACGCAAACGAACTCTTGCCACTTCACACGGACGGAAGAGGGATGCGACTGGTATCTTAGGAACAGGCCTGGGAGTCTTGAATAGTATAGATGCTGAGATACTTGCCAACAAACTAGTCACAACCACTACTGATCTGGACAAATTAAGACATCCCCTACGGTCCTCTCTATTAGCATTGGGAAACCACCAAGGGCTTTTATCGAATATATTGCCTCAATGGGAAGAAACGGGTGAAAAAGACCATCAGCTGATCACAGATGCACTTGGTACAACCCAAACCAATGTTTCCTTGGCTCTTAGTTGTATCCAAGCCGAATTGTGGATGCAATCTATGACAGCCGCAATCATAAGGGAAGGTGAAGAAGGCACCTTGCCCACCGAAATTCGAAAAGTAATATGGGATAACGCAATTGAATTTGAGAAAAGATTTCAGTCCAGGTGGTATCTGGTTAATTTCACCTACGATCCCACTGAGAGCAAAGCCACAGCTTTTGTCTTAACGATACGCAATGCCTCAGTATACACCATATACCCAATCATCGCACTGGGGTTGAATCACCAAGGAGCTCTACTCTATCCAACACAGCACAGAGGTTGGGCACGACAAAATGAGACTAAATGGCAAACTGCTGATGTTGACGCATGCGTTTCACAAGACCAACAAGGATTCATTTGTGAGAGTAATACTCTCAAAGCACAAGACCTTTGTCTTGACACCAACCAGAATGCTTGTCACTTTGGGACACATCCCGATGAAACCCCAGAGACTGTGCTTGTCTAGATTGGGAAAGGGTGCGTTAGCATGAGGTCTCCCTGTAGTCTTGTATTCAGAGATGACATAGTAATCACTCAAATCTTTGTGTTTGAACTTTACTAACACAAACTTACGGGATGCGACTTCAATTATTAAGCTCCTGTTACGTCTTTTCAATTGCTACAACCTAATTACACGTTGATTCGAGATTGTTGCCTACCCCTATCGGAATGAATCTCTCCCTGGTGAAGAAGCTGCTAAAACACAATGAATTGAAGCGACTCTTGAAAGAGGCCCAAGAAAATAGACAGACAACTTTGATTACCGTCCATCATAAGGTTGAAGAAATACACCAAGCGTTGGAAAGAGTGAAGAGAGGCGGAGAACATAGATGGGGAGATACTCTTTTTGGATGGTCACTGACAGTTACAGGACTTTATAACAAGATGCTTCACTCTGTTGTTGTTTTACTAATAGTCACTGTATTGTGCTTTGCTTAGACAATTGTTTTGCATGTTAGACTTTGGATTATGATGAAAAGTTTAAATCCCTTGATCACTCCACGAGAAGGATTTCCACTTGATATCCCTCACCAAAAGAACACATGTGATCTTTCTTATCAGTGTTGAATACGTCGACCTTGACAGACTGTAGACAAAGTTTTCCCTGCAGGCTCTTTGGGCGGGAGACACATCTCCAGCCATATGGCCATTTCTGTGCCTGGCGCGGCACCTACTGGGAAAGGGTGGTGTCGAGGCTGAAGGCAGCAGGAAAGCACGCAGGCCCCAGGTCTGTGGGACAACGCAAGCGGTTCCCAAAGAGCTTTAGAACAAGGCAGAGTTTTCCCTGCTGGCTCCTTGGGCGGGGGACCCATCTCTAGCCATAGGCCCTTTTTGTGCCTGGCGCGACGCCAAGTGGGAAAGGGTGGTGTCGAGGCTGAAGGCAGCAGGAAAGCCCGCAGCCCCCAGATCTGTTGGGCTACGCAAGCGGTTCCCAAAGACCTTTATAACAAGGCACAGTTTTCCCTGCTGGCTCCTTGGGCGGGGGACCCATCTCCAGCCGTATGGCCTTTTTGGTGCATGGCGCGGCGCCAAGTGTGAAAGGGTGTTGTCGAGGCTGAAGGCAGCAGGAAAGCCTGCAGCCCCCAGGTCTGTGGGGCTACGCAAGCGGTTCCCAAAGAGCTTTAGAACAAGGCATAGTTTTCCCTGCTGGCTCTTTGGGCAGGGGACCCAGCTCCAGCCGTATGGCCATTTTTGTGCCTGGCGCGGCGCCAAGTGGGAAAGGGTGGTTTTGAGGCTGAAGGCAGCAGGAAAGCCCGTAGCCCCAGGTCTGTGGGGCTAAGCAAGCAGTTCCCAAAGAGCTTTAGAACAAGGCATAGTTTTCCCTGCTTGCTCCTTGGGCGGGGGACCCATCTCCAGCCGTATGGCCATTTTAGTGCCTGGCGCGGCGCCAAGTGGGAAAGGGTGGTTTTGAGGCTGAAGGCAGCAGGAAAGCCGGCAGCCCCCAGGTCTGTGGGGCTACGCAAGCGGTTCCCAAAGAGCTTTAGAACAAGGCATAGTTTTCCCTGCTGGCTCCTTGGGCGGGGGACCCATCTCCAGCCGTATGGCCATTTTTGTGCATGGCGCGGCGCCAAGTGGGAAAGGGTGGCTTTGAGGCTGAAGGCAGCAGGAAAGCCCGCAGCCCCCAGGTCTGTGGGGCTACGCAAGCGGTTCACAAAGAGCCTTAGAACTAGGCATAGATTTCCCTGCTAGCTCCTTGGGCGGGGGACCCATTGCCTGCCGTATAGCCATTTTTATGCCTGGCGTGGCACCAAGTGGGAAAGGGTGGTGTCGAGGCTGAAGGCAGCAGGAAAGCCTGCAGCCCCCAGGTCTGTGGGGCTACGCAAGCGGTTCCCAAAGAACTTTAGAACAACGCATAGTTTTTCCTGCTGGCTCTTTGGACGTGGAACCCATCTCCAGCCATAGGCCTTTTTTGTGCCTGTCCTGGCCCCCAGAGGAAAAGTGTGGTTTTGAGGCTGAAGGCAGCAGGAAAGCCCGCAGCCCCCAGGTCTGTGGGACAATGCAAGCGGTTCCCAAAGAGCTTTAGAACAAGGCATAGTTTTCCCTGCTGGCTCTTTGGCCGTGGCACCCATCTCCACCCATATGGCGATTTTTGTGCCTGGCGCGGCGCCAAGTGGGAACGGGTGTTGTCGAGGCTGAAGGCAGCAGCAAAGCCTGCAGCCCCCAGGTCTGTGGGGTACGCAAGCGGTTCCCAAAGACCTTTAGAACAAGGCATAGTTTTCCCTGCTGGCTCTTTGAGCATGGGACCCATCTCTAGCCATAGGCCATTTTTCTGCCTGGCGCGGCGCCAAGTGGGAAAGGGTGGTTTTGAGGCTGAAGGCAGCAGGAAAGTCCGCAGCCCCCAGGTCTGTGGGGCTACGCAAGCAGTTCCCAAAGAGCCTTAGAACAAGGCATAGTTTTCCCTGCTGGCTCTTTGGGCATGGGACCCATCTCCAGCCGTATGGCCATTTTTGTGCCTGGCGCGGCGCCCAGAGGGAAAGGGTGGTTTTGAGGCTGAGCAGCACGCAAGCCCACAGCCTCCAGCTCTGTGGGGCTACGCAAGCGCTTCCCAAAGAGCTTTAGAACAAGGCATAGTTTTCTCTGCTGGCTCTTTGGGCATGGGACCCATCTCTAGCCATAGGCCATCTTTCTGCCTGGCGCGGCGCCAAGTGGGAAAGGGTGGTTTTGAGGCTGAAGGCAGCAGGAAAGCCCGCAGCCCCCAGGTCTGTGGGGCTACGCAAGCGGTTCCCAAAGAGCTTTAGAACAAGGCATAGTTTTCCCTGCTGGCTCCTTGGGCATGGGACCCATCTCTAGCCGTATGGCCATTTTTGTGCCTGGCGCGGCGCCAAGTGGGAAAGGGTGGTGTCGAGGCTGAAGGCAGCAGGAAAGCCCGCAGCCCCCAGGTCTGTGGGGCTAAGCAAGCGGTTCCCAAAGAGCTTTAGAACAAGGCATAGTTTTCCCTGCTGGCTCCTTGGGCGGGAGACCCATCTCCAGCCGTATGGCCATTATTGTGCCTGGCGCGGTGCCCAGTGGGAAAGCGTGGTGTCGAGGCTGAAGGCAGCAGGAAAGCCTGCAGCCCCCAGGTCTGTGGGGCTACGCAAGCGGTTCCCAAAGACCTTTAGAACAAGGCATAGTTTTCCCTGCTGGTTCTTTGGGCGGGGCACCCATCTCCAACCTTATGGCCATTTTTGTGCCTGGCGCGGCGCGAAGTGGGAAAGGGTGGTGTCGAGGCTGAAGGCAGCAGGAAAGCCTGCAGCCCCCAGGTCTGTGGGGCTACGCAAGCGGTTCCCAAAGAGCTTTAGAACAAGGCATAGTTTTCCCTGCTGGCTCTTTGGGCGGGAGACCCATCTCCATCCTTATGGCCATTTTTGTGCCTAGCGCAGCGCCAAGTGGGAAAGGGTGGTGTCGAGGCTGAAGGCAGCAGGAAAGCCCGCAGCCCCCAGGTCTGTGGGGCTACGCAAGCGGTTCCCAAAGAGCTTTAGAACAAGGCATAGTTTTCCCTGCTGGTTCTTTGGGCGGGGCACCCATCTCCAACCATATGGCCATTTTTCTGCCTAGCGCGGCGCCAAGTGGGAAAGGGTGGTTTTGAGGCTGAAGGCAGCAGGAAAGCCCGCAGCCCCCAGGTCTGTGGGGCTACGCAAGCGGTTCCCAAAGAGCTTTAGAACAAGGCATAGTTTTCCCTGCTGGTTCTTTGGGCGGGGCACCCATCTCCAACCATATGGCCATTTTTCTGCCTAGCGCGGCGCCAAGTGGGAAAGGGTGGTGTTGAGGCTGAAGGCAGCAGGAAAGCCCGCAGCCCCCAGGTCTGTGGGGCTACGCAAGCGGTTCCCAAAGAGCTTTAGAACAAGGCATAGTTTTCCCTGCTGGCTCCTTGGGCGGGAGACACATCTCCAGCCGTATGGCCATTATTGTGCCTGGCGCGGTACCCAGTGGGAAAGCGTGGTGTCGAGGCTGAAGGCAGCAGGAAAGCCCGCAGCCCCCAGGTCTGTGGGGCTACGCAAGCGGTTCCCAAAGAGCTTTAGAACAAGGCATAGTTTTCCCTGCTGGCTCCTTGGGCGGGAGACACATCTCCAGCCGTATGGCCATTATTGTGCCTGGCGCGGTACCCAGTGGGAAAGCGTGGTGTCGAGGCTGAAGGCAGCAGGAAAGCCTGCAGCCCCCAGGTCTGTGCGGCTACGCAAGCGGTTCCCAAAGAGCTTTAGAACAAGGCATAGTTTTCCCTGCTGGCTCTTTGGGCGGGAGACCCATCTCCAGCCGTATGGCCATTTTTGTGCATGGCGAGGCGCCAAGTAGGAAAGGGTGGTGTCGAGGCTGAAGGCAGCAGGAAGACCCGCAGCTCCCACGTCTCTGGGGCTACGCAAGCGGTTCCCAAAGAGCTTTAGAACAAGGCATAGTTTTCCCTGCTGGCTCTTTGGGCGTGGCACACATCTCCAGCCATATGGCCATTTTTGGGCCTGGCGCGGCGCCAAGTGGGAAAGGGTGGTTTTGAGGCTGAAGGCAGCACGAAAGCCTGCAGCCCCCAGGTCTGTGGGGCTACGCAAGCGGTTCCCAAAGAGCTTTAGAACAAGGCATAGTTTTCCCTGCTGGCTCTTTGGGCGGGGCACCCATCTCCAACCATATGGCCATTTTTCAGCCTAGCGCGGCGCCAAGTGGGAAAGGGTGGTGTCGAGGCTGAAGGCAGCAGGAAGACCCGCAGCTCCCACGTCTCTGGGGCTACGCAAGCGGTTCCCAAAGACCTTTAGAACAAGGCATAGTTTTCCCTGCTGACTCCTTGGGCGTGGCACCCATCTCCAGCCGTATGGCGATTTTTGTGCATGGCGCGGCGCCAAGTGGGAAAGTGTGTTGCCGAGGCTGAAGGCAGCATCAAAGCCCGCAGCCCCCAGGTCTGTGGGGCTACACAAGCGGTTCCCAAAGAGCTTTAGAACAAGGCATAGTTTTCCCTGCTGGCTCTTTGGGCGGGGGACCCATCTCCAGCCGTATGGCCATTTTTGTGCCTGGCGTGGCACCAAGTGGGAAAGGGTGGTGTCGAGGCTGAAGCTAGCAGGAAAGCCTGCAGCCCCCAGGTCTCTGGGGCTACGCAAGTGGTTCCCAAAGAGCTTTAGAACAAGGCACAGTTTTCCCTGCTGGCTGTTTGGTCCGGGGATCCATCTCCATCCATATGTCCTTTTTTGTGCTTGGCGCGGCGCCAAGTGGGAAAGGCTGGTGTCGACGCTGAAGGCAGCAGGAAAGCCCGCAGCCCCCAGGTCTGTGGGGCTACGCAAGCGGTTCCCAAAGACCTTTAGAACAAGGCATAGTTTTCCCTGCTGGCTCTTTGCGCGTGGCACACATCTCCAGCCATATGGCCATTTTTGGGCCTGGCGCGGCGGCAAGTGGGAAAGGGTGGTGTTGAGGCTGAAGGCAGCAGGAAAGCCCGCAGCCCCCAGGTCTGTGTGGCTACGCAAGCGGTTCCCAAAGAGCCTTAGAACAAGGCATAGTTTTCCCTGCTGGCTGCTTGGGCGGGGGACCCATCTCCAACCGTATGGCCATTTTTGTGCATGGTGCGGCGGCAAGTGGGAAAGGGTGGTGTTGAGGCTGAAGGCAGCAGGAAAGCCGGCAGCCCCCAGGTCTGTGCGGCTACGCAAGCGGTTCCCAAAGAGCCTTAGAACAAGGCATAGTTTTCCCTGCTGGCTCTTTGGGCGGGGGACCCATCTCCAGCCGTATGGCCATTTTTGTGCCTGGTGCGGTACCCAGTGGGAAAGCGTGGTGTCGAGGCTGAAGGCAGCAGGAAAGCCTGCAGCCCCCACGTCTGTGGGGCTACACAAGTGGTTCCCAAAGAGCTTTAGAACAAGGCATAGTTTTCCCTGCTGGCTCCTTGGGCGGGGGACCCATTGCCTGCCATATGGCCATTATTGTGCCTAGCGTGGCACCAAGTGGGAAAGGGTGGTGTCGAGGCTGAAGCTAGCAGGAAAGCCTGCAGCCCCCAGGTCTGTGGGGCTACGCAAGCGGTTCCCAAAGAGCTTTAGAACAAGGCACAGTTTTCCCTGCTGGCTGTTTGGGCGGGGGATCCATCTCCATCCATATGGCCATTTTTGGGCCTGGCGCGGCACCAAGTGGGAAAGGGTGGTGTCGAGGCTGAAGGCAGCAGGAAAGCCTGCAGCCCCCAGGTCTGTGGGGCTACGCAAGCGTTTCCCAAAGAGCTTTAGAACAAGGCATAGTTTTCCCTGCTGGCTCCTTGGTCGGGGGACCCATTGCCTGCCGTATGGCCATTTTTGTGCCTGGCGTGGCACCAAGTGGGAAAGGGTGGTGTCGAGGCTGAAGCTAGCAGGAAAGCCTGCAGCCCCCAGGTCTGTGGGGTACGCAAGCGGTTCCCAAAGAGCTTTAGAACAAGGCACAGTTTTCCCTGCTGGCTGTTTGGGCGGGGGATCCATCTCCATCCATATGGCCATTTTTGGGCCTGGCGCGGCACCAAGTGGGAAAGGGTGGTGTCGAGGCTGAAGGCAGCAGGAAAGCCTGCAGCCCCCAGGTCTGTGGGGCTACGCAAGCGTTTCCCAAAGAGCTTTAGAACAAGGCATAGTTTTCCCTGCTGGCTCCTTGGTCGGGGGACCCATTGCCTGCCGTATGGCCATTTTTGTGCCTGGCGTGGCACCAAGTGGGAAAGGGTGGTGTCGAGGCTGAAGCTAGCAGGAAAGCCTGCAGCCCCCATGTCTGTGGGGCTACGCAAGCGGTTCCCAAAGAGCTTTAGAACAAGGCACAGTTTTCCCTGCTGGCTGTTTGGGCGGGGGATCCATCTCCATCCATATGTCCTTTTTTGTGCCTGGCGCGGCGCCAAGTGGGAAAGGGTGGTGTCGAGGCTGAAGGCAGCAGGAAAGCCCGCAGCCCCCAGGTCTGTGGGGCTACGCAAGCGGTTCCCAAAGAGCTTTAGAACAAGGCATAGTTTTCCCTGCTGGCTCCTTGGGCGGGAGACCCATCTCCAGCCGTATGGCCATTATTGTGCCTGGCGCGGTGCCCAGTGGGAAAGCGTGGTGTTGAGGCTGAAGGCAGCAGGAAAGCCTGCAGCCCCCAGGTCTGTGGGGCTACGCAAGCGGTTCCCAAAGAGCTTTAGAACAAGGCATAGTTTTCCCTGCTGGCTCTTTGGGCGGGGGACCCATCTCCAGCCATAGGCCATTTTTGTGCCTGGCGCGGCGCCAAGTGGGAAAGGGTGGTTTTGAGGCTGAAGGCAGCAGGAAAGCCTGCAGCCCCCAGGTCTGTGGGGCTACGCAAGCGGTTCCCAAAGAGCTTTAGAACAAGGCATAGTTTTCCCTGCTGGTTCTTTGGGCGGGGCACCCATCTCCAACCATATGGCCATTTTTCTGCCTAGCGCGGCGCCAAGTGGGAAAGGGTGGTTTTGAGGCTGAAGGCAGCAGGAAAGCCCGCAGCCCCCAGGTCTGTGGGGCTACGCAAGCGGTTCCCAAAGAGCTTTAGAACAAGGCATAGTTTTCCCTGCTGGTTCTTTGGGCGGGGCACCCATCTCCAACCATATGGCCATTTTTCTGCCTAGCGCGGCGCCAAGTGGGAAAGGGTGGTTTTGAGGCTGAAGGCAGCAGGAAAGCCCGCAGCCCCCAGGTCTGTGGGGCTACGCAAGCGGTTCCCAAAGAGCTTTAGAACAAGGCATAGTTTTCCCTGCTGGCTCCTTGGGCGGGAGACACATCTCCAGCCGTATGGCCATTATTGTGCCTGGCGCGGTACCCAGTGGGAAAGCGTGGTGTCGAGGCTGAAGGCAGCAGGAAAGCCTGCAGCCCCCAGGTCTGTGGGGCTACGCAAGCGGTTCCCAAAGAGCTTTAGAACAAGGCATATTTTTCCCTGCTGGTTCTTTGGGCGGGGCACCCATCTCCAACCATATGGCCATTTTTCTGCCTAGCGCGGCGCCAAGTGGGAAAGGGTGGTTTTGAGGCTGAAGGCAGCAGGAAAGCCCGCAGCCCCCAGGTCTGTGGGGCTACGCAAGCGGTTCCCAAAGAGCTTTAGAACAAGGCATAGTTTTCCCTGCTGGCTCCTTGGGCGGGAGACACATCTCCAGCCGTATGGCCATTATTGTGCCTGGCGCGGTACCCAGTGGGAAAGCGTGGTGTCGAGGCTGAAGGCAGCAGGAAAGCCTGCAGCCCCCAGGTCTGTGCGGCTACGCAAGCGGTTCCCAAAGAGCTTTAGAACAAGGCATAGTTTTCCCTGCTGGTTCTTTGGGCGGGGCACCCATCTCCATCCGTATGGCCATTTTTGTGCCTAGCGCAGCGCCAAGTGGGAAAGGGTGGTGTCGAGGCTGAAGGCAGCAGGAAAGCCCGCAGCCCCCAGGTCTGTGGGGCTAAGCAAGCGGTTCGCAAAGAGCTTTAGAACAAGGCATAGTTTTCCCTGCTGGCTCTTTGGGCGGGAGACCCATCTCCAGCCGTATGGCCATTTTTGTGCATGGCGTGGCGCCAAGTAGGAAAGGGTGGTGTCGAGGCTGAAGGCAGCAGGAAGACCCGCAGCTCCCACGTCTCTGGGGCTACGCAAGCGGTTCCCAAAGAGCTTTAGAACAAGGCATAGTTTTCCCTGCTGGCTCTTTGGGCGTGGCACACATCTCCAGCCATATGGCCATTTTTGGGCCTGGCGCGGCGCCAAGTGGGAAAGGGTGGTTTTGAGGCTGAAGGCAGCACGAAAGCCTGCAGCCCCCAGGTCTGTGGGGCTACGCAAGCGGTTCCCAAAGAGCTTTAGAACAAGGCATAGTTTTCCCTGCTGGCTCTTTGGGCGGGGCACCCATCTCCAACCATATGGCCATTTTTCAGCCTAGCGCGGCGCCAAGTGGGAAAGGGTGGTGTCGAGGCTGAAGGCAGCAGGAAGACCCGCAGCTCCCACGTCTCTGGGGCTACGCAAGCGGTTCCCAAAGACCTTTAGAACAAGGCATAGTTTTCCCTGCTGACTCCTTGGGCGTGGCACCCATCTCCAGCCGTATGGCGATTTTTGTGCATGGCGCGGCGCCAAGTGGGAAAGTGTGTTGCCGAGGCTGAAGGCAGCATCAAAGCCCGCAGCCCCCAGGTCTGTGGGGCTACACAAGCGGTTCCCAAAGAGCTTTAGAACAAGGCATAGTTTTCCCTGCTGGCTCTTTGGGCGGGGGACCCATTGCCTGCCGTATGGCCATTTTTGTGCCTGGCGTGGCACCAAGTGGGAAAGGGTGGTGTCGAGGCTGAAGCTAGCAGGAAAGCCTGCAGCCCCCAGGTCTGTGGGGCTACGCAAGCGGTTCCCAAAGAGCTTTAGAACAAGGCACAGTTTTCCCTGCTGGCTGTTTGGTCCGGGGATCCATCTCCATCCATATGTCCTTTTTTGTGCTTGGCGCGGCGCCAAGTGGGAATGGCTGGTGTCGACGCTGAAGG
This sequence comes from Rissa tridactyla, assembly GCF_028500815.1. Classification (NCBI taxonomy): domain Eukaryota; kingdom Metazoa; phylum Chordata; class Aves; order Charadriiformes; family Laridae; genus Rissa; species Rissa tridactyla. The sequence goes on from NW_026529649.1 coordinate 595,182, forward strand.
CAGCAGGAAAGCCCGCAGCCCCCAGGTCTGTGGGGCTACGCAAGCGGTTCCCAAAGAGCTTTAGAACAAGGCATAGTTTTCCCTGCTGGCTCTTTGCGCGTGGCACACATCTCTAGCCATATGGCCATTTTTGGGCCTGGCGCGGCGGCAAGTGGGAAAGGGTGGTGTTGAGGCTGAAGGCAGCAGGAAAGCCCGCAGCCCCCAGGTCTGTGTGGCTACGCAAGCGGTTCCCAAAGAGCCTTAGAACAAGGCATAGTTTTCCCTGCTGGCTGCTTGGGCGGGGGACCCATCTCCAGCCGTATTTCCATTTTTCTGCCTGGCGCGGCGCCAAGTGGGAAAGGGTGGTGTCGAGGCTGAAGGCAGCAGCAAAGCCCGCAGCCCCCAAGTCTGTGGGGCTACGCAAGCGGTTCCCAAAGAGCTTTAGAACAAGGCATAGTTTTCCCTGCTGGCTCTTTGGGCGGGGGACCCATCTCCAGCCATATGGCCATTTTTGTGCCTGGCGCGGCGCCAAGTGGGAAAGCGTGGTGTCGAGGCTGAAAGCAGCAGGAAAGCCCGCAGCCCCCAAGTCTGTGGGGCTACACAAGCGGTTTCCAAAGAGCTTTAGAACAAGGCATAGTTTTCCCTGCTGGCTCTTTGGGCCGGAGACCCATCTCCAGCCATAGGCCATTTCTGTGTCTGTCCCGGCGCCCAGAGGGAAAGGGTGGTTTTGAGGCTGAAGGCAGCAGGAAAGCCCGCAGCCCCCAGGTCTGTGCGGCTACGCAAGCGGTTCCCAAAGAGCTTTAGAACAAGGCATAGTTTTCCCTGCTAGCTCTTTGGGCGGGAGACCCATCTCCAGCCGTATGGCCATTATTTTGCCTGTCGCGGTGCCCAGTGGGAAAGGGTGGTGTCGAGGCTGAAGTCAGCAGGAAGGCCTGCAGCCCCCAGGTCTGTGCGGCTACGCAAGCGGTTCCCAAAGAGATTTAGAACAAGGCATAGTTTTCCCTGCTGGCTCTTTGGGCGGGAGACCCATCTCCAGCCATATGCCATTTTTGTGTCTGTCCCGGCACCCAGAGGGAAAGGGTGGTTTTGAGGCTGAAGGCAGTAGGAAAGCCCGCAGCCTCCAGGTCTGTGGGGCTACGCAAGCGGTTCCCAAAGAGCTTAAGAACAAGGCATAGTTTTCCCTGCTGGCTCCTTGGTCGGGGGACCCATTGCCTGCCGTATGGCCATTTTTGTGCCTGGCGTGGCACCAAGTGGGAAAGGGTGGTGTCGAGGCTGAAGCTAGCAGGAAAGCCTGCAGCCCCCAGGTCTGTGGGGCTACGCAAGCGGTTCCCAAAGAGCTTTAGAACAAGGCACAGTTTTCCCTCCTGGCTGTTTGGGCGGGGGATCCATCTCCATCCATATGTCCATTTTTGTGCTTGGCGCGGTGCCCAGTGGGAAAGCGTGGTGTCGAGGCTGAAGGCAGCAGGAAAGCCCGCAGCCCCCAGGTCTGTGGGGCTACGCAAGCGGTTCCCAAAGAGCTTTAGAACAAGGCATAGTTTTCCCTGCTGGCTCTTTGCGCGTGGCACACATCTCCAGCCATATGGCCATTTTTGTGCCTGGCGCGGCGCCAAGTGGGAAAGGGTGGTGTCGAGGCTGAAGGCAGCAGGAAAGCCTGCAGCCCCCAGGTCTGTGGGGCTACGCAAGAGGTTCCCAAAGAGCTTTAGAACAAGGCATTATTTTCCCTGCTGGCTCCTTGGGCGGGGGACCCATCTCCAACCGTATGGCCATTTTTGTGCATGGTGCGGCGCCAAGTGGGAAAGGGTGGTTTTGAGGCTGAAGGCAGCAGGAAAGCCCGCAGCCCCCAGGTCTGTGGGGCTACGCACGCGGATCCCAAAGAGCTTTAGAACAAGGCATAGTTTTCCCTGCTGGCTCCTTGGGCGGGAGACCCATCTCCAGCCGTATGGCCATTATTGTGCCTGGCGCGGTGCCCAGTGGGAAAGCGTGGTGTCGAGGCTGAAGGCAGCAGGAAAGCCTGCAGCCCCCAGGTCTGTGGGGCTACGCAAGCGGTTCCCAAAGAGCTTTAGAACAAGGCATAGTTTTCCCTGCTGGCTCCTTGGGCGGGGGACCCATCTCCAGCCGTATGGCCATTTTTGTGCATGGCGTGGCGCCAAGTGGGAAAGGGTGGCTTTGAGGCTGAAGGCAGCAGCAAAGCCCGCAGCCCCCAGGTCTGTGGGGCTACGCAAGCGGTTCCCAAAGAGCTTTAGAACAAGGCATAGTTTTCCCTGCTGGCTGTTTGGGCGGGGGATCCATCTCCATCCATATGTCCATTTTTGTGCTTGGCGCAGCGCCAAGTGGGAAAGGCTGGTGTCGAGGCTGAAGGCAGCAGGAAAGCCCGCAGCCCCCAGGTCTGTGGGGCTACGCAAGCGGTTCCCAAAGAGCTTTAGAACAAGTCATAGTTTTCCCTGCTGGCTTCTTGGGCGGGGGACCCATTGCCTGCCGTATGGCCATTATTGTGCCTAGCGTGGCACCAAGTGGGAAAGGGTGGTGTCGAGGCTGAAGCTAGCAGGAAAGCCTGCAGCCCCCAGGTCTGTGGGGCTACGCAAGCGGTTCCCAAAGAGCTTTAGAACAAGGCATAGTTTTCCCTGCTGGCTCCTTGGGCGGGGGATCCATCTCCATCCATATGTCCATTTTTGTGCTTGGCGCAGCGCCAAGTTGGAAAGGGTGGTGTCGAGGCTGAAGGCAGCAGGAAAGCCTGCAGCCCCCAGGTCTGTGGGGCTACGCAAGCGGTTCCCAAAGACCTTTAGAACAAGGCATAGTTTTCCCTGATGGCTCTTTGGGCAGGAGACCCATGTCCAGCCATAGGCCATTTTTGTGCCTAGCGCGGCGCCAAGTGGGAAAGGGTGGTGTCGAGGCTGAAGGCAGCAGGAAAGCCTGCAGCCCCCAAGTCTGTGGGGCTACACGAGCGGTTCCCAAAGAGCTTTAGAACAAGGCATAGTTTTCCCTGCTGGCTCCTTGGGCAGGGTACCAGCCTCCAGCCGTATGGCCATTTTTGTGCCTGGCGCGGCGCCAAGTGGGAAAGGGTGGTGTCGAGGCTGAAGGCAGCAGCAAAGCCCGCAGCCCCCAGGTCTGTGGGGCTACGCAAGCGATTCCCAAAGAGCTTTAGAACAAGGCACAGTTTTCCCTGCTGGCTCTTTGGGTGGGGGACCCATGTCCATCCATATGTCCATTTTTGTGCTTGGCGCAGCGCCAAGTCGGAAAGGCTGGCGTCGATGCTGAAGGCAGCAGGAAAGCCCGCAGCCCCCAGGTCTGTGGGGCTACACAAGCGGTTCCCAAAGAGCTTTAGAACAAGGCATAGTTTTCCCTGCTGGCTCTTTGGGCGGGGGACCCATGTCCATCCGTATAGCCATTTTTGTGCCTGGCGCGGTGCCCAGTGGGAAAGCGTAGTGTCGAGGCTGAAGGCAGCAGGAAAGCCTGCAGCCCCCAGGTCTGTGGGGCTACGGAAGCGGTTCCCAAAGAGCTTTAGAACAAGGCATAATTTTCCCTGCTGGCTCCTTGGGCGGGGGACCCATCTCCAGCCGTATGGCCATTTTTGTGCATGGCGTGGCGCCAGGTGGGAAAGGGTTGCTTTGAGGCTGAAGGCAGCAGCAAAGCCCGCAGCCCCCAGGTCTGTGGGGCTACGCAAGCGGTTCCCAAACAGCTTTAGAACAAGGCATAGTTTTCCCTGCTGGCTCCTTGGGCGGGGGACCCATTGCCTGCCGTAAAGCCATTATTGTGCCTAGCGTGGCACAAAGTGGGAAAGGGTGGTGTCGAGGCTGAAGCTAGCAGGAAAGCCTGCAGCCGCCAGGTCTGTGGGGCTACGCAAGCGGTTCCCAAAGAGCTTTAGAACAAGGCATAGTTTTCCCTGCTGGCTGTTTGGGCGGGGGATCCATCTCCATCCATATGTCCATTTTTGTGCTTGGCGCAGCGCCAAGTGGGAAAGGCTGGTGTCGAGGCTGAAGGCAGCAGGAAAGCCCGCAGCCCCCAGGTCTGTGGGGCTACGCAAGCGGTTCCCAAAGACCTTTAGAACAAGGCATAGTTTTCCCTGCTGGCTCCTTGGGCAGGGTACCAGCCTCCAGCCGTATTTCCATTTTTGTGCCTGGCGCGGCGCCAAGTGGGAAAGGGTGGTGTCGAGGCTGAAGGCAGCAGCAAAGCCCGCAGCCCCCAAGTCTGTGGGGCTACGCAAGCGGTTCCCAAAGAGCTTTAGAACAAGGCATAGTTTTCCCTAATGGCTCTTTGGGCGGGGGACCCATTGCCTGCCGAATGGCCATTTTTGTGCCTGGCGCGGCGCCAAGTGGGAAAGGGTGGTGTCGAGGCTGAAAGCAGCAGGAAAGCCCGCAGCCCCCAAGTCTGTGGGGCTACACAAGCGGTTTCCAAAGACCTTTAGAACAAGGCATAGTTTTCCCTGCCAGCTCTTTGGGCCGGAGACCCATCTCCAGCCATAGGCCATTTCTGTGTCTGTCCCGGCGCCCAGAGGGAAAGGGTGGTTTTGAGGCTGAAGGCAGCAGGAAAGCCCGCAGCCCCCAGGTCTGTGGGGCTACGCACGCGGATCCCAAAGAGCTTTAGAACAAGGCATAGTTTTCCCTGCTGGCTCCTTGGGCGGGAGACCCATCTCCAGCCGTATGGCCATTATTGTGCCTGGCGCGGTGCCCAGTGGGAAAGCGTGGTGTCGAGGCTGAAGGCAGCAGGAAAGCCTGCAGCCCCCAGGTCTGTGGGGCTACGCAAGCGGTTCCCAAAGAGCTTTAGAACAAGGCATAGTTTTCCCTGCTGGCTCCTTGGGCAGGGGACCCATCTCCAGCCGTATGGCCATTTTTGTGCATGGCGTGTCGCCAACTGGGAAAGGGTGGCTTTGAGGCTGAAGGCAGCAGCAAAGCCCGCAGCCCCCAGGTCTGTGGGGCTACGCAAGCGGTTCCCAAAGAGCTTTAGAACAAGGCATAGTTTTCCCTGCTGGCTCTTTGGGCGGGGGACCCATTGCCTGCCGTATGGCCATTATTGTGCCTAGCGTGGCACCAAGTGGGAAAGGGTGGTGTCGAGGCTGAAGGCAGCAGGAAAGCCCGCAGCCCCCAGGTCTGTGGGGCTACGCAAGCGGTTCCCAAAGAGCTTTAGAACAAGGCATAGTTTTCCCTGCTGGCTGTTTGGGCGGGGGATCCATCTCCATCCATATGTCCATTTTTGTGCTTGGCGCAGCGCCAAGTGGGAAAGTCTGGTGTCGAGGCTGAAGGCAGCAGGAAAGCCCGCAGCCCCCAGGTCTGTGGGGCTACGCAAGCGGTTCCCAAAGAGCTTTAGAACAAGTCATAGTTTTCCCTGCTGGCTTCTTGGGCGGGGGACCCATTGCCTGCCGTATGGCCATTATTGTGCCTAGCGTGGCACCAAGTGGGAAAGGGTGGTGTCGAGGCTGAAGCTAGCAGGAAAGCCTGCAGCCCCCAGGTCTGTGGGGCTACGCAAGCGGTTCCCAAAGAGCTTTAGAACAAGGCATAGTTTTCCCTGCTGGCTGTTTGGGCGGGGGATCCATCTCCATCCATATGTCCATTTTTGTGCTTGGCGCAGCGCCAAGTTGGAAAGGGTGGTGTCGAGGCTGAAGGCAGCAGGAAAGCCCGCAGCCCCCAGGTCTGTGGGGCTACGCAAGCGGTTCCCAAAGACCTTTAGAACAAGGCATAGTTTTCCCTGATGGCTCTTTGGGCAGGAGACCCATGTCCAGCCATAGGCCATTTTTGTGCCTAGCACGGCGCCAAGTGGGAAAGGGTGGTGTCGAGGCTGAAGGCAGCAGGAAAGCCTGCAGCCCCCAAGTCTGTGGGGCTACACGAGCGGTTCCCAAAGAGCTTTAGAACAAGGCATAGTTTTCCCTGCTGGCTCCTTGGGCAGGGTACCAGCCTCCAGCCGTATGGCCATTTTTGTGCCTGGCGCGGCGCCAAGTGGGAAAGGGTGGTGTCGAGGCTGAAGGCAGCAGCAAAGCCCGCAGCCCCCAGGTCTGTGGGGCTACGCAAGCGATTCCCAAAGAGCTTTAGAACAAGGCATAGTTTTCCCTGCTGGCTCTTTGGGCGGGGGACCCATGTCCATCCATATGTCCATTTTTGTGCTTGGCGCAGCGCCAAGTCGGAAAGGCTGGCGTCGATGCTGAAGGCAGCAGGAAAGCCCGCAGCCCCCAGGTCTGTGGGGCTACGAAAGCGGTTCCCAAAGAGCTTTAGAACAAGGCATAGTTTTCCCTGCTGGCTCTTTGGGCGGGGGACCCATGTCCATCCGTATAGCCATTTTTGTGCCTGGCGCGGTGCCCAGTGGGAAAGCGTAGTGTCGAGGCTGAAGGCAGCAGGAAAGCCTGCAGCCCCCAGGTCTGTGGGGCTACGCAAGCGGTTCCCAAAGGGCTTTAGAACAAGGCATAGTTTTCCCTGCTGGCTCCTTGGGCAGGAGACCCATGTCCAGCCATAGGCCATTTTTGTGCCTAGCGCGGCGCCAAGTTGGAAAGGGTGGTGTTGAGGCTGAAGGCAGCAGGAAAGCCTGCAGCCCACAAGTCTGTGGGGCTACATGAGCGGTTCCCAAAGAGCTTTAGAACAAGGCATAGTTTTCCCTGCTGGCTCTTTGGGCCGGAGACCCATCTCCAGCCATAGGCCATTTCTGTGTCTGTCCCGGCGCCCAGAGGGAAAGGGTGGTTTTGAGGCTGAAGGCAGCAGGAAAGCCCGCAGCCCCCAGGTCTGTGCGGCTACGCAAGCGGTTCCCAAAGACCTTTAGAACAAGGCATAGTTTTCCCTGCTAGCTCTTTGGGCGGGAGACCCATCTCCAGCCGTATGGCCATTATTTTGCCTGTCGCGGTGCCCAGTGGGAAAGGGTGGTGTCGAGGCTGAAGTCAGCAGGAAGGCCTGCAGCCCCCAGGTCTGTGCGGCTACGCAAGCGGTTCCCAAAGAGCTTTAGAACAAGGCATAGTTTTCCCTGCTGGCTCTTTGGGCGGGAGACCCATCTCCAGCCATATGCCATTTTTGTGTCTGTCCCGGCACCCAGAGGGAAAGGGTGGTTTTGAGGCTGAAGGCAGTAGGAAAGCCCGCAGCCTCCAGGTCTGTGGGGCTACGCAAGTGGTTCCCAAAGAGCTTAAGAACAAGGCATAGTTTTCCCTGCTGGCTCTTTGGGCGGGAGACCCATCTCCAGCCGTATGGCCATTATTGTGCCTGGCGCGGTGCCCAGTGGGAAAGCGTAGTGTCGAGGCTGAAGGCAGCAGGAAAGCCTGCAGCCCCCAGGTCTGTGGGGCTACGCAAGCGGTTCCCAAAGAGCTTTAGAACAAGGCATAGTTTTCCCTGCTGGCTCCTTGGGCAGGGTACCAGCCTCCAGCCCTATGGCCATTTTTGTGCCTGGCGCGGCGCCAAGTGGGAAAGGGTGGTGTCGAGGCTGAAGGCAGCAGGAAAGCCCGCAGCCCCCAGGTCTGTGGGGCTACGCAAGCGATTCCCAAAGAGCTTTAGAACAAGGCATAGTTTTCCCTGCTGGCTGTTTGGGCGGGGGATCCATCTCCATCCATATGTCCATTTTTGTGCTTGGCGCAGCGCCAAGTGGGAAAGGCTGCCGTCGAGGCTGAAGGCAGCAGGAAAGCCCGCAGGCCCCAGGTCTGTGGGGCTACGCAAGCGGTTCCCAAAGAGCTTTAGAACAAGGCATAATTTTCCCTGCTGGCTCCTTGGGCGGGGGGACCCTTCTCCAGCCGTATGGCCATTTTTGTGCATGGCGTGGCGCCAAGTGGGAAAGGGTGGTGTCGAGGCTGAAGTCAGCAGGAAGGCCTGCAGCCCCCAGGTCTGTGCGGCTACGCAAGCGGTTCCCAAAGAGCTTTAGAACAAGGCATAGTTTTCCCTGCTGGCTCTTTGGGCGGGAGACCCATCTCCAGCCATATGCCATTTTTGTGTCTGTCCCGGCACCCAGAGGGAAAGGGTGGTTTTGAGGCTGAAGGCAGTAGGAAAGCCCGCAGCCTCCAGGTCTGTGGGGCTACGCAAGTGGTTCCCAAAGAGCTTAAGAACAAGGCATAGTTTTCCCTGCTGGCTCTTTGGGCGGGAGACCCATCTCCAGCCGTATGGCCATTATTGTGCCTGGCGCGGTGCCCAGTGGGAAAGCGTAGTGTCGAGGCTGAAGGCAGCAGGAAAGCCTGCAGCCCCCAGGTCTGTGGGGCTACGCAAGCGGTTCCCAAAGAGCTTTAGAACAAGGCATAGTTTTCCCTGCTGGCTCCTTGGGCAGGGTACCAGCCTCCAGCCCTATGGCCATTTTTGTGCCTGGCGCGGCGCCAAGTGGGAAAGGGTGGTGTCGAGGCTGAAGGCAGCAGGAAAGCCCGCAGCCCCCAGGTCTGTGGGGCTACGCAAGCGATTCCCAAAGAGCTTTAGAACAAGGCATAGTTTTCCCTGCTGGCTGTTTGGGCGGGGGATCCATCTCCATCCATATGTCCATTTTTGTGCTTGGCGCAGCGCCAAGTGGGAAAGGCTGCCGTCGAGGCTGAAGGCAGCAGGAAAGCCCGCAGGCCCCAGGTCTGTGGGGCTACGCAAGCGGTTCCCAAAGAGCTTTAGAACAAGGCATAATTTTCCCTGCTGGCTCCTTGGGCGGGGGGACCCTTCTCCAGCCGTATGGCCATTTTTGTGCATGGCGTGGCGCCAAGTGGGAAAGGGTGGTGTCGAGGCTGAAGGCAGCAGGAAGGCCCGCAGCCCCCAGGTCTGTGGGGCTACGCAAGCGGTTCCCAAAGAGCTTTAGAACAAGGCATAGTTTTCCCTGCTGGCTCTTTGGGCGTGGCACACATCTCCAGCCGTATTGCCATTTTTGTGCCTGGCGCGGCGCCAAGTGGGAAAGGGTGGTTTTGAGGCTGAAGGCAGCGGGAAAGCCTGCAGCCCCCAAGTCTGTGGGGCTACACGAGCGGTTCCCAAAGAGCTTTAGAACAAGGCATAGTTTTCCCTGCTGGCTCCTTGGGCAGGGTACCATCCTCCAGCCGTATGGCCATTTTTGTGCCTGGCGCGGCGCCAAGTGGGAAAGGGTGGTGTCGAGGCTGAAGGCAGCAGCAAAGCCCGCAGCCCCCAGGTCTTGGGGCTACGCAAGCGGTTCTCAAAGAGTTTTAGAACAAGGCATAGTTTTCCCTGCTGGCTCTTTGGGCAGGGGACCCGTCTCCAGCCATAGGCCATTTTTGTGTCTGTCCCGGCGCCCAGAGGGAAAGGGTGGTGTCGAGGTTGAAGGCAGCAGGAAAGCCTGCAGCCCCCAGGTCTTTGGGACAATTCAAGCGGTTCCCAAAGAGCTTTAGAACAAGGCATAGTTTTCCCTGCTGGCTCTTTGGGCGGGGGACCCATCTGCAGCCGTATGGCCATTTTTGTGCCTGGCGCGGTTCCCAGTGGGAAAGGGTGGTGTCGAGGCTGAAGGCAGCAGGAAAGCCTGCAGCCCCCAGGTCTGTGGGGCTACGCAAGCGGTTCCATAAGAGATTTAGAACAAGGCATAGTTTTCCCTGATGGCTCTTTGGGCGTGGGACCCATCTCCAGCCATAGGCCTTTTTTGTACCTGTCCCGGCGCCCAGAGGGAAAGGTTGGGGTCGAGGCTGAAGGCAGCAGGAAGGCCCGCAGCCCCCAGGTCTGTGGGGCTACGCAAGCAGTTCCCAAAGAGCTTTAGAACAAGGCATAGTTTTCCCTGCTGGCTCTTTGGGCCAGGGACCCATCTCCAGCCGTACGGCCATTTTTGTGCCTGGCGCGGCGCCAAGTGGGAAAGGGTGCTGTCGAGGCTGAAGGCAGCAGGAAAGCCTGCAGCCCCCAGGTCTGTGGGGCTACGCAAGCGGTTCCCAAAGAGCTTTAGAACAAGGCATATTTTTCCCTGCTGGCTCTTTGGGCAGGGGACTCATCTCCAGCCGTATGGCCATTTTTGTGCCTGGCGTGGTGCCCAGAGGGAAAAGGTGGTTTTGAGGCTGAAGGCAGCAGGAAAGCCTGCAGCCCCCAGGTCTGTGGGGCTACGCAAGCGGTTCCCAAAGACCTTTAGAACAAGGCATAGTTTTCCCTGCTGGCTCTTTGGGCGGGAGACCCATCTCCAGCCATATGGCCATTTTTGTGCCTGGCGCGGTGCCCAGTGGGAAAGGGTGGTTTTGAGGCTGAAGGCAGCAGGAAAGCCTGCAGCCCCCAGGTCTGTGGGGCTACGCAAGCGGTTCCCAAAGAGCTTTAGAACAAGGCATAGTTTTCCCTGCTGGCTCTTTGGGCGGGGGACCCATCTCCAGCCGTATGGCCATTTTTGTGCCTAGCGCGGCGCCAAGTGGGAAAGGGTGGTGTCGAGGCTGAAGGCAGCAGGAAAGCCCGCAGCCCCCAGGTCTGTGGGGCTATGCAAGCGGTTCCCAAAGAGCTTTAGAACAAGGCATAGTTATCCCTGCTGGCTGTTTGGGCGGGGGATCCATCTCCAGCCATATGGCCATTTTTGTGCCTAGCGCAGCGCCCAGAGGGAAAGGGTGGTTTTGAGGCTGAAGGCAGCAGGAAAGCCTGCAGCCCCCAGGTCTGTGGGACTACGCAAGCGGTTCCCATAGAGCTTTAGACAAAGGCATATTTTTCCCTGCTGGCTCTTTGGGCGGGGGACCTATCTCCAGCCATATGGCCATTTTTGTGCCTGGCGCGGCGCCAAGTGGAAAAGGGTAGATTTGCGGCTGAAGGCAGCAGGAAAGCCCGCAGCCCCCAGGTCTGTGGGGCTACGCAAGCGGTTCCCAAAGAGCTTTAGAACAAGGCATAATTTTCCCTGCTGGCTCCTTGGGCAGGGGACCCATCTCCAACTGTATGGCCATTTTTCTGCCTGTTGTGGCGCCAAGTGGGAAAGGGTGGTTTTGAGGCTGAAGGCAGCAGGAAAGCCCGCAGCCCCCAGGTCTGTGGGGCTACGCAAGCGGTTCCCAAAGAGCTTTAGAACAAGGCATAGTTTTCCCTGCTGGCTCTTTGGGCAGGGTACTCATCTCCAGCCGTATGGCCATTTTTGTGCCTGGCGCGGCGCCAAGTGGGAAAGGGTGGTGTCGAGGCTGAAGGCAGCAGGAAAGCCCGCAACCCCCAGGTCTGTGGGGCTACGCAAGCGGTTCCCAAAGAGCTTTAGAACAAGGCATATTTTTCCCTGCTGGCTCTTTGGGCGTGGCACCCATGTCCAGCCGTATGGCCATTTTTGTGCCTGGCGCGGCGCCAAATTCTAGAGGGTGGCTTTGAGGCTGAAGGCAGCAGGAAAGCCTGCAGCCCCCAGGTCTGTGGGGCTACGCAAGCGGTTCCCAAAGAGCTTTAGAACAAGGCATAGTTTTCCCTGCTGGCTCTTTGGGCGGGGGACCCATCTCCAGCCATATGACCATTTTTGTGTATGGCGCGGCGCCAAGTGGGAAAGGGTGGTTTTGAGGCTGAAGGCGGCACGACAGCCTGCCACCCGGTGTTTTCTTAAGGACTTTTCTTAATGATGTCTCCACAGTGTGAAGTTTTGCAGGATTTGAAAAAGTAATAGACACAGTGAAATTGAGTCTATTGGAAACTTCCATACCTTTCCCTCCAAATCTCTGCTGTCCTGTAGTATCCACTGCCTGCAGCTGCTGTTGCAGGAGCAGACAGAGTGGTATCAGATTTAGAAAAAAGGGACATCATTAAGAGGATTCACTCGCCTTATTTTTCACCGGTGTGGCCAGTAAAGAAACCAAAAAGGCAATAGCTGTTCACAGTAGATTACCAAAAGTTGGATGCCAACACTGCATCCCTGACTGATGCGGTTCCGACTATCGCGGAAATTGTGACAATGATACAAGGAGCTGCCCATCCTTGGAGGGTTGCCTTAGATGTTAAAGACATATTTTTTTATGATTCCCCTCCTTGAGCAGGACAAAGCGCAGTTTGCATTCGCATGGAAAGGAGTCCAATATACCTTTAACCGCTTTCCGCAAGGATACAAACATTCCCCCACTATTGCCCATAATGCTTTAGCTAAAGTGCTATCAGAGATTCCTGTTTCACAGGGATGTACAGTATACCAATATATTATTGATGACATCTTAATAGGGGAGAGAACTAAGAAAGTGTACAAGACATGATGCAAAACATCCGAAAAACATTATCAGATTTGGGATTGGAAATTCCCGACTCAAAGTGTCAGGGACCCGCACAGGAAGTTAAATTCCTGGGGGTCTGGTGGATTAAGGGAGCTGCTTCTGTCCCTCAGGATACCCTGGAAAAAATAGAGCATGGCCAGAATCCATCCAGCGTGAAGGAGTTACAGCAAGTCCTGGGAACTTTAAGTTATTGGCGTAAACACATCCCTGGCTTTTCCATCATTGCTCGCCCCTTCATAGCTTGCCAAAAAAGGGTAAATCCTGGGTGTGGACTGAACAACACACTAATGCTCTGCAATTACTAATAAAGGAGCTAAGGTTATTCCAACAGCTTGGTCCTATACATCCAACTGACTCTGTCCATGTAGAATGGGGGTTCAGTGAACATGGTTCCCGTTGTAATTTATGGCAGAAGGGACCAGCAGGACCGGAGAGACCATTAGAATTTTGCTCCCACTCCTTCAATGATACTGAGAGCAGCTATTCAGACCTGGAGAAGGGTTTACTGTCCCTGGTGCGAGCGTTGCAACGAGCAGAGCAGATAAGAAGAGAACAGAGTGTGATCTTTCCTGGGACCTTTTCGCCTCCCAGATGTGGTCCGTAAAGGGACACCACCACCAGCCGGCATTGCCCAGAGACCTACAGTTCGAAAGTGGTATGCTTATTTAGAAGGCATTAATGAAATCAAGCCAGTCTCTGAAGGCAGTGTTAAAGTATCCAAGGCTACTTCACAAGGATACCAAAGGATATAGATGGTGCCCTATTGTTCCAGTCCCCACCAAATAGACCATCTCCGATCCAAGAAGCACCTCCTTTGAGGGACAGCAGTGATCTACAGGAGTGTGGTTTACTGGTGCGTCATCTCACTGTGAAAAAAATAAGTGGAAATATAAGGCCGTAGCACTGGAAGTAACAACGGGAGAAAGAGCGATTGAAACAGGGGAGGGTAGGGGAACAAGTAGGGGAACTCAGAGCTGTCCTACTAGCTGCACAACATGGAGCCACCTCCTTTTACGCTGAGTCATATGCTGTTTTTAAAGGAGCCACTGAATGGCTAGGACACTGGGCAGCCAATGATTGGCAGGTGAATAGAGTCCCAGTTTGGGAGACAGATAATTGGAAGCAACTGTTGGAAACAGGAGGACAGAGACCATTGCACATTGCTTGGGTAAAAGGCCACGATCGTTCAAACTCGATCACTGCTCAGTTCAACCAACAGGTAGATGGCCTCACGCGGCTACAACAAATTGACATTGTAGATGATGGTCGGGAATGGGAACGCTTACTTGAATCGTTACATGTTAAACGTGGCCGCACAGGCCGTCCTGACCTGTATCGGGAAGGTGGGTGGCTTGTGTCGGTTAAGCTGTGCGAACAAATAGTAACTGCCTGGTCACAATGTCGCCTACGACTCAGCAAAGATCATCCGAGTAAGGCGCCTCCCTTACACATGCGGGACAAGAAAGCGTTGTGGCATTCATGGCAGCTTGATTATATTGGGCCCTTGAGATCATCAGGTGGGAAAAGATATGTCCTGGTAGGAGTGGAGATTATCTCCAGCCTCAGTATGGCCAGCAGTTTCAAACCAGCTACCAGGGACAACACAGTGAAAGGCCTAAAAGGGTGGCTCAGCACACTTCCCCTTCCCGAGGAAATCCAGAGTGATAACGTTTCACACTTTACGGCTTCGGTGGTACAAGATTGGGCCAAGGAAGAAGGGATTCGATGGGTATTTCATACTCCCTATTATCCCCAGGCTAATGGCATTGTTGAACGCACCAATAGATGGGTTAAGCGTTTTGCAAAAAGTCATGAACCTGGTTGGCATTTGCGATTGGATGATGCCATCTATCAACTAAATAACAGATGGAGTGGAGATGGCTGTCCTAAAATGAAAGCTTTCTGTGTGCCTGCCAATATTATCTCTCCAAAAGCTGCCAATGAACCGGGAAAATACCCCGGAAGATTTCACCCTGGACTACCTGTGCTAGTGAAAATGCCTCAAAATGGGACGGTGCCAATGGTGCTAGCTACTCCCAAAAATCCCTATGCATGGGAAGCCAAGGATTGTTCAGGGAAGATACACCGGATCAGCACCCGGTGGATCGCACCTTCTTTTTAACCCCGTTGGTCGAATAAGACCGAGCAGAGTTTCTTTTCCTTTATGTCTTACAGGAACCTTGGATGAGCTGTACAGACGGATTGGCCTACGCTACCTTTGAATGTCTCCAGGGAATCCTGACATTGAACCTGGCAATAATACTACTTTTATGATGTATGGCTATCTGGAGGCCCAAATTCTAAAATGACGAATTGGCAGATGGAATTGATGCTATTCAGTTTTACCTTTTTATTCCCTGTTGTTTGTAGTCAGAGAGACCCAGAGTGGCCATGGTCTCAAGCCTTTGTCGTCTGTAATACAAGACTACAGGGAGACCTCATGCTAACGCACCCTTTCCCAATCTAGACAAGCACAGTCTCTGGGGTTTCATCGGGATGTGTCTCAAAGTGACAAGCATTCTGGTTGGTGTCAAGACAAAGGTCTTGTGCTTTGAGAGTATTACTCTCACGAATGAATCCTTGTTGGTCTCGTGAAACGCATGCGTCAACATCAGCAGTTTGCCATTTAGTCTCATTTTGTCGTGCCCAACCTCTGTGCTGTGTTGGATAGAGTAGAGCTCCTTGGTGATTCAACCCCAGTGCGATGATTGGGTATATGGTGTATACTGAGGCATTGCGTATCGTTAAGGCAAAAGCTGTGGCTTTGCTCTCAGTGGGATCGTAGGTGAAATTAACCAGATACCACCTGGACTGAAATTTTCTCTCAAACTCAATTGCGTTATCCCATATTACTTTTCGAATTTCAGTGGGCAAGGTGCCTTCTTCACCTTCCCTTATGATTTATGAGTTTTTGCAAAACGCTTAACCAATCCGTTGGTGCATTCAACAATGCCATTAGCCTGAGGATAATAGGGAGTATGAAATACCCATCGAATCCCTTCTTCTTTGGCCCAATCTTGTACCACCGAAGCCGTAAAGTGTGAACCGTTATCACTTTGGATTTCCTCGGGAAGGGGAAGTGTGCTGAACCACCCTTTTAGGCCTTTCACTGTGTTGTCCCTGGTAGCTGGTTTGAAACTGCTGGCCATACTGAGGCTGGAGATAATCTCCACTCCTACCAGGACATATCTTTTCCCACCTGATGATCTCAAGGGCCCAATATAATCAAGCTGCTATGAATGCCACAGCGCTTTCTTGTCCCGCATGTGTAAGGGAAGCGCCTTACTCGGATGATCTTTGCTGAGTCGTAGGCGACATTGTGAACAGGCAGTTACTATTTGTTCGCACAGCTTAACTGACACAGGCCACCCCCGGGCTAGACCTTCCTGATACAGATCAGTACGGCCTGTATGGCCAGGCTTAATATGTAACCATTCGAGTAAGCGTTCCCATTCCCGCCCGTCATCTACAATGTCAATTTGTTGTAGCCGCGTGAGGCTATCTACCTGTTGGTTGAACTGAGCAGTGATCGAGTTTGAACGATCGTGGCCTTTTACCCAAGCAATGTGCAATGTTCTCTGTCCTCCTATTTCCAACAGTTGCTTCCAGCTATCTGTCTCCCAGATTGGGACTCTATTCACCTGCCAATCATTGGCTGCCCAGTGTCCTAGCCATTCAGTGGCTCCTTTAAAAACAGCATATGAGTCAGTGTAAATGTAAGTAGCCCCATGTTGTGCAGCTAGTAGGACGGCTCTGAGTTCCCCTACTTGTGCCCTACCTTCTCCTGTTTCAATTGCTCTTTCCCCCGCTGCTACTTCCAGTGCTACGGCCTTGTATTTCCACTTGCTGTTCTCACGGTGAGATGACGCACCAGTAAACCACACTCCTGTAAGATCACTGCCTTCTTTCAGAGGAGGTGCTTCTTGGATTGGAGATGGTCTGTTTGGTGGGGATTGGAACAATAGGGCACCATCCTTCTGGATGCATGGATACTTTGATACTACCTTCAGAGATTGGCATGATATCATTAATGCCTTCTCAATAAGCATACCACTTTCGAACTGTGGGTTTCTGGGCAATGCCGGCTGGCGGTGCTGTCCCTTTACAGACCACATCTAGGAGTCGAAAAGGGCCCCGAACAATCACGCTCTGTTCTCTCCTTATCTGCTCTGCTCGTTGCAACGCTCGCACCAGGGACAGTAAACCCTTCTCCAGGTCTGAATATCTGCTCTCAGTATCATTAAGGCGTGAGAGCTAAATTCTAATGGTCTCTCCGGTCCTGCTGGTCCCTTTTGCCATAAATTACAACGGGAACCATGTTCACTGAACCCCCATTCTACATGGACAGGGTCAGTTGGATGTATGGGGCCAAGTTGTTGGAATAACCTTAGCTCTTTTATTTGCAATTCTAGTGCATTAGTATGTTGTTCAGTCCACTCCCAGGATTTACCTTTTTTGAGCAAACAATAAAGGGGGCGAGCAATGATGGAAAAGCCAGGGATGTGTTTACGCCAATAACTTAAAGTTCCTAGGACTTGCTGTAACTCCTTCGTGCTGGAAGGATTCTGTCCATGTTCTATTTTTTCAGGGTATCCTGAGGGACAGAAGCAGCTCCCTTAATCCACCAGACCCCCCCAGGAATTTAACTTCCTGTGCGGGTCCCTGACACTTTGAGTCGGGAATTTCCAATCCCAAATCTGATAATGTTTTTCGGATGTTTTGCATCATGTCTTGTACACTTTCTTGGCTCTCTCCCCCTATTAAGATGTCGTCAATATATTGGTATACCGTACATCCCTGTGAAACAGGAATCTCTGATAGCACTTTAGCTAAAGCATTATGGGCAATAGTGGGGGAATGTTTGTATCCTTGCGGAAAGCGGTTAAAGGTATATTGGACTCCTTTCCATGTGAATGCAAACTGCGCTTTGTCCTGCTCAAGGAGGAGAATCATAAAAAAAATATGTCTTTAACATCTAAGGCAGCCACCCAAGCATGGGCAGCTCCTTTTATCATTGCCACAATTTCCGCGATATTAGGAACCGCAGCGGTCAGGGGTGCAGTGTTGGCGTTTAATTTTCCGTAATCTACTGTGAACAGCTATTGCCTTTTTGGTTTCTTTACTGGCCACACTGGTGAATTATAAGGCGCGTGAGTCCTCTTAATGATGTTTCTTTTTTCTAAATCTGATACCACCCCGTCTGCTCCTGCAAGTGCAGCTGCAGGCAGTGGGTACTGTCAGACGTTGGTAATTTTAGAAGGAGGCAAAAGTATAGATGTTTCTAATAGCCCCAATTTAACTGTGTCTAATCCTTTTTTGCGTCCTGCAAAACTCCACACAGTTCCATCTCCATCTGGGAGTTTCCACATTCGCCCACGCAGTACGTCAAATCCTAGGAGGTTAGTACGTGAGGCACCCACTAACGCTTCTGCCCTAGTCATTCGCTGCTCTCCCGGCAACCAGAGGTTAATTTTTGCATTGGGGCATGTTTTTACCACACCATCAATTCCCGTGAAGTTGACTCTGCGTCGGGTGGGATTTATACCTAGAAGTTGTGCTGTTTCGTTAGTGATTGCAGACATTTGGGCTCCGGTATCAATAATAAAATTTACCAATATCTTCCGGGGGTCCAACAGGAATGACAATAACGGGTTCGGAGTCTTTATGAGAGCGCCATTGGATTGCTAGTACCTGCCGGACAGGGTGGCTCACTGCCCTCCCCGGGGATAGGAGTGTTTTGGCTGGGACTCTGTCAAATCAATCAAGTTACGTTCCGGTGCAGAAGGCACAATTTTCTCACGGCTTGGGGATTCTCTGGTTAGGCTTTTCTCCCCAGCCGCATTATTCTTTCTAGTTAGAGATTGGACTAGCGTACGGAGATCTCCCGTAGGGTCACCGCGCAAGAATTGTCGGGGCACCCCTAATTGTAGGGCTTTACGCCACAACTCATTTCGGTCCTTATCAGGCTTAAACCTTCCCTCTGATTTAGGGTTTTGAGTGTGAGTTTGGACTTGGCGAACCTTTCGCGGGTGTTCGGAGGATTTCTCACTAGTTAGGCTGGCCCAGCCCATTCGGCGCCCATATTGATCTATTTCCTGTACATTCCAGGTGGGCATGTAGTGACAACGGCCCCGCCCATGAGCACCCCGAGCATCCCGTATACGATCTTGAGTGCGAACAAGGAACGGTTTCAGGCAATCGGGCAGACCACGGATGAGAGGGGCTAATCGATCCGGGTCGATAGCAGCTGACATTGGGGATTTCTGAAATTCCTCTCTGTCATACATGGCTTGCAGACAAGCTGCTTTCCGTACAGCCGCAAACAGATCAGAGTAGCCTGTAGCTCTAATCTCTAACGGCTCCCCCCTCTCTCGCGGATCCATACCCCTTGCCCAAAAGGCTGCTCGAGCGGTTAGGGAATAATTATGATCCCCAGGCATAGTGGTTAAAAACACTCCTGGTCCCCAAGAGTCTCCTGCTTCTTCCTCACTCAGCATAATTCTGTGCCCCCCTTCAGAAGAAACTCGCCACACGTACTCAACAGCCGACTCTTCTGGTCACCTCGAATATTTCTCCCTTATTTTTGTTAACTCGGTTGGTGTCCATGGAACGGTACGCACAGTGGTGTGAATTTCATCACCATCATCAACTGCAGTTTCAGTTTTAACCAGAGGACGTAAAGGAAAAACTTGGGATTTCAAAGTAAAAGTCCTTTCCTCCTCATCTTCTTCGTCATCCTCACTATTAGACAAAAAAATCTCCGGTCTGGGTTCCGGAATTTGGATAACACAGTAACTTACGAATCTGTTGGACCTGAGTCGAGGGCTGCATTTTATCTAAGAGCCCGGTCACCCTTTCAATAACATTTTAAGTTGGCGATTTTTCACTCCCAAGTTGAGCATTCCGGTTTCCTAAACATTCATTCTCACTCACAAGCTTATCGACTTGACTTCTTAATCTTTCTCCTGTCTCCTTTTGCAAGGCTAATGATGACTTCAGCACCTCATTCTCCGATTTCAGGGTTGCATATTCTACAGCTGAAATCAGATTAGGAGCGGGGGTTTCTCTAGCTTCTTGTTGTGCACAAGATAAACAGGCGCCTAACACAGCACAAATCACACCCTTGCCTTTCCCCGCTCTGAGCTTCTGTGAAACCCGACGCTCTTCAATACGTTCCACCACTTTCTCTTCATCCTTCCAAAATTTTTGGGCCCACTCCTTCCCAGCCTGGGAAGGGGCACAATCATATTTTTGCAGCAGTTTATCCATGGCAATCCTGCCGACTACGCCAAATTCTGTTGCGTGAAACGGGGCCAAGCGGTTTTGGCAGAAGATAAACCCCCCTTGCGTTCTAACACTCCTCACCGAGGTGGGAGGCCAGGTGCGGCTGGGTTTCAATTCTGAGTGATGCCCAATTCAGCACTATCAGGCCAATCGCGTTTAATATGTGTTAAACTAGTACGATTTGGAGACACTAATAGTGGGCTGCACCTTCAGTCTAGTCGTGCTCCTGAACCAGCACGGCCTCTCTCAAGTTTTGGTCGCCTTCAGTGAGAAAGCGAAACGACTAGCTACTGAAACAGTGCAGTTTATTTAAACAACAGATATACAGGTTCTTTAGGATTGCCGGTGATAAACACACTGTCTGCAAAGCACGTGCAAATAAAGACATTGTTAAATATATAAACGCGCGACAAAATTATAAACGATACAGCCTGGCTATAAATGTAGGGTAGAGATTCTCTAGAGAAATTTCTAGAGTCCCCGAGAAAGCACTCGGTGTAATCAAAGTCTTACCCAAAGGCATCCTTATGGGGGGGAAGAAAGGCTCAGCCCGTCGACTGATCCCAGAAAACAGCGGTGGGATTCTTCGCGATGGTGTCTTCCCAGACATCCCCCCTCTCTTGGGTTATTTTTATATTATTTTTTTAACTTCAAAGTGGAGTTTGAGTGACTTTAGTCATATGTACTTTTATTATGATTAATGTACTTAAGGAGGAGTGTTCACACCTCGGGGGCGGACAGCCTCCGGGATGGAGGTGTGTTTTGGTACATTGTGGTGAGCAAAGTTCGCACAAAAGGACAGCATTTCATCAACATTTGACGAAATGTTGGCTCGGGTAGCGTGTAGGCCGCTTATCAGTTCCGTAGTACCATCTCGTCCCCATATCTGCTATTCGTCACAAGGGAAGGCCACGGAACAAGCGCGTTCCGTTCCATCCCTCGTGTAGTTTCGCAAACAACCTTGTACAGGGAATCACAGCTGTTGCATTCTTCCTGTGCTAGCTGCGGCTGTATTCTACCTCAGAAGCCTCTTGATTTTATGACTTTCCTTAATGTGTGAACAATGCTGTATTTTTGTATTCTTGGCCAATTTAGTAATTATTCCACAAGAACACACATTGGTTGCCGATTTATCGACGGGTCTAATCACCACAGGCCAACTGTAATTAAAACCATCTATGTAGACTCTACCAAAGCGGACAAATACAACACTGGTTGTTACAAAATTATGGCGCCAAATTCAGATTGCTGGCACAATTTCACTTTCATCAAACCTACAGTAGTGTACTGTATTTGGGGCTACAAGGGCACAGAATTGTTATTTGCATTTATGATTGACTCAAATACACCTGAACTTGCTGAAATGAATCCAGAACCTACACCCCACAAACTCTCAAAGGCTCGCTCTTCTAAGAGAAAAAAAAACACCTCTCTCTTTTCTAAGCCCTCCATTAGACTAACTCCTTACATTTTCAACATTGGCCCTTACGTTATTAAACACACACAGGTCAACAACAGGTACTGTTTAATCCCACATATTCCCTCAAACGAGCAGAATTATCAATGCAGATTAAAATCTCTGCGATCAAACCCACCTGCTTACCGTTCCTGAGTACATCTTATGCAGAATGGTCAGCATGGTTACGCAAACGAACTCTTGCCACTTCACACGGACGGAAGAGGGATGCGACTGGTATCTTAGGAACAGGCCTGGGAGTCTTGAATAGTATAGATGCTGAGATACTTGCCAACAAACTAGTCACAACCACTACTGATCTGGACAAATTAAGACATCCCCTACGGTCCTCTCTATTAGCATTGGGAAACCACCAAGGGCTTTTATCGAATATATTGCCTCAATGGGAAGAAACGGGTGAAAAAGACCATCAGCTGATCACAGATGCACTTGGTACAACCCAAACCAATGTTTCCTTGGCTCTTAGTTGTATCCAAGCCGAATGGTGGATGCAATCTATGACAGCCGCAATCATAAGGGAAGGTGAAGAAGGCACCTTGCCCACCGAAATTCGAAAAGTAATATGGGATAACGCAATTGAATTTGAGAAAAGATTTCAGTCCAGGTGGTATCTGGTTAATTTCACCTACGATCCCACTGAGAGCAAAGCCACAGCTTTTGTCTTAACGATACGCAATGCCTCAGTATACACCATATACCCAATCATCGCACTGGGGTTGAATCACCAAGGAGCTCTACTCTATCCAACACAGCACAGAGGTTGGGCACGACAAAATGAGACTAAATGGCAAACTGCTGATGTTGACGCATGCGTTTCACGAGACCAACAAGGATTCATTTGTGAGAGTAATACTCTCAAAGCACAAGACCTTTGTCTTGACACCAACCAGAATGTTTGTCACTTTGAGACACATCCCGATGAAACCCCAGAGACTGTGCTTGTCTAGATTGGGAAAGGGTGCGTTAGCATGAGGTCTCCCTGTAGTCTTGTATTCAGAGATGACATAGTAATCACTCAAATCTTTGTGTTTGAACTTTACTAACACAAACTTACGGGATGCGACTTCAATTATTAAGCTCCTGTTACGTCTTTTCAATTGCTACAACCTAATTACACGTTGATTCGAGATTGTTGCCTACCCCTATCGGAATGAATCTCTCCCTGGTGAAGAAGCTGCTAAAACACAATGAATTGAAGCGACTCTTGAAAGAGGCCCAAGAAAATAGACAGACAACTTTGATTACCGTCCATCATCAGGTTGAAGAAATACACCAAGCGTTGGAAAGAGTGAAGAGAGGCGGAGGACATAGATGGGGAGATACTCTTTTTGGATGGTCACTGACAGTTACAGGACTTTATAACAAGATGCTTCACTCTGTTGTTGTTTTACTAATCGTCACTGTATTGTGCTTTGCTTAGACAATTGTTTTGCATGTTAGACTTTGGATTACGATGAAAAGTTTAAATCGCTTGATCACTCCACGAGAAGGATTTCCACTTGATATCCCTCACCAAAAGAACACATGTGATCTTTCTTATCAGTGTTGAATACGTCGACCTTGACTGACTGTAGACAAAGTTTTCCCTGCAGGCTCTTTGGGCGGGGGACCCATCTCCAGCCATATGGCCATTTTTGTGCCTGGCACGGCGCCAAGTGGGAAAGGGTGGTGTCGAGGCTGAAGGCAGCAGGAAAGCCTGCAACCCCCAGGTCTTTGGGGCTACGCAAGCGGTTCCCAAAGAGCTTTAGAACAAGGCAGAGTTTTCCCTGCTGGCTCCTTGGGCAGGGGACCCATCTCCAGCCGTATGGCCATTTTTGTGCCTAGCGCGGTTCCCAGTGGGAAAGGGTGGTTTTGAGGCTGAAGGCAGCAGGAAAGCCCGTAGCCCCAGGTCTGTGGGGCTACGCAAGCGGTTCCCAAAGAGCTTTAGAACAAGGCATAGTTTTCCCTGCTGGATCTTTGGACGGGGGACCCATGTCCAGCCGTATGGCCATTTTTGTGCCTGGCGTGGTGCCCAGAGGGAAAGGGTGGTGTTGAGGCTGAAGGCAGCAGGAAGGCCCGCAGCTCCCAGGTCTGTGGGGCTACGCAAGCGGTTCCCAAAGAGCTTTAGAACAAGGCATAGTTTTCCCTGCTGGCTCTTTGGGCGGGGCACCCATCTCCAGCCGTATGGCCATTTTTGTGCCTAGCGCGGCGCCAAGTGGGAAAGGGTGGTGTCGAGGCTGAAGGCAGCAGGAAAGCCTGCAGCCCCCAGGTCTGTGGGGCTACGCAAGCGGTTCCCAAAGAGCTTTAGAACAAGGCATACGTTTCCCTGCTGGCTCTTTGGGCGGGGGACCCATCTCCAGCCGTATGGCCATTTTTGTGCCTGGCGCGGTGCCAAGCGGGAAAGGGTGGTGTCGAGGCTGAAGGCAGCAGGAAAGCCTGCAGCCCCCAGGTCTGTGGGGCTACGCAAGTGGTTACCAAAGAGCTTTAGAACAAGGCATATTTTTCCCTGCTGGCTCCTTGGGCGGGGGACCCATCTCCAACCATATGGCCATTTTTGTTCCTGGCCCGGCGCCCAGAGGGAAAGGGTGGCTTTGAGGCTGAAGGCAGCAGGAAAGCCTGCAGCTCCCACGTCTCTGGGGCTACGCAAGCGGTTCCCAAAGAGCTTTAGAACAAGGCATAGTTTTCCCTGCTGGCTCTTTGGGCGGGGGACCCATCTCCAGCCATAGGCCATTTTTGTGCCTGGCGCGGCGCCAAGTGGGAAATGGTGGTGTGGAGGCTGAAGGCAGCACGAAAGCCCGCAGCCCCCAGGTCTGTGGGGCTACGCAAGCGGTTCCCAAAGAGCTTTAGAACAAGGCATAGTTTTCCCTGCTGGCTCCTTGGGCGGTGGACCCATCTCCAGCCGTATCGCCATTTTTGTGCCTGGCGCGGTGCCAAGTGGGAAAGGGTGGTGTCGAGGCTGAAGGCAGCAGGAAAGCCCGCAGCCCCCAGGTCTGTGGGGCTACGCAAGCGGTTCCCAAAGAGCTTCAGACTAAGGCATAGTTTTCCCTGCTGGCTCCTTGGGCATGGGAGCCATCTCCAGCCGTATGGCCATTTTTGTGCCTGGCGCGGCGCCAAGTGGGAAAGGGTGTTGTCGAGGCTGAAGGCAGCAGGAAAGCCCGCAGCCCCCAGGTCTGTGGGGCTACGTAAGCTGTTCCCAAAGAGCTTTAGAACAAGGCATAGTTTTCCCTGCTGGCTCTTTGGGCGGGGGACCCATCTCCAGCCATATGGCCATTTCTGAGCCTGGCGCGGCGCCAATTGGGAAAGGGTGGTGTCGAGTCTGAAGGCAGCAGGAAAGCCCGCAGCCCCCAGGTCTATGAGGCTACGCAAGCGGTTCCCAAAGAGCTTTAGAACAAGGCATAGTTTTCCCTAATGGCTCGTTCGGCAGGGGACCCATCTCCAGCCATAGGCCATTTTTGTGCAGGGCACGGTGCCAAGTGGGAAAGGGTGGTGTTGAGGTTGAAGGCAGCAGGAAAGCCCACAGCCCCCAGGTCTGTGGGGCTACGCAAGCTGTTCCCAACGAGCTTTAGAACAAGGCATTGTTTTCACAGCTGGCTCATTGGGCGGGGGACCCATCTCCAGCCATAGGCCATTTTTGTGCCTGGCGCGGCGCCAATTGGGAAAGGGTGGTGTCGAGGCTGAAGGCAGCAGGAAAGCCTGCAGCCCCCAGGTCTGTGGGGCTACGCAAGCGTTTCCCAGACACCTTTAGAACAAGGCATAATTTTCCCTGCTGGCTCTTTGGGCGGGGGACCCATCTCCAGCCGTATGGCCATTTTTGTGCCTGGCGCGGCGCCAAGTGGGAAAGGGTGGTGTCGAGGCTGAAGGCAGCAGGAAAGCCCGCAGCCCCCAGGTCTGTGGGGCTACGCAAGCGGTTCCCAAAGAGCTTTAGAACAAGGCATAGTTTTCCCTGCTGGCTCTTTGGGCAGGGGACCCATCTCCAGCCGTATGGCCATTTTTGTGCCTGGCGCGGCGCCAAGTGGGAAAGGGTGGTGTCGAGGCTGAAGGCAGCAGGAAAGCCTGCAGCCCCCAGGTCTGTGGGGCTACGCAAGCGGTTCCCAAAAAGCTTTAGAACAAGGCATATTTTTCCCTGCTGGCTCTTTGGGCAGGGGACCCATCTCCAGCCATAGGTCAATTTGTGCCTGGCGCGGCGCCAGGTGGGAAAGGGTGGCTTTGAGGCTGAAGGCAGCAGGAAAGCCCACAACACCCAGGTCTGTGGGGCTACGCAAGCGGTTCCCAAAGAGATTTAGAACAAGGCAGAGTTTTCCCTGCTGGCTCTTTGGGCGGGAGACCCATCTCCAGCCATAGGCCATTTTTGTGCCTGGCGCGGCGCCAAGTGGGAAAGGGTGGTGTCGAGGCAGAAGGCAGCAGGAAAGCCCGCAGCCCCCAGGTCTGTGGGGCTACACAAGCGGTTCCCAAAGAGCTTTAGAACAAGGCATAGTTTTCCCTGCTGGCTGTTTGGGCGGGGGATCCATCTCCATCCATATGTCCATTTTTGTGCTTGGCTCAGCGCCAAGTGGGAAAGGTTGGTGTCGAGGCTGAAGGCAGCAGGAAAGCCCGCAGCCCCCAGGTCTGTGGGGCTACACGAGCGGTTCCCAAAGAGCTTTAGAACAAGGCATAGTTTTCCCTGCTGGCTCCTTGGGCAGGGTACCAGCCTCCAGCCGTACGGCCATTTTTGTGCCTGGCGTGGCGCCAAGTGGGAAAGGGTGGTGTCGAGGCTGAAGGCAGCAGCAAAGCCCGCAGCCCCCAGGTCTGTGGGGCTATGCAAGCGATTCCCAAAGAGCTTTAGAACAAGGCATAATTTTCCCTGCTGGCTCTTTGGGCGGGGGACCCATGTCCATCCGTATAGCCATTATTGTGCCTGGCGCGGTGCCCAGTGGGAAAGCGTGGTGTCGAGGCTGAAGGCAGCAGGAAAGCCTGCAGCCCCCAGGTCTGTGGGGCTATGCAACCGGTTCCCAAAGAGCTTTAGAACAAGGCATAATTTTCCCTGCTGGCTCCTTGGGCGGGGGACCCATCTCCAGCCGTATGGCCATTTTTGTGCATGGCGTGGCGCCATGTGGGAAAGGGTGGCTTTGAGGCTGAACGAGGCAGCAAAGGCCGCAGCCCCCAGGTCTGTGGGGCTACGCAAGCGTTTCCCAAAGAGCGTTAGAACAAGGCATAGTTTTCCCTGCTGACTTCTTGGGCGGGGGACCCATTACCTGCCGTGAAGCCATTATTGTGCCTAGCGTGGCACCAAGAGGGAAAGGGTGGTGTTGAGGCTGAAGCTAGCAGGAAAGCCTGCAGCCGCCAGGTCTGTGGGGCTACACGAGCGGTTCCCAAAGAGCTTTAGAACAAGGTATAGTTTTCCCTGCTAGCTCCTTGGGCAGGGTACCAGCCTCCAGCCGTATGGCCATTTTTGTGCCTGGCGCGGCGCCAAGTGGGAAAGGGTGGTGTCGAGGCTGAAGGCAGCAGCAAAGCCCGCAGCCCCCAAGTCTGTGGGGCTACGCAAGCGGTTCCCAAAGAGCTTTAGAACAAGGCATAGTTTTCCCTGCTGGCTCTTTGGGCATGGGGCCCATCTCCAGCCGTATGGCCATGATTATGCCTGGCGCGGCGCCAAGTGGGAAAGGGTGGTTTTGAGGCTGAAGGTAGCAGCAAAGCCCGCAGCCCCCAGGTCTGTGGGGCTACGCAAGCGGTTCCCAAAGAGCTTTAGAACAAGGCATAGTTTTCCCTGATGGCTCTTTGGGAGGGAGACCCATCTCCAGCCGTATGGCCATTTTTGGGCCTGGCGCGGCACCAAGTGGGAAAGGGTGGTGTCGAGGCTGAAGTCAGCAGGAAAGCCCGCAGCCCCCAGGTCTCTGGGGCTACGCAAGCGGTTCCCAAAGAGCTTTAGAACAAGGCATAGTTTTCCCTGCTGGCTCTTTGGGCGTGGCACCCATCTCCAGCCGTATGGCCATTTTTGGGCCTGGCGCGGCGCCAAGTGGGAAAGGGTGGCTTTGAGGCTGAAGGCAGCAGGAAAGCCCGCAGCCCCCAGGTCTGTGGGGCTACGCAAGCGGTTCCCAAAGAGCTTTAGAACAAGGCATAGTTTTCCCTGCTGGCTCTTTGGGAAGGGGACCCATCTACAGCCATATGGCCATTTTTGTGCCTAGCGCGGCGCCAAGTGGGAAAGGGTGGTTTCGAGGCTGAAAGCAGCACGAAAGCCCGCAGCCCCCAAGTCTGTGGGGCTACACAAGCGGTTCCCAAAGAGCTTTAGAACAAGGCATAGTTTTCCCTGCTGGCTCCTTGGGCAGGGTACCAACCTCCAGCCGTATGGCCATTTTTGTGCCTGGCGCGGCGCCAAGTGGGAAAGGGTGGTTTTGAGGCTGAAGGCAGCAGGAAGGCCCGCAGCCCCCAGGTCTGTGGGGCTACGCAAGCGGTTCCCAAAGAGCTTTAGAACAAGGCATAATTTTCCCTGCTGGCTCTTTGGGCGTGGGACCCATCTCCAGCCATAGGCCATTTTTACTCCTGGCGCGGCGCCAAGTGGGAAAGGGTGGTGTCGAGGCTGAAGGCAGCAGGAAGGCCCGCAGCCCCCAGGTCTGTGGGGCTACGCATGCGGTTCCCAAAGAGCTTTAGAACAAGGCATAGTTTTCCCTGCTGGCTCTTTGGGCTCAGGAGCCGTCTCCAGCCATATGGCCATTTTTGTGCCTGGCGCAGCGCCCAGAGGGAAAGGGCGGTGTCGAGCCTGAAGGCAGCAGGAAAGCCCGCAGCCCCCAGGTCTCTGGGGCTACGCAAGCGGTTCCCAAAGAGCTTTAGAACAAGGCATAGTTTTCCCTGCTGGCTCTTTGGGCGGGGGACCCATCTCCAGCCGTAGGCCTTTTTTGTCCCTGGCCCGGCGCCCAGAGGGAAAGGGTGGTTTTGAGGCTGAAGGCAGCAGGAAAGCCCGCAGCCCCCAGGTCTGTGGGGCTACGCAAGCGGTTCCCAAAGAGCTTTAGAACAAGGCATAGTTTTCCCTGCTGGCTCTTTGGGCGGGGGACCCATCTCCATCCATATGGCCATTTTTGTGCCTGGCCCGGCGCCCAGAGGGAAAGGGTGGCTTTGAGGCTGAAGGCAGCAGGAAAGCCTGCAGCCCCCAGGTCTGTGGGGCTATGCAAGCGGTTCCCAAAGAGCTTTAGAACAAGGCATAGTTTTCCCTGCTGGCTCTTTGGGCAGGGGACCCATCTCCATCCATATGGCCATTTTTCGGCCTAGCGCGGCGCCAAGTGGGAAAGGGTGGTTTTGAGGCTGAAGGCAGCAGGAAAGCCCGCAGCCCCCAGGTCTGTGGGGCTACGCAAGCGGTTCCCAAAGGGCCTTAGAACGAGGCATAGTTTTCCCTGCTGGCTCTTTGGGCTCGGGACCCATCTCCAGCCATATGGCCATTTTTGTGCCTAGCGCAGCGCCCAGAGGGAAAGGGTGGTTTTGAGGCTGAAGGCAGCAGGAAAGCCCGCAGCCCCCAGGTCTGTGGGGCTACGCAAGCGGTTCCCAAAGAGCTTTAGAACAAGGCATAGTTTTCCCTGCTGGCTCTTTGGGCGGGGGACCCATCTCCAGCCATATGGCCATTTTTGTGCCTGGCCCGGCGCCCAGAGGGAAAGGGTGGTTTTGAGGCTGAAGGCAGCAGGAAAGCCTGCAGCCCCCAGGTCTGTGGGGCTATGCAAGCGGTTCCCAAAGAGCTTTAGAACAAGGCAGAGTTTTCCCTGCTGGCTCTTTGGGCAGGTGACTCATCTCCAGCCGTATGGCCATTTTTGGGCCTAGCGCGGCGCCAAGTGGGAAAGGGTGGTGTCGAGGCTGAAGGCAGCAGGAAAGCCCGCAGCTCCCACGTCTCTGGGGCTACGCAAGCGGTTCCCAAAGGGCCTTAGAACGAGGCATAGTTTTCCCTGCTGGATCTTTGGGCTCGGGACCCATATCCAGCCATATGGCCATTTTTGTGCCTAGCGCAGCGCCCAGAGGGAAAGGGTGGTTTTGAGGCTGAAGGCAGCAGGAAAGCCTGGAGCCCCCAGGTCTGTGGGGCTACGCAAGCGGTTCCATAAGAGATTTAGAACAAGGCATAGTTTTCCCTGATGGCTCTTTGGGCGGGGGACCCATCTCCAGCCATAGGCCTTTTTTGTGCCTGTCCCGGCGCCCAGAGGGAAAGGGTGGTTTTGAGGCTGAAGGCAGCAGGAAGGCCTGCAGCCCCCAGGTCTGTGGGGCTACGCAAGCGGATCCCAAAGAGCTTTAGAACAAGGCATATTTTTCCCTGCTGGCTCTTTGGGCAGGGACTCATCTCCAGCCGTATGGCCATTTTTGTGCCTGGCGCGGTGCCCAGAGGGAAAAGGTGGTTTTGAGGCTGAAGGCAGCAGGAAAGCCTGCAGCCCCCAGGTCTGTGGGTCTACGCAAGCGGTTCCCAAAGAGCTTTAGAACAAGGCATAGTTTTCCCTGCTGACTCCTTGGGCGGGGGACCCATCTCCAGCCGTATGGCCATTTTTGTGCCTGGCGCGGCGCCAAGTGGGAAAGGGTGGTTTTGAGGCTGAAGGCAGCAGGAAAGCCCGCAGCCCCCAGGTCTGTGGGGCTACGCAAGCGGTTCCCAAAGAGCTTTAGAACAAGGCATAGTTTTCCCTGCTGGCTGTTTGGGTGGGGGATCCATCTCCATCCATATGTCCATTTTTGTGCTTGGCGCAGCGCCAAGTGGGAAAGGCTGGTGTCGAGGCTGAAGGCAGCAGGAAAGCCTGCAGCCCCAAGGCCTGTGGGGCTACGCAAGCGGTTCCCAAAGAGCTTTAGAACAAGGCATAGTTTTCCCTGCTGGCTCTTTGGGCGGGGGACCCATCTCCAGCCGTATGGCCATTTTTGTGCCTGGCGCGGCGCCAAGAGGGAAAGGGTGGTTTTGAGGCTGAAGGCAGCAGGAAAGCCCGCAGCCCCCAGGTCTGTGGGGCTACGCAAGCGGTTCCCAAAGAGCTTTAGAACAAGGCATAGTTTTCCCTGCTGGCTCTTTGGGCGGGGCACCCATCTCCAGCCGTATGGCCATTTTTGTGCCTGGCGCGGCGCCAAGTGGGAAAGGGTGGTTTTGAGGCTGAAGGCAGCAGGAAAGCCTGCAGCCCCCAGGTCTGTGGGGCTACGCAAGCGGTTCCCAAAGAGCTTTAGAACAAGGCATAGTTTTCCCTGCTGGCTCTTTGGGCGGGAGACCCATCTCCAGCCGTATGGCCATTTTTGTGCCTGGCACGGTTCCCAGTGGTAAAGGGTGGTTTTGAGGCTGAAGCTAGCAGGAAAGCCCGCAGCCCCCAGGTCTGTGGGGCTACGCAAGCGGTTCCCAAAGAGCTTTAGAACAAGGCATATTTTTCCCTGCTGGCTCTTTGGGCGGGGCACCCATCTCCAGCCGTATGGCCATTTTTGTGCCTGGCGCGGCGCCAAGTGGGAAAGGGTGGTGTCGAGGCTGAAGGCAGCAGGAAAGCCTGCAGCCCCCAGGTCTGTGGGGCTACGCAAGCGGTTCCCAAAGAGCTTTAGAACAAGGCATAGTTTTCCCTGCTGGCTCCTTGGGCGGGGGACCCATCTCCAGCCGTATGGCCATTTTTGTGCCTGGCGCGGTGCCCAGTGAGAAAGGGTGGTTTTGAGTCTGAAGGCAGCAGGAAAGCCTGCAGCCCCCAGGTCCGTGGGGATACGCAAGCGGTTCCCAAAGAGCTTTAGAACAAGGCATAGTTTTCCCTGCTGGCTCTTTGGGCGGGGGACCCATCTCCAGCCGTATGGCCATTTTTGTGCCTGGCGCGGCGCCAAGTGGGAAAGGGTGGTGGCAAGGCTGAAGGCAGCAGCAAAGTCTGCAGCCCCCAGGTCTGTGGGGCAACGCAAGCGGTTCCCAAAGAGCTTTAGAACAAGGCATAGTTTTCCCTGCTGGCTCTTTGGGCCGGAGACCCATCTCCAGCCGTATGGCCATTTTTGTGCCTGGCGTGGTGCCCAGAGGGAAAAGGTGGTTTTGAGGCTGAAGGCAGCAGGAAAGCCTGCAGCCCCCAGGTCTGTGGGGCTACGCAAGCGGTTCCCAAAGAGCTTTAGAACAAGGCATAGTTTTCCCTGCTGGCTCTTTGGGCGGGGGACCCATCTCCAGCCGTATGGCCATTTTTGGGCCTAGCGCGGCGCCAAGTGGGAAAGGGTGGTGTCGAGGCTGAAGGCAGCAGGAAAGCCCGCAGCCCCCAGGTCTGTGGGGCTACGAAAGCGGTTCCCAAAGAGCCTTAGAACAAGGCATAGTTTTCCCTGCTGGCTCTTTGGGCAGGGGACCCATGTCCATCCGTATAGCCATTTTTGTGCCTGGCGCGGCGCCAAGTGGGAAAGGGTGGTTTTGAGGCTGAAGGCAGCAGGAAAGCCCGCAGCCCCCAGGTCTGTGGGGCTACGCAAGAGGTTCCCAAAGAGCTTTAGAACAAGGCATAGTTTTCCCTGCTGGCTCTTTGGGCGTGGGACCAATCTCCAGCCGTACGGCCATTTTTGTGCCTGGCGCGGCGCCAAGTTCTAGAGGGTGGCTTTGAGGCTGAAGGCAGCAGGAAGGCCCGCAGCCCCCAGGTCTGTGGGGCTACGCAAGCGGTTCCCAAAGAGCTTTAGAACAAGGCATAGTTTTCCCTGCTGGCTCTTTGGGCGTGGCACCCATATCCAGCCATATGGCCATTTTTGTGCCTAGCGCAGCGCCCAGAGGGAAAGGGTGGTTTTGAGGCTGAAGGCAGCAGGAAAGCCTGCAGCCCCTAGGTCTGTGGGGCTACGCAAGCGGTTCCCAAAGAGCTTTAGAACAAGGCATAGTTTTCCCTGCTGGCTCTTTGGGCGTGAGACCCATCTCCAGCCGTATGGCCATTTTTGTGCCTGGTGTGGCGCCAAGTGGGAAAGGGTGGTTTTGAGGCTGAAGGCAGCAGGAAAGCCTGCAGCCCCCAGGTCTGTGGGGCTACGCAAGCGGTTCCCAAAGAGCTTTAGAACAAGGCATAGTTTTCCCTGCTGGCTCCTTGGGCGGGTGACCCATCTCCAGCCTTATGGCCATTTTTGTGCCTGGCGCGGTGCCCAGTGGGAAAGGGTGGTTTTGAGGCTGAAGGCAGCAGGAAAGCCTGCAGCCCACAGGTCTGTGGGGCTACGCAAGCGGTTCCCAAAGAGCTTTAGAACAAGGCATAGTTTTCCCTGCTGGCTCTTTGGGCGGGGGACCCATCTCCAGCCATATGGCCATTTTTCTGCCTAGCGCGGCGCCAAGTGGGAAAGGGTGGTGTCGAGGCTGAAGGCAGCAGGAAAGCCTGCAGCCCCCAGGTCTGTGGGACTACGCAAGCGGTTCCCAAAGAGCTTTAGACAAAGGCATATTTTTCCCTGCTGGCTCTTTGGGCAGGGGACTCATCTCCAGCCGTATGGCCATTTTTGTACCTGGCGTGGTGCCCAGAGGGAAAAGGTGGTTTTGAGGCTGAAGGCAGCAGGAAAGCCTGCAGCCCCCAGGTCTGTGGGGCTACGCAAGCGGTTCCCAAAGAGCTTTAGAACAAGGCATAGTTTTCCCTGCTGGCTCTTTGGGCGGGGGACCCATCTCCAGCCGTATGGCCATTTTTGTGCCTGGCGCGGCGCGAAGTGGGAAAGGGTGGTGTCGAGGCTGAAGGCAGCAGGAAATCCTGCAGCCCCCAGGTCTGTGTGGCTACGCAAGCGGTTCCCAAAGAGCCTTAGAACAAGGCATAGTTTTCCCTGCTGGCTCTTTGGGCGGGGGACCCATCTCCAGCCATATGGCCATTTTTGTGCCTGGCGCGGTGCCCAGTGGGAAAGGGTGGTTTTGAGGCTGAAGGCAGCAGGAAAGCCTGCAGCCCCCAGGTCTGTGTGGCTACGCAAGCGGTTCCCAAAGAGCCTTAGAACAAGGCATAGTTTTCCCTGCTGGCTCTTTGGGCGGGGGACCCATCTCCAGCTATATGGCCATTTTTCTGCCTAGCGCGGCGCCAAGTGGGAAAGGGTGGTGTCGAGGCTGAAGGCAGCAGGAAAGCCTGCAGCCCCCAGGTCTGTGGGACTACGCAAGCGGTTCCCAAAGAGCTTTAGAACAAGGCATAGTTTTCCCTGCTGGCTCTTTGGGCAGGGGACTCATCTCCAGCCGTATGGCCATTTTTGTGCCTGGCGCGGGGCCAAGTGGTAAAGGGTGGTGTCAAGGCTGAAGCTAGCAGGAAAGCCTGCAGCCCCCAGGTCTGTGGGACAACACAAGCGGTTCCCAAAGAGCTTTAGAACAAGGCATAGTTTTCCCTGCTGGCTCTTTGGGCGTGGCACCCATGTCCAGCCGTATGGCCATTTTTGTGCCTGGCGCGGCGCCAAGTTCTAGAGGGTGGTTTTGAGGCTGAAGGCAGCAGGAAAGCCTGCAGCCCCCAGGTCTGTGGGGCTACGCAAGCGGTTCCATAAGAGATTTAGAACAAGGCATAGTTTTCCCTGATGGCTCTTTGGGCGGGGGACCCATCTCCAGCCATAGGCCTTTTTTGTGCCTGTCCCGGCGCCCAGAGGGAAAGGGTGGTGTCGAGGCTGAAGGCAGCAGGAAGGCCCGCAGCCCCCAGGTCTGTGGGGCTACGCAAGCAGTTCCCAAAGAGCTTTAGAACAAGGCATAGTTTTCCCTGCTGGCTCTTTGGGCGGGGGACCCATCTGCACCCATGTGGCAGTTTTTGTGTCTGACGCGGCACCAAGTGGGAAAGGGCGGTGTCGAGCCTGAAGACAGCAGGAAAGCCCGCAGCCCCCTGGTCTGTGGGGCAACGCAAGCGGTTCCCAAAGAGCTTTAGAACAAGGCATAGTTTTCCCTGCTGGCTCTTTGGGCGGGGGACCCATCTCCAGCCGTATGGCCATTTTTGTGCCTGGCGCGGCGCGAAGTGGGAAAGGGTGGTGTCGAGGCTGAAGGCAGCAGGAAATCCTGCAGCCCCCAGGTCTGTGTGGCTACGCAAGCGGTTCCCAAAGAGCCTTAGAACAAGGCATAGTTTTCCCTGCTGGCTCTTTGGGCGGGGGACCCATCTCCAGCCATATGGCCATTTTTGTGCCTGGCGCGGTGCCCAGTGGGAAAGGGTGGTTTTGAGGCTGAAGGCAGCAGGAAAGCCTGCAGCCCCCAGGTCTGTGTGGCTACGCAAGCGGTTCCCAAAGAGCCTTAGAACAAGGCATAGTTTTCCCTGCTGGCTCTTTGGGCGGGGGACCCATCTCCAGCTATATGGCCATTTTTCTGCCTAGCGCGGCGCCAAGTGGGAAAGGGTGGTGTCGAGGCTGAAGGCAGCAGGAAAGCCTGCAGCCCCCAGGTCTGTGGGACTACGCAAGCGGTTCCCAAAGAGCTTTAGAACAAGGCATATTTTTCCCTGCTGGCTCTTTGGGCAGGGGACTCATCTCCAGCCGTATGGCCATTTTTGTGCCTGGCGTGGTGCCCAGAGGGAAAAGGTGGTTTTGAGGCTGAAGGCAGCAGGAAAGCCTGCAGCCCCCAGGTCTGTGGGGCTACGCAAGCGGTTCCCAAAGAGCTTTAGAACAAGGCATAGTTTTCCCTGCTGGCTCTTTGGGCGGGGCACCCATCTCCAGCCGTATGGCCATTTTTGTGCCTGGCGCGGCGCCAAGTGGGAAAGGGTGGTGTCAAGGCTGAAGGCAGCAGCAAAGTCTGCAGCCCCCAGGTCTGTGGGGCTACACAAGCAATTCCCAAAGAGCTTTAGAACAAGGCATAGTTTTCCCTGCTGGCTCTTTGGGCAGGTGACTCATCTCCAGCCGTATGGCCATTTTTGTGCCTGGCGCGGTGCCAAGTGGGAAAGGGTGGTGTCAAGGCTGAAGCTAGCAGGAAAGCCTGCAGCCCCCAGGTCTGTGGGACAACACAAGCGGTTCCCAAAGAGCTTTAGAACAAGGCATAGTTTTCCCTGCTGGCTCTTTGGGCGTGGCACCCATGTCCAGCCGTATGGCCATTTTTGTGCCTGGCGCGGCGCCAAGTTCTAGAGGGTGGTTTTGA
Source organism: Rissa tridactyla (assembly GCF_028500815.1). NCBI lineage: Eukaryota > Metazoa > Chordata > Aves > Charadriiformes > Laridae > Rissa > Rissa tridactyla. The sequence goes on from NW_026529649.1 coordinate 629,865, forward strand.
GGCTGAAGGCAGCAGGAAAGCCTGCAGCCCCCAGGTCTGTGGGGCTACGCAAGCGGTTCCCAAAGAGCTTTAGAACAAGGCATAGTTTTCCCTGATGGCTCTTTGGGCGGGGGACCCATCTCCAGCCATAGGCCTTTTTTGTGCCTGTCCCGGCGCCCAGTGGGAAAGGGTGGTGTCGAGGCTGAAGGCAGCAGGAAGGCCCGCAGCCCCCAGGTCTGTGGGGCTACGCAAGCAGTTCCCAAAGAGCTTTAGAACAAGGCATAGTTTTCCCTGCTGGCAATTTGGGCGGGGGACCCATCTGCACCCATGTGGCAGTTTTTGTGTCTGACGCGGCACCAAGTGGGAAAGGGCGGTGTCGAGCCTGAAGGCAGCAGGAAAGCCCGCAGCCCCCAGGTCTGTGGGGCAACGCAAGCGGTTCCCAAAGAGCTTTAGAACAAGGCATAGTTTTCCCTGCTGGCTCTTTGGGCGGGGGACCCATCTCCAGCCGTAGGCCTTTTTTGTGCCTGGCCCGGCGCCCAGAGGGAAAGGGTGGTTTTGAGGCTGAAGGCAGCAGGAAAGCCCGCAGCCCCCAGGTCTGTGTGGCTACGCAAGCGGTTCCCAAAGAGCTTTAGAACAAGGCATAGTTTTCCCTGCTGGCTCTTTGGGCGGGGGACCCATCTCCAGCCATATGGCCATTTTTGTGCCTGGCCCGGCGCCCAGAGGGAAAGGGTGGTTTTGAGACTGAAGGCAGCAGGAAAGCCTGCAGCCCCCAGGTCTGTGGGGCTATGCAAGCGGTTCCCAAAGAGCTTTAGAACAAGGCAGAGTTTTCCCTGCTGGCTCTTTGGGCAGGTGACTCATCTCCAGCCGTATGGCCATTTTTGTGCCTGGCGTGGTGCCCAGAGGGAAAAGGTGGTTTTGAGGCTGAAGGCAGCAGGAAAGCCTGCAGCCCCCAGGTCTGTGGGGCTACGCAAGCGGTTCCCAAAGAGCCTTAGAACAAGGCATAGTTTTCCCTGCTGGCTCTTTGGGCGGGGGACCCATCTCCAGCCGTATGGCCATTTTTGGGCCTAGCGCGGCGCCAAGTTGGAAGGGGTGGTGTCGAGGCTGAAGGCAGCAGGAAAGCCCGCAGCCCCCAGGTCTGTGGGGCTACGAAAGCGGTTCCCAAAGGGCCTTAGAACGAGGCATAGTTTTCCCTCCTGGCTCTTTGGGAAGGGGACCCATGTCCATCCGTATAGCCATTATTGTGCCTGGCGCGGCGCCAAGTGGGAAAGGGTGGTTTTGAGGCTGAAGGCAGCAGGAAAGCTCGCAGCCCCCAGGTCTGTGGGGCTACGCAAGAGGTTCCCAAAGAGCTTTAGAACAAGGCATAGTTTTCCCTGCTGGCTCTTTGGGCGTGGGACCAATCTCCAGCCATATGGCCATTTTTGTGCCTAGCGCAGCGCCCAGAGGGAAAGGGTGGTTTTGAGGCTGAAGGCAGCAGGAAAGCCTGCAGCCCCCAGGTCTGTGGGACTACGCAAGCGGTTCCCAAAGAGCTTTAGACAAAGGCATAGTTTTCCCTGCTGGCTCTTTGGGCGGGGGACCTATCTCCAGCCGTATGGCCCTTTATGTGCCTGGCGCGGCGCCAAGTGGGAAAGGGTAGATTTGCGGCTGAAGGCAGCAGGAAAGCCTGCAGCCCCCAGGTCTGTGGGGCTACGCAAGCGGTTCCCAAAGAGCTTTAGAACAAGGCATAGTTTTTCCTGCTGGCTCTTTGGGCGTGAGACCCATCTCCAGCCGTATGGCCATTTTTGTGCCTGGTGTGGCGCCAAGTGGGAAAGGGTGGTTTTGAGGCTGAAGGCAGCAGGAAAGCCCGCAGCCCCCAGGTCTGTGGGGCTACGCAAGCGGTTCCCAAAGAGCTTTAGAACAAGGCATAGTTTTCCCTGCTGGCTCTTTGGGCGGGGGACCCATCTCCAGCCACAGGCCTTTTTAGTGCCTGGCGTGGAGCCAAGTGTGAAAGGGTGGTTTTGAGGCTGAAGGCAGCAGGAAAGCCTGCAGCCCCCAGGTCTGTGGGGCTACGCAAGCGGTTCCATAAGAGATTTAGAACAAGGCATAATTTTCCCTGATGGCTCTTTGGGCGGGGGACCCATCTCCAGCCATAGGCCTTTTTTGTGCCTGTCCCGGCGCCCAGAGGGAAAGGGTGGTGTCGAGGCTGAAGGCAGCAGGAAGGCCTGCAGCCCCCAGGTCTGTGGGGCTACGCAAGCGGTTCCCAAAGAGCTTTAGAACAAGGCATAGTTTTCCCTGCTGGGTCTTTGGGCAAGGGACTCATCTCCAGCCGTATGGCCATTTTAGTGCCTGGCGTGGTGCCCAGAGGGAAAAGGTGGTTTTGAGGCTGAAGGCAGCAGGAAAGCCTGCAGCCCCCAGGTCTGTGGGGCTACGCAAGCGGTTCCCAAAGACCTTTAGAACAAGGCATAGTTTTCCCTGCTGGCTCCTTGGGCGGGTGACCCATCTCCAGCCTTATGGCCATTTTTGTGCCTGGCGCGGTGCCCAGTGGGAAAGGGTGGTTTTGAGGCTGAAGGCAGCAGGAAAGCCTGCAGCCCCCAGGTCTGTGTGGCTACGCAAGCGGTTCCCAAACAGCTTTAGAACAAGGCATAGTTTTCCCTGCTGGCTCTTTGGGCGGGGGACCCATCTCCAGCCGTATGGCCATTTTTGTGCCTGGCGCGGCGCGAAGTGGGAAAGGGTGGTGTCGAGGCTGAAGGCAGCAGGAAAGCCTGCAGCCCCCAGGTCTGTGTGGCTACGCAAGCGGTTCCCAAAGAGCCTTAGAACAAGGCATAGTTTTCCCTGCTGGCTCTTTGGGCGGGGGACCCATCTCCAGCCATATGGCCATTTTTGTGCCTGGCGCGGTGCCCAGTGGGAAAGGGTGGTTTTGAGGCTGAAGGCAGCAGGAAAGCCTGCAGCCCCCAGGTCTGTGGGGCTACGCAAGCGGTTCCCAAAGAGCCTTAGAACAAGGCATAGTTTTCCCTGCTGGCTCTTTGGGCGGGGGACCCATCTCCAGCTATATGGCCATTTTTCTGCCTAGCGCGGCGCCAAGTGGGAAAGGGTGGTGTCGAGGCTGAAGGCAGCAGGAAAGCCTGCAGCCCCCAGGTCTGTGGGACTACGCAAGCGGTTCCCAAAGAGCTTTAGACAAAGGCATATTTTTCCCTGCTGGCTCTTTGGGCAGGGGACTCATCTCCAGCCGTATGGCCATTTTTGTGCCTGGCGTGGTGCCCAGAGGGAAAAGGTGGTTTTGAGGCTGAAGGCAGCAGGAAAGCCTGCAGCCCCCAGGTCTGTGGGGCTCCGCAAGCGGTTCCCAAAGAGCTTTAGAACAAGGCATAGTTTTCCCTGCTGGCTCTTTGGGCGGGGCATCCATCTCCAGCCGTATGGCCATTTTTGTGCCTGGCGCAGCGCCAAGTGGGAAAGGGTGGTGTCAAGGCTGAAGGCAGCAGCAAAGTCTGCAGCCCCCAGGTCTGTGGGGCTACACAAGCAATTCCCAAAGAGCTTTAGAACAAGGCATAGTTTTCCCTGCTGGCTCTTTGGGCAGGGGACTCATCTCCAGCTGTATGGCCATTTTTGTGCCTGGCGCGGGGCCAAGTGGTAAAGGGTGGTGTCAAGGCTGAAGCTAGCAGGAAAGCCTGCAGCCCCCAGGTCTGTGGGACAACACAAGCGGTTCCCAAAGAGCTTTAGAACAAGGCATAGTTTTCCCTGCTGGCTCTTTGGGCATGGCACCCATGTCCAGCCGTATGGCCATTTTTGTGCCTGGCGCGGCGCCAAGTTCTAGAGGGTGGTTTTGAGGCTGAAGGCAGCAGGAAAGCCTGCAGCCCCCAGGTCTGTGGGGCTACGCAAGCGGTTCCATAAGAGATTTAGAACAAGGCATAGTTTTCCCTGCTGGCTCCTTGGGCGGGGGACCCATCTCCAGCCATAGGCCTTTTTTGTGCCTGTCCCGGCGCCCAGAGGGAAAGGGTGGTGTCGAGGCTGAAGGCAGCAGGAAGGCCCGCAGCCCCCAGGTCTGTGGGGCTACGCAAGCAGTTCCCAAAGAGCTTTAGAACAAGGCATAGTTTTCCCTGCTGGCTCTTTGGGCGGGGGACCCATCTGCACCCATGTGGCAGTTTTTGTGTCTGACGCGGCACCAAGTGGGAAAGGGCGGTGTCGAGCCTGAAGGCAGCAGGAAAGCCCGCAGCCCCCAGGGCTGTGGGGCAACGCAAGCGGTTCCCAAAGAGCTTTAGAACAAGGCATAGTTTTCCCTGCTGGCTCTTTGGGCGGGGGACCCATCTCCAGCCGTAGGCCTTTTTTGTGCCTGGCCCGGCGCCCAGAGGGAAAGGGTGGTTTTGAGGCTGAAGGCAGCAGGAAAGCCCGCAGCCCCCAGGTCTGTGGGGCTACGCAAGCGGTTCCCAAAGAGCTTTAGAACAAGGCATAGTTTTCCCTGCTGGCTCTTTGGGCGGGGCACCCATCTCCAGCCATAGGCCTTTTTAGTGCCTGGCGTGGAGCCAAGTGTGAAAGGGTGGCTTTGAGGCTGAAGGCAGCAGGAAAGCCTGCAGCCCACAGGTCTGTGGGGCTACGCAAGCGGTTCCCAAAGAGCCTTAGAACAAGGCATAGTTTTCCCTGCTGGCTCTTTGGGCGGGGGACCCATCTCCAGCCATATGGCCATTTTTCTGCCTAGCGCGGCGCCAAGTGGGAAAGGGTGGTGTCGAGGCTGAAGGCAGCAGGAAAGCCTGCAGCCCCCAGGTCTGTGGGGCTACGCAAGCGGTTCCCAAAGAGCTTTAGACAAAGGCATATTTTTCCCTGCTGGCTCTTTGGGCAGGGGACTCATCTCCAGCCGTATGGCCATTTTTGTGCCTGGCGTGGTGCCCAGAGGGAAAAGGTGGTTTTGAGGCTGAAGGCAGCAGGAAAGCCTGCAGCCCCCAGGTCTGTGGGGCTACGCAAGCGGTTCCCAAAGAGCTTTAGAACAAGGCATAGTTTTCCCTGCTGGCTCTTTGGGCGGGGGACCCATCTCCAGCCGTATGGCCATTTTTGTGCCTGGCACAGCGCCAAGTGGGAAAGGGTGGTGTCGAGGCTGAAGGCAGCAGGAAAGCCTGCAGCCCCCAGGTCTGTGGGGCAACGCAAGCGGTTCCCAAAGAGCCTTAGAACAAGGCATAGTTTTCCCTGCTGGCTCTTTGGGCGGGGGACCCATCTCCAGCCATATGGCCATTTTTGTGCCTGGCGCGGTGCCCAGTGGGAAAGGGTGGTTTTGAGGCTGAAGGCAGCAGGAAAGCCTGCAGCCCCCAGGTCTGTGTGGCTACGCAAGCGGTTCCCAAAGAGCCTTAGAACAAGGCATAGTTTTCCCTGCTGGCTCTTTGGGCGGGGGACCCATCTCCAGCTATATGGCCATTTTTCTGCCTAGCGCGGCGCCAAGTGGGAAAGGGTGGTGTCGAGGCTGAAGGCAGCAGGAAAGCCTGCAGCCCCCAGGTCTGTGGGACTACGCAAGCGGTTCCCAAAGAGCTTTAGAACAAGGCATAGTTTTCCCTGCTGGCTCTTTGGGCAGGGGACTCATCTCCAGCCGTACGGCCATTTTTGTGCCTGGCGCGGGGCCAAGTGGTAAAGGGTGGTGTCAAGGCTGAAGCTAGCAGGAAAGCCTGCAGCCCCCAGGTCTGTGGGGCTACGCAAGCGGTTCCATAAGAGATTTAGAACAAGGCATAGTTTTCCCTGATGGCTCTTTGGGCGGGGGACCCATCTCCAGCCATAGGCCTTTTTTGTGCCTGTCCCGGCGCCCAGAGGGAAAGGGTGGTGTCGAGGCTGAAGGCAGCAGGAAGGCCCGCAGCCCCCAGGTCTGTGGGGCTACGCAAGCAGTTCCCAAAGAGCTTTAGAAAAAGGCATAGTTTTCCCTGCTGGCTCTTTGGGCGGGGGACCCATCTGCACCCATGTGGCAGTTTTTGTGTCTGACGCGGCACCAAGTGGGAAAGGGCGGTGTCGAGCCTGAAGACAGCAGGAAAGCCCGCAGCCCCCAGGTCTGTGGGGCAACGCAAGCGGTTCCCAAAGAGCTTTAGAACAAGGCATAGTTTTCCCTGCTGGCTCTTTGGGCGGGGGACCCATCTCCAGCCATATGGCCATTTTTGTGCCTGGCGCGGTGCCCAGTGGGAAAGGGTGGTGTCGAGGCTGAAGGCAGCAGGAAAGCCTGCAGCCCCCAGGTCTGTGTGGCTACGCAAGCGGTTCCCAAAGAGCCTTAGAACAAGGCATAGTTTTCCCTGCTGGCTCTTTGGGCGGGGGACCCATCTCCAGCTATATGGCCATTTTTCTGCCTAGCGCGGCGCCAAGTGGGAAAGGGTGGTGTCGAGGCTGAAGGCAGCAGGAAAGCCTGCAGCCCCCAGGTCTGTGGGACTACGCAAGCGGTTCCCAAAGAGCTTTAGACAAAGGCATATTTTTCCCTGCTGGCTCTTTGGGCAGGGGACTCATCTCCAGCCGTATGGCCATTTTTGTGCCTGGCGTGGTGCCCAGAGGGAAAAGGTGGTTTTGAGGCTGAAGGCAGCAGGAAAGCCTGCAGCCCCCAGGTCTGTGGGGCTACGCAAGCGGTTCCCAAAGAGCTTTAGAACAAGGCATAGTTTTCCATGCTGGCTCTTTGGGCGGGGCACCCATCTCCAGCCGTATGGCCATTTTTGTGCCTGGCGCGGCGCCAAGTGGGAAAGGGTGGTGTCAAGGCTGAAGGCAGCAGCAAAGTCTGCAGCCCCCAGGTCTGTGGGGCTACACAAGCAATTCCCAAAGAGCTTTAGAACAAGGCATAGTTTTCCCTGATGGCTCTTTGGGCAGGGGACTCATCTCCAGCCGTATGGCCATTTTTGTGCCTGGCGCGGGGCCAAGTGGTAAAGGGTGGTGTCAAGGCTGAAGCTAGCAGGAAAGCCTGCAGCCCCCAGGTCTGTGGGACAACACAAGCGGTTCCCAAAGAGCTTTAGAACAAGGCATAGTTTTCCCTGCTGGCTCTTTGGGCGTGGCACCCATGTCCAGCCGTATGGCCATTTTTGTGCCTGGCGCGGCGCCAAGTTCTAGAGGGTGGTTTTGAGGCTGAAGGCAGCAGGAAAGCCTGCAGCCCCCAGGTCTGTGGGGCTACGCAAGCGGTTCCATAAGAGATTTAGAACAAGGCATAATTTTCCCTGATGGCTCTTTGGGCGGGGGACCCATCTCCAGCCATAGGCCTTTTTTGTGCCTGTCCCGGCGCCCAGAGGGAAAGGGTGGTGTCGAGGCTGAAGGCAGCAGGAAGGCCTGCAGCCCCCAGGTCTGTGGGGCTACGCAAGCGGTTCCCAAAGAGCTTTAGAACAAGGCATAGTTTTCCCTGCTGGGTCTTTGGGCAAGGGACTCATCTCCAGCCGTATGGCCATTTTTGTGCCTGGCGTGGTGCCCAGAGGGAAAAGGTGGTTTTGAGGCTGAAGGCAGCAGGAAAGCCTGCAGCCCCCAGGTCTGTGGGGCTACGCAAGCGGTTCCCAAAGAGCTTTAGAACAAGGCATAGTTTTCCCTGCTGGCTCCTTGGGCGGGTGACCCATCTCCAGCCTTATGGCCATTTTTGTGCCTGGCGCGGTGCCCAGTGGGAAAGGGTGGTTTTGAGGCTGAAGGCAGCAGGAAAGCCTGCAGCCCCCAGGTCTGTGGGGCTACGCAAGCGGTTCCCAAAGAGCTTTAGAACAAGGCATAGTTTTCCCTGCTGGCTCTTTGGGCTGGGGACCCATCTCCAGCCGTATGGCGATTTTTGTGCCTGGCGCGGCGCGAAGTGGGAAAGGGTGGTGTCGAGGCTGAAGGCAGCAGGAAAGCCTGCAGCCCCCAGGTCTGTGTGGCTACGCAAGCGGTTCCCAAAGAGCCTTAGAACAAGGCATAGTTTTCCCTGCTGGCTCTTTGGGCGGGGGACCCATCTCCAGCCATATGGCCATTTTTGTGCCTGGCGCGGTGCCCAGTGGGAAAGGGTGGTTTTGAGGCTGAAGGCAGCAGGAAAGCCTGCAGCCCCCAGGTCTGTGGGGCTACGCAAGCGGTTCCCAAAGAGCCTTAGAACAAGGCATAGTTTTCCCTGCTGGCTCTTTGGGCGGGGGACCCATCTCCAGCTATATGGCCATTTTTCTGCCTAGCGCGGCGCCAAGTGGGAAAGGGTGGTGTCGAGGCTGAAGGCAGCAGGAAAGCCTGCAGCCCCCAGGTCTGTGGGACTACGCAAGCGGTTCCCAAAGAGCTTTAGACAAAGGCATATTTTTCCCTGCTGGCTCTTTGGGCAGGGGACTCATCTCCAGCCGTATGGCCATTTTTGTGCCTGGCGTGGTGCCCAGAGGGAAAAGGTGGTTTTGAGGCTGAAGGCAGCAGGAAAGCCTGCAGCCCCCAGGTCTGTGGGGCTACGCAAGCGGTTCCCAAAGAGCTGTAGAACAAGGCATAGTTTTCCCTGCTGGCTCTTTGGGCGGGGCACCCATCTCCAGCCGTATGGCCATTTTTGTGCCTGGCGCGGCGCCAAGTGGGAAAGGGTGGTGTCAAGGCTGAAGGCAGCAGCAAAGTCTGCAGCCCCCAGGTCTGTGGGGCTACACAAGCAATTCCCAAAGAGCTTTAGAACAAGGCATAGTTTTCCCTGATGGCTCTTTGGGCAGGGGACTCATCTCCAGCCGTATGGCCATTTTTGTGCCTGGCGCGGGGCCAAGTGGTAAAGGGTGGTGTCAAGGCTGAAGCTAGCAGGAAAGCCTGCAGCCCCCAGGTCTGTGGGACAACACAAGCGGTTCCCAAAGAGCTTTAGAACAAGGCATAGTTTTCCCTGCTGGCTCTTTGGGCGTGGCACCCATGTCCAGCCGTATGGCCATTTTTGTGCCTGGCGCGGCGCCAAGTTCTAGAGGGTGGTTTTGAGGCTGAAGGCAGCAGGAAAGCCTGCAGCCCCCAGGTCTGTGGGGCTACGCAAGCGGTTCCATAAGAGATTTAGAACAAGGCATAATTTTCCCTGATGGCTCTTTGGGCGGGGGACCCATCTCCAGCCATAGGCCTTTTTTGTGCCTGGCGCGGCGCCCAGAGGGAAAGGGTGGTGTCGAGGCTGAAGGCAGCAGGAAGGCCTGCAGCCCCCAGGTCTGTGGGGCTACGCAAGCGGTTCCCAAAGAGCTTTAGAACAAGGCATAGTTTTCCCTGCTGGGTCTTTGGGCAAGGGACTCATCTCCAGCCGTATGGCCATTTTTGTGCCTGGCGTGGTGCCCAGAGGGAAAAGGTGGTTTTGAGGCTGAAGGCAGCAGGAAAGCCTGCAGCCCCCAGGTCTGTGGGGCTACGCAAGCGGTTCCCAAAGAGCTTTAGAACAAGGCATAGTTTTCCCTGCTGGCTCCTTGGGCGGGTGACCCATCTCCAGCCTTATGGCCATTTTTGTGCCTGGCGCGGTGCCCAGTGGGAAAGGGTGGTTTTGAGGCTGAAGGCAGCAGGAAAGCCTGCAGCCCCCAGGTCTGTGGGGCTACGCAAGCGGTTCCCAAAGAGCTTTAGAACAAGGCATAGTTTTCCCTGCTGGCTCTTTGGGCTGGGGACCCATCTCCAGCCGTATGGCGATTTTTGTGCCTGGCGCGGCGCGAAGTGGGAAAGGGTGGTGTCGAGGCTGAAGGCAGCAGGAAAGCCTGCAGCCCCCAGGTCTGTGTGGCTACGCAAGCGGTTCCCAAAGAGCCTTAGAACAAGGCATAGTTTTCCCTGCTGGCTCTTTGGGCGGGGGACCCATCTCCAGCCATATGGCCATTTTTGTGCCTGGCGCGGTGCCCAGTGGGAAAGGGTGGTTTTGAGGCTGAAGGCAGCAGGAAAGCCTGCAGCCCCCAGGTCTGTGGGGCTACGCAAGCGGTTCCCAAAGAGCCTTAGAACAAGGCATAGTTTTCCCTGCTGGCTCTTTGGGCGGGGGACCCATCTCCAGCTATATGGCCATTTTTCTGCCTAGCGCGGCGCCAAGTGGGAAAGGGTGGTGTCGAGGCTGAAGGCAGCAGGAAAGCCTGCAGCCCCCAGGTCTGTGGGACTACGCAAGCGGTTCCCAAAGAGCTTTAGACAAAGGCATATTTTTCCCTGCTGGCTCTTTGGGCAGGGGACTCATCTCCAGCCGTATGGCCATTTTTGTGCCTGGCGTGGTGCCCAGAGGGAAAAGGTGGTTTTGAGGCTGAAGGCAGCAGGAAAGCCTGCAGCCCCCAGGTCTGTGGGGCTACGCAAGCGGTTCCCAAAGAGCTGTAGAACAAGGCATAGTTTTCCCTGCTGGCTCTTTGGGCGGGGCACCCATCTCCAGCCGTATGGCCATTTTTGTGCCTGGCGCGGCGCCAAGTGGGAAAGGGTGGTGTCAAGGCTGAAGGCAGCAGCAAAGTCTGCAGCCCCCAGGTCTGTGGGGCTACACAAGCAATTCCCAAAGAGCTTTAGAACAAGGCATAGTTTTCCCTGATGGCTCTTTGGGCAGGGGACTCATCTCCAGCCGTATGGCCATTTTTGTGCCTGGCGCGGGGCCAAGTGGTAAAGGGTGGTGTCAAGGCTGAAGCTAGCAGGAAAGCCTGCAGCCCCCAGGTCTGTGGGACAACACAAGCGGTTCCCAAAGAGCTTTAGAACAAGGCATAGTTTTCCCTGCTGGCTCTTTGGGCGTGGCACCCATGTCCAGCCGTATGGCCATTTTTGTGCCTGGCGCGGCGCCAAGTTCTAGAGGGTGGTTTTGAGGCTGAAGGCAGCAGGAAAGCCTGCAGCCCCCAGGTCTGTGGGGCTACGCAAGCGGTTCCATAAGAGATTTAGAACAAGGCATAGTTTTCCCTGCTGGCTCCTTGGGCGGGGGACCCATCTCCAGCCATAGGCCTTTTTTGTGCCTGTCCCGGCGCCCAGAGGGAAAGGGTGGTGTCGAGGCTGAAGGCAGCAGGAAGGCCCGCAGCCCCCAGGTCTGTGGGGCTACGCAAGCAGTTCCCAAAGAGCTTTAGAACAAGGCATAGTTTTCCCTGCTGGCTCTTTGGGCGGGGGACCCATCTGCACCCATGTGGCAGTTTTTGTGTCTGACGCGGCACCAAGTGGGAAAGGGCGGTGTCGAGCCTGAAGGCAGCAGGAAAGCCCGCAGCCCCCAGGTCTGTGGGGCAACGCAAGCGGTTCCCAAAGAGCTTTAGAACAAGGCATAGTTTTCCCTGCTGGCTCTTTGGGCGGGGGACCCATCTCCAGCCGTAGGCCTTTTTTGTGCCTGGCCCGGCGCCCAGAGGGAAAGGGTGGTTTTGAGGCTGAAGGCAGCAGGAAAGCCCGCAGCCCCCAGGTCTGTGGGGCTACGCAAGCGGTTCCCAAAGAGCTTTAGAACAAGGCATAGTTTTCCCTGCTGGCTCTTTGGGCGGGGGACCCATCTCCAGCCATAGGCCTTTTTAGTGCCTGGCGTGGAGCCAAGTGTGAAAGGGTGGCTTTGAGGCTGAAGGCAGCAGGAAAGCCTGCAGCCCCCAGGTCTGTGGGGCTACGCAAGCAATTCCCAAAGAGCTTTAGAACAAGGCATAGTTTTCCCTGCTGGCTCTTTGGGCGGGGGACCCATATCCAGCCGTATGGCCATTTTTGTGCCTGGCGCGGCACCAAGTGGGAAAGGGTGGTGTCGAGGCTGAAGGCAGCAGGAAAGCCTGCAGCCCCCAGGTCTGTGGGGCTACGCAAGCGGTTCCATAAGAGATTTAGAACAAGGCATAATTTTCCGTGCTGGCTCTTTGGGCGGGGGACCCATCTCCAGCCATAGGCCTTTTTTGTGCCTGTCCCGGCGCCCAGAGGGAAAGGGTGGTGTCGAGGCTGAAGGCAGCAGGAAGGCCTGCAGCCCCCAGGTCTGTGGGGCTACGCAAGCGGTTCCCAAAGAGCTTTAGAACAAGGCATAGTTTTCCCTGCTGGGTCTTTGGGCAAGGGACTCATCTCCAACCGTATGGCCATTTTTGTGCCTGGCGTGGTGCCCAGAGGGAAAAGGTGGTTTTGAGGCTGAAGGCAGCAGGAAAGCCTGCAGCCCCCAGGTCTGTGGGGCTACGCAAGCGGTTCCCAAAGAGCTTTAGAACAAGGCATAGTTTTCCCTGATGGCTCTTTGGGCGGGGGACCCATCTCCAGCCTTATGGCCATTTTTGTGCCTGGCGCGGTGTCCAGTGGGAAAGGGTGGTTTTGAGGCTGAAGGCAGCAGGAAAGCCTGCAGCCCCCAGGTCTGTGTGGCTACGCAAGCGGTTCCCAAAGAGCCTTAGAACAAGGCATAGTTTTCCCTGCTGGCTCTTTGGGCGGGGGACCCATCTCCAGCCATATGGCCATTTTTGTGCCTGGCGCGGCGCCAAGTGGGAAAGGGTGGTGTCGAGGCTGAAGGCAGCAGGAAAGCCTGCAGCCCCCAGGTCTGTGGGACTACGCAAGCAGTTCCCAAAGAGCTTTAGAACAAGGCATATTTTTCCCTGCTGGCTCTTTGGGCAGGGGACCCATCTCCAGCCGTATGGCCATTTTTGTGCCTGGCGTGGTGCCCAGAGGGAAAAGGTGGTTTTGAGGCTGAAGGCAGCAGGAAAGCCTGCAGCCCCCAGGTCTGTGGGGCTACGCAAGCGGTTCCCAAAGAGCTTTAGAACAAGGCATAGTTTTCCCTGCTGGCTCTTTGGGCGGGGGACCCATCTCCAGCCGTATGGCCATTTTTGTGCCTGGCGCGGCGCGAAGTGGGAAAGGGTGGTGTCGAGGCTGAAGGCAGCAGGAAAGCCTGCAGCCCCCAGGTCTGTGTGGCTACGCAAGCGGTTCCCAAAGAGCCTTAGAACAAGGCATAGTTTTCCCTGCTGGCTCTTTGGGCGGGGGACCCATCTCCAGCTATATTGCCATTTTTCTGCCTAGCGCGGCGCCAAGTGGGAAAGGGTGGTGTCGAGGCTTAAGGCAGCAGGAAAGCCTGCAGCCCCCAGGTCTGTGGGACTACGCAAGCGGTTCCCAAAGAGCTTTAGACAAAGGCATATTTTTCCCTGCTGGCTCTTTGGGCAGGGGACTCATCTCCAGCCGTATGGCCATTTTTGTGCCTGGCGTGGTGCCCAGAGGGAAAAGGTGGTTTTGAGGCTGAAGGCAGCAGGAAAGCCTGCAGCCCCCAGGTCTGTGGGGCTACGCAAGCGGTTCCCAAAGAGCTTTAGAACAAGGCATAGTTTTCCCTGCTGGCTCTTTGGGCGTGGCACCCATGTCCAGCCGTATGGCCATTTTTGTGCCTGGCGCGGCGCCAAGTTCTAGAGGGTGGTTTTGAGGCTGAAGGCAGCAGGAAAGCCTGCAGCCCCCAGGTCTGTGGGGCTACGCAAGCGGTTCCATAAGAGATTTAGAACAAGGCATAGTTTTCCCTGATGGCTCTTTGGGCGGGGGACCCATCTCCAGCCATAGGCCTTTTTTGTGCCTGTCCCGGCGCCCAGAGGGAAAGGGTGGTGTCGAGGCTGAAGGCAGCAGGAAGGCCCGCAGCCCCCAGGTCTGTGGGGCTACGCGAGCAGTTCCCAAACAGCTTTAGAACAAGGCATAGTTTTCCCTGCTGGCTCTTTGGGCGGTGGACCCATCTGCACCCATGTGGCAGTTTTTGTGTCTGACGCGGCACCAAGTGGGAAAGGGCGGTGTCGAGCCTGAAGGCAGCAGGAAAGCCCGCAGCCCCCAGGTCTGTGGGGCAACGCAAGCGGTTCCCAAAGAGCTTTAGAACAAGGCATACTTTTCCCTGCTGGCTCTTTGGGCGGGGGACCCATCTCAAGCCGTAGGCCTTTTTTGTGCCTGGCCCGGCGCCCAGAGGGAAAGGGTGGTTTTGAGGCTGAAGGCAGCAGGAAAGCCCGCAGCCCCCAGGTCTTAGGGGCTACGCAAGCAGTTCCCAAAGAGCTTTAGAACAAGGCATATTTTTCCCTGCTGGCTCTTTGGGCGGGGGAGCCATCTCCAGCCATATGGCCATTTTTGTGCCTGGCCCGGCGCCCAGAGGGAAAGGGTGGTTTTGAGGCTGAAGGCAGCAGGAAAGCCTGCAGCCCCCAGGTCTGTGGGGCTACGCAAGCGGTTCCCAAAGAGCCTTAGAACAAGGCATAGTTTTCCCTGCTGGCTCTTTGGGCGGGGGACCCATCTCCAGCCGTATGGCCATTTTTGGGCCTAGCGCGGCGCCAAGTGGGAAGGGGTGGTGTCGAGGCTGAAGGCAGCAGGAAAGCCCGCAGCCCCCAGGTCTGTGGGGCTACGAAAGCGGTTCCCAAAGGGCCTTAGAACGAGGCATAGTTTTCCCTGCTGGCTCTTTGGGCGTGGCACCCATGTCCAGCCGTATGGCCATTTTTGTGCCTGGCGCGGCGCCAAGTGGGAAAGGGTGGTTTTGAGGCTGAAGGCAGCAGGAAAGCTCGCAGCCCCCAGGTCTGTGGGGCTAGGCAAGAGGTTCCCAAAGAGCTTTAGAACAAGGCATAGTTTTCCCTGCTGGCTCTTTGGGCGTGGGACCAATCTCCAGCCATATGGCCATTTTTGTGCCTAGCGCAGCGCCCAGAGGGAAAGGGTGGTTTTGAGGCTGAAGGCAGCAGGAAAGCCTGCAGCCCCCAGGTCTGTGGGACTACGCAAGCGGTTCCCAAAGAGCTTTAGACAAAGGCATAGTTTTCCCTGCTGGCTCTTTGGGCGGGGGACCTATCTCCAGCCGTATGGCCCTTTATGTGCCTGGCGCGGCGCCAAGTGGGAAAGAGTGGTGTCGAGGCTGAAGGCAGTAGCAAAGCCCGCAGCCCCCAGGTCTGTGGGGCAACGCAAGCGGTTCACAAAGATCTTTAGAACAAGGCATAGTTTTCCCTGCTGGCTCTTTGGGCGGGGGACCCATCTCCAGCCGTAGTCCTTTTTTGTGCCTGGCCCAGCGCCGAGAGGGAAAGGGTGGTTTTGAGGCTGAAGGCAGCAGTAAAGCCCGCAGCCCCCAGGTCTGTGCGGCTACGCAAGCGGTTCCCAAAGAGCTTTAGACAAAGGCATATTTTTCCCTGCTGGCTCTTTGGGCTCGGGACCCATCTCCAGCCATATGGCCATTTTTGTGCCTGGCGCAGCGCCAAGTGTGAAAGGGTGGCTTTGAGGCTGAAGGCAGCAGGAAAGCCTGCAGCCCCCAGGTCTGTGGGGCTACGCAAGCGGTTCCCAAAGAGCTTTAGAACAAGGCATAGTTTTCCCTGCTGGCTCTTTGGGCGGGGGACCCATATCCAGCCGTATGGCCATTTTTGTGCCTGTCCCGGCGCCCAGAGGGAAAGGGTGGTGTCGAGGCTGAAGGCAGCAGGAAGGCCTGCAGCCCCCAGGTCTGTGGGGCTACGCAAGCGGTTCCCAAAGAGCTTTAGAACAAGGCATAGTTTTCCCTGCTGGCTCCTTGGGCGGGTGACCCATCTCCAGCCTTATGGCCATTTTTGTGCCTGGCGCGGTGCCCAGTGGGAAAGGGTGGTTTTGAGGCTGAAGGCAGCAGGAAAGCCTGCAGCCCCCAGGTCTGTGTGGCTACGCAAGCGGTTCCCAAAGAGCCTTAGAACAAGGCATAGTTTTCCCTGCTGGCTCTTTGGGCGGGGGACCCATCTCCAGCCGTATGGCCATTTTTGTGCTTGACGCGGCGCCAAGTGGGAAAGGGTGGTGTCGAGGCTGAAGGCAGCAGGAAAGCCTGCAGCCCCCAGGTCTGTGGGACTACGCAAGCAGTTCCCAAAGAGCTTTAGACAAAGGCATATTTTTCCCTGCTGGCTCTTTGGGCAGGGGACCCATCTCCAGCCGTATGGCCATTTTTGTGCCTGGCGTGGTGCCCAGAGGGAAAAGGTGGTTTTGAGGCTGAAGGCAGCAGGAAAGCCTGCAGCCCCCAGGTCTGTGGGGCTACGCAAGCGGTTCCCAAAGAGCTTTAGAACAAGGCATAGTTTTCCCTGCTGGCTCTTTGGGCGGGGGACCCATCTCCAGCCGTATGGCCATTTTTGTGCCTGGCGCGGCGCGAAGTGGGAAAGGGTGGTGTCGAGGCTGAAGGCAGCAGGAAAGCCTGCAGCCCCCAGGTCTGTGGGGCTACGCAAGCGGTTCCCAAAGAGCCTTAGAACAAGGCATAGTTTTCCCTGCTGGCTCTTTGGGCGGGGGACCCATCTCCAGCCATATGGCCATTTTTGTGCCTGGCGCGGTGCCCAGTGGGAAAGGGTGGTTTTGAGGCTGAAGGCAGCAGGAAAGCCTGCAGCCCCCAGGTCTGTGTGGCTACGCAAGCGGTTCCCAAAGAGCCTTAGAACAAGGCATAGTTTTCCCTGCTGGCTCTTTGGGCGGGGGACCCATCTCCAGCTATATGGCCATTTTTCTGCCTAGCGCGGCGCCAAGTGGGAAAGGGTGGTGTCGAGGCTGAAGGCAGCAGGAAAGCCTGCAGCCCCCAGGTCTGTGGGACTACGCAAGCTGTTCCCAAAGAGCTTTAGACAAAGGCATATTTTTCCCTGCTGGCTCTTTGGGCAGGGGCCTCATCTCCAGCCGTATGGCCATTTTTGTGCCTGGCGTGGTGCCCAGAGGGAAAAGGTGGTTTTGAGGCTGAAGGCAGCAGGAAAGCCTGCAGCCCCCAGGTCTGTGGGGCTACGCAAGCGGTTCCCAAAGAGCTTTAGAACAAGGCATAGTTTTCCCTGCTGGCTCTTTGGGCGGGGCACCCATCTCCAGCCGTATGGCCATTTTTGTGCCTGGCGCGGCGCCAAGTGGGAAAGGGTGGTGTCAAGGCTGAAGGCAGCAGCAAAGTCCGCAGCCCCCAGGTCTGTGGGGCTACACAAGCAATTCCCAAAGAGCTTTAGAACAAGGCATAGTTTTCCCTGCTGGCTCTTTGGGCAGGGGACTCATCTCCAGCCGTATGGCCATTTTTGTGCCTGGCGCGGGGCCAAGTGGTAAAGGGTGGTGTCAAGGCTGAAGCTAGCAGGAAAGCCTGCAGCCCCCAGGTCTGTGGGACAACACAAGCGGTTCCCAAAGAGCTTTAGAACAAGGCATAGTTTTCCCTGCTGGCTCTTTGGGCGTGGCACCCATGTCCAGCCGTATGGCCATTTTTGAGCCTGGCGCGGCGCCAAGTTCTAGAGGGTGGTTTTGAGGCTGAAGGCAGCAGGAAAGCCTGCAGCCCCCAGGTCTGTGGGGCTACGCAAGCGGTTCCATAAGAGATTTAGAACAAGGCATAGTTTTCCCTGATGGCTCTTTGGGCGGGGGACCCATCTCCAGCCATAGGCCTTTTTTGTGCCTGTCCCGGCGCCCAGAGGGAAAGGGTGGTGTCGAGGCTGAAGGCAGCAGGAAGGCCCGCAGCCCCCAGGTCTGTGGGGCTACGCAAGCAGTTCCCAAAGAGCTTTAGAACAAGGCATAGTTTTCCCTGCTGGCTCTTTGGGCGGGGGACCCATCTGCACCCATGTGGCAGTTTTTGTGTCTGACGCGGCACCAAGTGGGAAAGGGCGGTGTCGAGCCTCAAGGCAGCAGGAAAGCCCGCAGCCCCCAGGTCTGTGGGGCAACGCAAGCGGTTCCCAAAGAGCTTTAGAACAAGGCATAGTTTTCCCTGCTGGCTCTTTGGGCGGGGGAGCCATCTCCAGCCATATGGCCATTTTTGTGCCTGGCCCGGCGCCCAGAGTGAAAGGGTGGTTTTCAGGCTGAAGGCAGCAGGAAAGCCTGCAGCCCCCAGGTCTGTGGGGCTACGCAAGCGGTTCCCAAAGAGCCTTAGAACAAGGCATAGTTTTCCCTGCTGGCTCTTTGGGCGGGGGACCCATCTCCAGCCGTATGGCCATTTTTGGGCCTAGCGCGGCGCCAAGTGGGAAGGGGTGGTGTCGAGGCTGAAGGCAGCAGGAAAGCCCGCAGCCCCCAGGTCTGTGGGGCTACGAAAGCGGTTCCCAAAGGGCCTTAGAACAAGGCATAGTTTTCCCTCCTGGCTCTTTGGGAAGGGGACCCATGTCCATCCGTATAGCCATTATTGTGCCTGGCGCGGCGCCAAGTGGGAAAGGGTGGTTTTGAGGCTGAAGGCAGCAGGAAAGCTCGCAGCCCCCAGGTCTGTGGGGCTACGCAAGAGGTTCCCAAAGAGCTTTAGAACAAGGCATAGTTTTCCCTGCTGGCTCTTTGGGCGGGGGACCTATCTCCAGCCGTATGGCCCTTTATGTGCCTGGCGCGGCGCCAAGTGGGAAAGAGTGGTGTCGAGGCTGAAGGCAGTAGCAAAGCCCGCAGCCCCCAGGTCTGTGGGGCAACGCAAGCGGTTCACAAAGATCTTTAGAACAAGGCATAGTTTTCCCTGCTGGCTCTTTGGGCGGGGGACCCATCTCCAGCCGTAGTCCTTTTTTGTGCCTGGCCCAGCGCCCAGAGGGAAAGGGTGGTTTTGAGGCTGAAGGCAGCAGTAAAGCCCGCAGCCCCCAGGTCTGTGGGGCTACGCAAGCGGTTCCCAAAGAGCTTTAGACAAAGGCATAGTTTTCCCTGCTGGCTCTTTGGGCTCGGGACCCATCTCCAGCCATATGGCCATTTTTGTGCCTGGCGCAGCGCCAAGTGTGAAAGGGTGGCTTTGAGGCTGAAGGCAGCAGGAAAGCCTGCAGCCCCCAGGTCTGTGGGGCTACGCAAGCGGTTCCCAAAGAGCTTTAGAACAAGGCACAGTTTTCCCTGCTGGCTCTTTGGGCGGGGGACCCATCTCCAGCCATATGGCCATTTTTGTGCCTGGCGCGGCGCCAAGTGGGAAAGGGTGCTGTCGAGGCTGAAGGCAGCAGGAAAGCCTGCAGCCCCCAGGTCTGTGGGGCTACGCAAGCAGTTCCCAAAGAGCTTTAGAACAAGGCATAATTTTCCCTGCTGGCTCCTTGGGCAGGGGACCCATCTCCAACTGTATGGCCATTTTTCTGCATGGTGTGGCGCCAAGTGGAAAAGGGTGGTTTTCAGGCTGAAGGCAGCAGGAAAGCCCGCAGCTCCCAGGTCTGTGGGGCTATGCAAGCGGTTCCCAAAGAGCTTTAGAACAAGGCATAGTTTTCCCTGCTGGCTCTTTGGGCGGGGGACCCATCTCCAGCCATAGGCTTTTTAGAGCCTGGCGCGGCGCCAAGTGGAAAAGGGTGGTGTCGAGGCTGAAGGCAGCAGGAAGTCCCACAGCCCCCAAGTGTGTGGGACTACGCAAGCGGTTCCCAAAGAGCTTTAGAACAAGGCATAGTTTTCCCTGCTGGCTCTTTGGGCGGGGGACCCATCTCCAGCCGTATGGCCATTTTTGTGCCTGGCGCGGCACCAAGTGGGAAAGGGTGGTGTTGAGGTTGAAGGCAGCAGGAAAGCCTGCAGCCCCCAGGTCTGTGGGGCTACGCAAGCGGTTCCCAAAGAGCTTTAGAACAAGGCATATTTTTCCCTGCTGGCTCTTTGGGCAGGGGACCCATCTCCAGCCGTATGGCCATTTTTGTGCCTAGCGCGGCGCCAAGTGGGAAAGGGTGGTGTCAAGGCTGAAGGCAGCAGGAAAGCCCGCAACCCCCAGGACTGTTGGGCTACGCAAGCGGTTCCCAAAGAGCTTTAGAACAAGGCATAATTTTCCCTGCTGGCTCTTTGGGCAGGGGACCCATCTCCAGCCGTATGGCCATTTTTGTGCCTGGCGTGGTGCCCAGAGGGAAAAGGTGGTTTTGAGGCTGAAGGCAGCAGGAAAGCCCGCAGCCCCCAGGTCTGTGGGACAACACAAGCGGTTCCCAAAGAGCTTTAGAACAAGGCATAGTTTTCCCTACTGGCTCTTTGGCCGTGGCACCCATGTCGAGCCGTATGGCCATTTTTGTGCCTGGCACGGCGCCAAGTTCTAGAGGGTGGCTTTGAGGCTGAAGGCAGCAGGAAAGCCTGCAGCTCCCAGGTCTATGTGGCTACGCAAGCGGTTCCCAAAGACCTTTAGAACATGGCATAGTTTTCCCTGCTGGCTCTTTGGGCAGGGGACCCATCTCCAGCCATATGACCATTTTTGTGCCTGGCGCGGCGCCAAGTGGGAAAGGGTGGTTTTGAGGCTGAAGGCAGCGGGAAAGCCTGCAGCCCCCAGGTCTGTGGGGCTATGCAAGCGGTTCCCAAAGAGCTTTAGAACAAGGCATAGTTTTCCCTGCTGGCTCTTTGGGCGGGGGACCCATCTCCAGCCATAGGCCTTTTTTGTGCCTGGCGCGGCGCCAAGTGGGAAAGGGTGGTTTTGAGGCTGAAGGCAGCAGGAAAGCCCGCAGCCCCCAGGTCTGTGGGGCTATGCAAGCAGTTCCCAAAGAGCTTTAGAACAAGGCATAGTTTTCCCTGCTTGCTCTTTGGGCGGGGACCCATCTGCACCCATATGGCAATTTTTGTGTCTGACGCGGCACCAAGTGGGAAAGGGTGGTGTCGAGCCTGAAGGCAGCAGGAAAGCCGGAAGCCCCCAGGTCTGTGGGGCAACGCAAGCGGTTCCCAAAGAGCTTTAGAACAAGGCATAGTTTTCCCTGCTGGCTCTTTGGGCAGGGGACCCATCTCCAGCCGTAGGCCTTTTTTGTGCCTGGCCCGGCGCCCAGAGGGAAAGGGTGGTTTTGAGGCTGAAGGCAGCAGGAAAGCCCGCAGCTCCCAGGTCTGTGGGGCTACGCAAGCGGTTCCCAAAGAGCCTTAGAACAAGGCATAGTTTTCCCTGCTGGCTCTTTGGGCGGGGGACCCATCTCCAGCCGTATGGCCATTTTTGTGCCTGGCGCGGCGCCAAGTGGGAAACGGTGGTTTTGAGGCTGAAGGCAGCAGGAAAGCCCGCAGCCCCCAGGTCTGTGGGGCTACGCAAGCGGTTCCCAAAGACCTTTAGAACAAGGCATAGTATTCCCTGCTTGTTCTTTGGGCGGGGGACCCATCTCCAGCCATATGCCCATTTTTGTGCCTGGCGCGGCGCCAAGTGGGAAAGGGTGGTGTCGAGGCTGAAGGCAGCAGCAAAGCCCGCAGCCCCCAGGTCTGTGGGGCAACGCAAGCGGTTCCCAAAGAGCTTTAGAACAAGGCATAGTTTTCCCTGCTGGCTCTTTGGGCGGGGGACCCATCTCCAGCCGTAGTCCTTTTTTGTGCCTGGCCCAGCGCCCAGAGGGAAAGGGTGGTTTTGAGGCTGAAGGCAGCAGGAAAGCCCGCAGCCCCCAGGTCTGTGCGGCTACGCAAGCGGTTCCCAAAGAGCTTTAGACAAAGGCATAGTTTTCCCTGCTGGCTCTTTGGGCTCGGGACCCATCTCCAGCCATATGGCCATTTTTGTGCCTGGCGCATCGCCCAGAGGGAAAGGGTGGCTTTGAGGCTGAAGGCAGCAGGAAAGCCTGCAGCCCCCAGGTCTGTGGGGCTACGCAAGCGGTTCCCAAAGAGCTTTAGACAAAGGCACAGTTTTCCCTGCTGGCTCTTTGGGCGGGGGACCCATCTCCAGCCGTATGGCCATTTTTGTGTATGGCGCGGCGCCAAGTGGGAAAGGGTGGTTTTGAGGCTGAAGGCGGCACGACAGCCTGCCGCCCGGTGTTTTCTTAAGGACTTTTCTTAATGATGTCTCCACAGTGTGAAGTTTTGCAGGATTTGAAAAAGTAATAGACACAGTGAAATTGAGTCTATTGGAAACTTCCATACCTTTCCCTCCAAATCTCTGCTGTCCTGTAGTATCCACTGCCTTCAGCTGCTGTTGCAGGAGCAGACAGAGTGGTATCAGATTTAGAAAAAAGGGACATCATTAAGAGGATTCACTCGCCTTATTTTTCACCGGTGTGGCCAGTAAAGAAACCAAAAAGGCAATAGCTGTTCACAGTAGATTACCAAAAGTTGGATGCCAACACTGCATCCCTGACTGATGCGGTTCCGACTATCGCGGAAATTGTGACAATGATACAAGGAGCTGCCCATCCTTGGAGGGTTGCCTTAGATGTTAAAGACATATTTTTTTATGATTCCCCTCCTTGAGCAGGACAAAGCGCAGTTTGCATTCACATGGAAAGGAGTCCAATATACCTTTAACCGCTTTCCGCAAGGATACAAACATTCCCCCACTATTGCCCATAATGCTTTAGCTAAAGTGCTATCAGAGATTCCTGTTTCACAGGGATGTACAGTATACCAATATATTATTGATGACATCTTAATAGGGGAGAGAACTAAGAAAGTGTACAAGACATGATGCAAAACATCCGAAAAACATTATCAGATTTGGGATTGGAAATTCCCGACTCAAAGTGTCAGGGACCCGCACAGGAAGTTAAATTCCTGGGGGTCTGGTGGATTAAGGGAGCTGCTTCTGTCCCTCAGGATACCCTGGAAAAAATAGAGCATGGCCAGAATCCATCCAGCGTGAAGGAGTTACAGCAAGTCCTGGGAACTTTAAGTTATTGGCGTAAACACGTCCCTGGCTTTTCCATCATTGCTCGCCCCTTCATAGCTTGCCAAAAAAGGGTAAATCCTGGGTGTGGACTGAACAACACACTAATGCTCTGCAATTACTAATAAAGGAGCTAAGGTTATTCCAACAGCTTGGTCCTATACATCCAACTGACTCTGTCCATGTAGAATGGGGGTTCAGTGAACATGGTTCCCGTTGTAATTTATGGCAGAAGGGACCAGCAGGACCGGAGAGACCATTAGAATTTTGCTCCCACTCCTTCAATGATACTGAGAGCAGCTATTCAGACCTGGAGAAGGGTTTACTGTCCCTGGTGCGAGCGTTGCAACGAGCAGAGCAGATAAGAAGAGAACAGAGTGTGATCTTTCCTGGGACCTTTTCGCCTCCCAGATGTGGTCCGTAAAGGGACACCACCACCAGCCGGCATTGCCCAGAGACCTACAGTTCGAAAGTGGTATGCTTATTTAGAAGGCATTAATGAAATCAAGCCAGTCTCTGAAGGCAGTGTTAAAGTATCCAAGGCTACTTCACAAGGATATTGTTCCAATCCCCACCAAATAGACCATCTCCGATCCAAGAAGCACCTCCTTTGAGGGACAGCAGTGATCTACAGGAGTGTGGTTTACTGGTGCGTCATCTCACTGTGAAAAAAATAAGTGGAAATATAAGGCCGTAGCACTGGAAGTAACAACGGGAGAAAGAGCGATTGAAACAGGGGAGGGTAGGGGAACAAGTAGGGGAACTCAGAGCTGTCCTACTAGCTGCACAACATGGAGCCACCTCCTTTTACGCTGAGTCATATGCTGTTTTTAAAGGAGCCACTGAATGGCTAGGACACTGGGCAGCCAATGATTGGCAGGTGAATAGAGTCCCAGTTTGGGAGACAGATAATTGGAAGCAACTGTTGGAAACAGGAGAACAGAGACCATTGCACATTGCTTGGGTAAAAGGCCACGATCGTTCAAACTCGATCACTGCTCAGTTCAACCAACAGGTAGATGGCCTCACGCGGCTACAACAAATTGACATTGTAGATGATGGTCGGGAATGGGAACGCTTACTTGAATCGTTACATGTTAAACGTGGCCGCACAGGCCGTCCTGACCTGTATCGGGAAGGTGGGTGGCTTGTGTCGGTTAAGCTGTGCGAACAAATAGTAACTGCCTGGTCACAATGTCGCCTACGACTCAGCAAAGATCATCCGAGTAAGGCGCCTCCCTTACACATGCGGGACAAGAAAGCGTTGTGGCATTCATGGCAGCTTGATTATATTGGGCCCTTGAGATCATCAGGTGGGAAAAGATATGTCCTGGTAGGAGTGGAGATTATCTCCAGCCTCAGTATGGCCAGCAGTTTCAAACCAGCTACCAGGGACAACACAGTGAAAGGCCTAAAAGGGTGGCTCAGCACACTTCCCCTTCCCGAGGAAATCCAGAGTGATAACGTTTCACACTTTACGGCTTCGGTGGTACAAGATTGGGCCAAGGAAGAAGGGATTCGATGGGTATTTCATACTCCCTATTATCCCCAGGCTAATGGCATTGTTGAACGCACCAATAGATGGGTTAAGCGTTTTGCAAAAAGTCATGAACCTGGTTGGCATTTGCGATTGGATGATGCCATCTATCAACTAAATAACAGATGGAGTGGAGACGGCTGTCCTAAAATGAAAGCTTTCTGTGTGCCTGCCAATATTATCTCTCCAAAGGCTGCCAATGAACCGGGAAAATACCCCGGAAGATTTCACCCTGGACTACCTGTGCTAGTGAAAATGCCTCAAAATGGGACGGTGCCAATGGTGCTAGCTACTCCCAAAAATCCCTATGCATGGGAAGCCAAGGATTGTTCAGGGAAGATACACCGGATCAGCACCCGGTGGATCGCACCTTCTTTTTAACCCCGTCGGTCGAATAAGACCGAGCAGAGTTTCTTTTCCTTTATGTCTTACAGGAACCTTGGATGAGCTGTACAGACGGATTGGCCTACGCTACCTTTGAATGTCTCCAGGGAATCCTGACATTGAACCTGGCAATAATACTACTTTTATGATGTATGGCTATCTGGAGGCCCAAATTCTAAAATGACGAATTGGCAGATGGAATTGATGCTATTCAGTTTTACCTTTTTATTCCCTGTTGTTTGTAGTCAGAGAGACCCAGAGTGGCCATGGTCTCAAGCCTTTGTCGTCTGTAATACAAGACTACAGGGAGACCTCATGCTAACGCACCCTTTCCCAATCTAGACAAGCACAGTCTCTGGGGTTTCATCGGGATGTGTCTCAAAGTGACAAGCATTCTGGTTGGTGTCAAGACAAAGGTCTTGTGCTTTGAGAGTATTACTCTCACAAATGAATCCTTGTTGGTCTCGTGAAACGCATGCGTCAACATCAGCAGTTTGCCATTTAGTCTCATTTTGTCGTGCCCAACCTCTGTGCTGTGTTGGATAGAGTAGAGCTCCTTGGTGATTCAACCCCAGTGCGATGATTGGGTATATGGTGTATACTGAGGCATTGCGTATCGTTAAGGC
Source organism: Rissa tridactyla (assembly GCF_028500815.1). Taxonomy (NCBI): domain Eukaryota; kingdom Metazoa; phylum Chordata; class Aves; order Charadriiformes; family Laridae; genus Rissa; species Rissa tridactyla. The sequence goes on from NW_026529649.1 coordinate 654,505, forward strand.
AAAAGCTGTGGCTTTGCTCTCAGTGGGATCGTAGGTGAAATTAACCAGATACCACCTGGACTGAAATTTTCTCTCAAACTCAATTGCGTTATCCCATATTACTTTTCGAATTTCAGTGGGCAAGGTGCCTTCTTCACCTTCCCTTATGATTTATGAGTTTTTGCAAAACGCTTAACCAATCCGTTGGTGCATTCAACAATGCCATTAGCCTGAGGATAATAGGGAGTATGAAATACCCATCGAATCCCTTCTTCTTTGGCCCAATCTTGTACCACCGAAGCCGTAAAGTGTGAACCGTTATCACTTTGGATTTCCTCGGGAAGGGGAAGTGTGCTGAACCACCCTTTTAGGCCTTTCACTGTGTTGTCCCTGGTAGCTGGTTTGAAACTGCTGGCCATACTGAGGCTGGAGATAATCTCCACTCCTACCAGGACATATCTTTTCCCACCTGATGATCTCAAGGGCCCAATATAATCAAGCTGCTATGAATGCCACAACGCTTTCTTGTCCCGCATGTGTAAGGGAAGCGCCTTACTCGGATGATCTTTGCTGAGTCGTAGGCGACATTGTGACCAGGCAGTTACTATTTGTTCGCACAGCTTAACTGACACAGGCCACCCCCGGGCTAGACCTTCCTGATACAGATCAGTACGGCCTGTATGGCCAGGCTTAATATGTAACCATTCGAGTAAGCGTTCCCATTCCCGCCCGTCATCTACAATGTCAATTTGTTGTAGCCGCGTGAGGCTATCTACCTGTTGGTTGAACTGAGCAGTGATCGAGTTTGAACGATCGTGGCCTTTTACCCAAGCAATGTGCAATGTTCTCTGTCCTCCTATTTCCAACAGTTGCTTCCAGCTATCTGTCTCCCAGATTGGGACTCTATTCACCTGCCAATCATTGGCTGCCCAGTGTCCTAGCCATTCAGTGGCTCCTTTAAAAACAGCATATGACTCAGCGTAAATGTAAGTAGCCCCATGTTGTGCAGCTAGTAGGACGGCTCTGAGTTCCCCTACTTGTGCCCTACCTTCTCCTGTTTCAATTGTTCTTTCCCCCGCTGCTACTTCCAGTGCTACGGCCTTGTATTTCCACTTGCTGTTCTCACGGTGAGATGACGCACCAGTAAACCACAATCCTGTAAGATCACTGCCTTCTTTCAGAGGAGGTGCTTCTTGGATTGGAGATGGTCTGTTTGGTGGGGATTGGAACAATAGGGCACCATCCTTCTGGATGCATGGATACTTTGATACTACCTTCAGAGATTGGCATGATATCATTAATGCCTTCTCAATAAGCATACCACTTTCGAACTGTGGGTTTCTGGGCAATGCCGGCTGGCGGTGCTGTCCCTTTACAGACCACATCTAGGAGTCGAAAAGGGCCCCGAACAATCACGCTCTGTTCTCTCCTTATCTGCTCTGCTCGTTGCAACGCTCGCACCAGGGACAGTAAACCCTTCTCCAGGTCTGAATATCTGCTCTCAGTATCATTAAGGCGTGAGAGCTAAATTCTAATGGTCTCTCCGGTCCTGCTGGTCCCTTTTGCCATAAATTACAACGGGAACCATGTTCACTGAACCCCCATTCTACATGGACAGGGTCAGTTGGATGTATGGGGCCAAGTTGTTGGAATAACCTTAGCTCTTTTATTAGCAATTCTAGTGCATTAGTATGTTGTTCAGTCCACTCCCAGGATTTACCTTTTTTGAGCAAACAATAAAGGGGGCGAGCAATGATGGAAAAGCCAGGGATGTGTTTACGCCAATAACTTAAAGTTCCTAGGACTTGCTGTAACTCCTTCGTGCTGGAAGGATTCTGTCCATGTTCTATTTTTTCAGGGTATCCTGAGGGACAGAAGCAGCTCCCTTAATCCACCAGACCCCCCCAGGAATTTAACTTCCTGTGCGGGTCCCTGACACTTTGAGTCGGGAATTTCCAATCCCAAATCTGATAATGTTTTTCGGATGTTTTGCATCATGTCTTGTACACTTTCTTGGCTCTCTCCCCCTATTAAGATGTCGTCAATATATTGGTATACCGTACATCCCTGTGAAACAGGAATCTCTGATAGCACTTTAGCCAAAGCATTATGGGCAATAGTGGGGGAATGTTTGTATCCTTGCGGAAAGCGGTTAAAGGTATATTGGACTCCTTTCCATGTGAATGCAAACTGCGCTTTGTCCTGCTCAAGGAGGAGAATCATAAAAAAAAATATGTCTTTAACATCTAAGGCAGCCACCCAAGCATGGGCAGCTCCTTTTATCATTGCCACAATTTCCGCGATATTAGGAACCGCAGCGGTCAGGGGTGCAGTGTTGGCGTTTAATTTTCCGTAATCTACTGTGAAACGCCATTGCCTTTTTGGTTTCTTTACTGGCCACACTGGTGAATAAGGCGCGTGAGTCCTCTTAATGATGTTTCTTTTTTCTAAATCTGATACCACCCCGTCTGCTCCTGCAAGTGCAGCTGCAGGCAGTGGGTACTGTCAGACGTTGGTAATTTTAGAAGGAGGCAAAAGTATAGATGTTTCTAATAGCCCCAATTTAACTGTGTCTAATCCTTTTTTGCGTCCTGCAAAACTCCACACAGTTCCATCTCCATCTGGGAGTTTCCACATTCGCCCACGCAGTACGTCAAATCCTAGGAGGTTAGTACGTGAGGCACCCACTAACGCTTCTGCCCTAGTCATTCGCTGCTCTCCCGGCAACCAGAGGTTAATTTTTGCATTGGGGCATGTTTTTACCACACCATCAATTCCCGTGAAGTTGACTCTGCGTCGGGTGGGATTTATACCTAGAAGTTGTGCTCTTTCGTTAGTGATTGCAGACATTTGGGCTCCGGTATCAATAATAAAATTTACCAATATCTTCCGGGGGTCCAACAGGAATGACAATAACGGGTTCGGAGTCTTTATGAGAGCGCCATTGGATTGCTAGTACCTGCCAGACAGGGTGGCTCACTGCCCTCCCCGGGGATAGGAGTGTTTTGGCTGGGACTCTGTCAAATCAATCAAGTTACGTTTCGGTGCAGAAGGCACAATTTTCTCACGGCTTGGGGATTCTCTGGTTAGGCTTTTCTCCCCAGCCGCATTATTCTTTCTAGGTAGAGATTGGACTAGCGTACAGAGATCTCCCGTAGGGTCACCGAGCAAGAATTGTCGGGGCACCCCTAATTGTAGGGCTTTACGCCACAACTCATTTCGGTCCTTATCAGGCTTAAACCTTCCCTCTGATTTAGGGTTTTGAGTGTGAGTTTGGACTTGGCGAACCTTTCGCGGGTGTTCGGAGGATTTCTCACTAGTTAGGCTGGCCCAGCCCATTCGGCGCCCATATTGATCTATTTCCTGTACATTCCAGGTGGGCATGTAGTGACAACGGCCCCGCCCATGAGCACCCCGAGCATCCCGTATACGATCTTGAGTGCGAACAAGGAACGGTTTCAGGCAATCGGGCAGACCACGGATGAGAGGGGCTAATCGATCCGGGTCGATAGCAGTTGACATTGGGGATTTCTGAAATTCCTCTCTGTCATACATGGCTTGCAGACAAGCTGCTTTCCGTACAGCCGCAAACAGATCAGAGTAGCCTGTAGCTCTAATCTCTAACGGCTCCCCCCTCTCTCGCGGATCCATACCCCTTGCCCAAAAGGCTGCTCGAGCGGTTAGGGAATAATTATGATCCCCAGGCATAGTGGTTAAAAACACTCCTGGTCCCCAAGAGTCTCCTGCTTCTTCCTCACTCAGCATAATTCTGTGCCCCCCTTCAGAAGAAACTCGCCACACGTACTCAACAGCCGACTCTTCTGGTCGCCTCGAATATTTCTCCCTTATTTTTGTTAACTCGGTTGGTGTCCATGGAACGGTACGCACAGTGGTGTGAATTTCATCACCATCATCAACTGCAGTTTCAGTTTTAACCAGAGGACGTAAAGGAAAAACTTGGGATTTCAAAGTAAAAGTCCTTTCCTCCTCATCTTCTTCGTCATCCTCACTATTAGACAAAAAAATCTCCGGTCTGGGTTCCGGAATTTGGATAACACAGTAACTTACGAATCTGTTGGACCTGAGTCGAGGGCTGCATTTTATCTAAGAGCCCGGTCACCCTTTCAATAACATTTTAAGTTGGCGATTTTTTCACTCCCAAGTTGAGCATTCCGGTTTCCTAAACATTCATTCTCACTCACAAGCTTATCGACTTGAGTTCTTAATTTTTCTCCTGTCTCCTTTTGCAAGGCTAATGATGACTTCAGCACCTCATTCTCCGATTTCAGGGTTGCATATTCTACAGCTGAAATCAGATTAGGAGCGGGGGTTTCTCTAGCTTCTTGTTGTGCACAAGATAAACAGGCGCCTAACACAGCACAAATCACACCCTTGCCTTTCCCCGCTCTGAGCTTCTGTGAAACCCGACGCTCTTCAATACGTTCCACCACTTTCTCTTCATCCTTCCAAAATTTTTGGGCCCACTCCTTCCCAGCCTGGGAAGGGGCACAATCATATTTTTGCAGCAGTTTATCCATGGCAATCCTGCCGACTACGCCAAATTCTGTTGCGTGAAACGGGGCCAAGCGGTTTTGGCAGAAGATAAACCCCCTTGCGTTCTAACACTCCTCACCGAGGTGGGAGGCTAGCTGCGGCTGGGTTTCAATTCTGAGTGATGCCCAATTCAGCACTATCAGGCCAATCGCGTTTAATATGTGTTAAACTAGTACAATTTGGAGACACTAATAGTGGGCTGCACCTTCAGTCTAGTGGTGCTCCTGAACCAGCACGGCCTCTCTCAAGTTTTGGTCGCCTTCAGTGAGAAAGCGAAACGACTAGCTACTGAAACAGTGCAGTTTATTTAAACAACAGATATACAGGTTCTTTAGGATTGCCGGTGATAAATACACTGTCTGCAAAGCACGTGCAAATAAAGACATTGTTAAATATACAAACGCGCGACAAAATTATAAACGATACAGCCTGGCTATAAATGTAGGGTAGAGATTCTCTCGAGAAATTTCTAGAGTCCCCGAGAAAGCACTCGGTGTAATCAAAGTCTTACCCAAAGGCATCCTTATGGGGGGGAAGAAAGGCTCAGCCCGTCGACTGATCCCAGAAAACAGCGGTGGGATTCTTCGCGATGGTGTCTTCCCTGACATCCCCTCTCTCTTGGGCTATTTTTATATTATTTTTTTTATCTTCAAAGTGGAGTTTGAGTGACTTTAGTCATATGTACTTTTATTATGATTAATGTACTCAAGGAGGAGTGTTCACACCTCGGGGGCGGATAGCCTCCGGGATGGAGGTGTGTTTTGGTACATTGTGGTGAGCAAAGTTCGCACAAAAGGACAGCATTTCATCAACATTTGACGAAATGTTGGCTCGGGTAGCGTGTAGGCTGCTTATCAGTTCCGTAGTACCATCTCGTCCCCATATCTGCTATTCGTCACAAGGGAAGGCCACGGAACAAGCGCGTTCCGTTCCATCCCTCGTGTAGTTTCGCAAACAACCTTGTACACGGAATCACAGCTGTTGCATTCTTCGTGTGCTAGCTGCGGCTGTATTCTACCTCAGAAGCCTCTTGATTTTATGACTTTCCTTAATGTGTGAACAATGCTGTATTTTTGTATTCTTGGCCAATTTAGTAATTATTCCACAAGAACACACATTGGTTGCCGATTTATCGACGGGTCTAATCACCACAGGCCAACTGTAATTAAAACCATCTATGTAGACTCTACCAAAGCGGACAAATACAACACTGGTTGTTACAAAATTATGGCACCAAATTCAGATTGCTGGCACAATTTCACTTTCATCAAACCTACAGTAGTGTACTGTATTTGGGGCTACAAGGGCACAGAATTGTTATTTGCATTTATGATTGACTCAAATACACCTGAACTTGCTGAAATGAATCCAGAACCTACACCCCACAAACTCTCAAAGGCTCGCTCTTCTAAGAGAAAAAAAAACACCTCTCTCTTTTCTAAGCCCTCCATTAGACTAACTCCTTACATTTTCAACATTGGCCCTTACGTTATTAAACACACACAGGTCAACAACAGGTACTGTTTAATCCCACATATTCCCTCAAACGAGCAGAATTATCAATGCAGATTAAAATCTCTGCGATCAAACCCACCTGCTTACCGTTCCTGAGTACATCTTATGCAGAATGGTCAGCATGGTTACGCAAACGAACTCTTGCCACTTCACACGGACGGAAGAGGGATGCGACTGGTATCTTAGGAACAGGCCTGGGAGTCTTGAATAGTATAGATGCTGAGATACTTGCCAACAAACTAGTCACAACCACTACTGATCTGGACAAATTAAGACATCCCCTACGGTCCTCTCTATTAGCATTGGGAAACCACCAAGGGCTTTTATCGAATATATTGCCTCAATGGGAAGAAACGGGTGAAAAAGACCATCAGCTGATCACAGATGCACTTGGTACAACCCAAACCAATGTTTCCTTGGCTCTTAGTTGTATCCAAGCCGAATTGTGGATGCAATCTATGACAGCCGCAATCATAAGGGAAGGTGAAGAAGGCACCTTGCCCACCGAAATTCGAAAAGTAATATGGGATAACGCAATTGAATTTGAGAAAAGATTTCAGTCCAGGTGGTATCTGGTTAATTTCACCTACGATCCCACTGAGAGCAAAGCCACAGCTTTTGCCTTAACGATACGCAATGCCTCAGTATACACCATATACCCAATCATCGCACTGGGGTTGAATCACCAAGGAGCTCTACTCTATCCAACACAGCACAGAGGTTGGGCACGACAAAATGAGACTAAATGGCAAACTGCTGATGTTGACGCATGCGTTTCACGAGACCAACAAGGATTCATTTGTGAGAGTAATACTCTCAAAGCACAAGACCTTTGTCTTGACACCAACCAGAATGTTTGTCACTTTGAGACACATCCCGATGAAACCCCAGAGACTGTGCTTGTCTAGATTGGGAAAGGGTGCGTTAGCATGAGGTCTCCCTGTAGTCTTGTATTCAGAGATGACATAGTAATCACTCAAATCTTTGTGTTTGAACTTTACTAACACAAACTTACGGGATGCGACTTCAATTATTAAGCTCCTGTTACGTCTTTTCAATTGCTACAACCTAATTACACGTTGATTCGAGATTGTTGCCTACCCCTATCGGAATGAATCTCTCCCTGGTGAAGAAGCTGCTAAAACACAATGAATTGAAGCGACTCTTGAAAGAGGCCCAAGAAAATAGACAGACAACTTTGATTACCGTCCATCATCAGGTTGAAGAAATACACCAAGCGTTGGAAAGAGTGAAGAGAGGCGGAGGACATAGATGGGGAGATACTCTTTTTGGATGGTCACTGACAGTTACAGGACTTTATAACAAGATGCTTCACTCTGTTGTTGTTTTACTAATCGTCACTGTATTGTGCTTTGCTTAGACAATTGTTTTGCATGTTAGACTTTGGATTATGATGAAAAGTTTAAATCGCTTGATCACTCCACGAGAAGGATTTCCACTTGATATCCGTCACCAAAAGAACACATGTGATCTTTCTTATCAGTGTTGAATACGTCGACCTTGACTGACTGTAGACAAAGTTTTCCCTGCAGGCTCTTTGGGCGGGGGACCCATCTCCAGCCATATGGCCATTTTTGTGCCTGGCACGGCGCCAAGTGGGAAAGGGTGGTGTCGAGGCTGAAGGCAGCAGGAAAGCCTGCAACCCCCAGGTCTGTGGGGCTACGCAAGCGGTTCCCAAAGAGCTTTAGAACAAGGCATAGTTTTCCCTGCTGGCTCTTTGGTCGTGGCACCCATCTCCAACCGTATGGCCATTTTTGTACCTCGAGCGGCGCCCAGAGGGAAAGGGTGGTTTTGAGGCTGAAGGCAGCAGGAAAGCCCACAACACCCAGGTCTGTGGGGGCTACGCAAGCGGTTCCCAAAGAGATTTAGAACAAGGCAGAGTTTTCCCTTCTGGCTCTTTGGGCGGGAGACCCATCTCCAGCCATAGGCCATTTTTGTGCCTGGCGCGGCGCCAAGTGGGAAAGGGTGGTGTCGAGGCAGAAGGCAGCAGCAAAGGCCGCAGCCCCCAGGTCTGTGGGGCTACGCAAGCGTTTCCCAAAGAGCTTTAGAACAAGGCATAGTTTTCCCTGCTGGCTTCTTGGGCGGGGGACCCATTACCTGCCGTGAAGCCATTATTGTGCCTAGCGTGGCACCAAGAGGGAAAGCGTGGAGTCGAGGCTGAAGCTAGCAGGAAAGCCTGCAGCCCCCAGGTCTGTGGGGCTACGCAAGCGGTTCCCAAAGAGCTTTAGAACAAGGCATAGTTTTCCCTGCTAGCTCCTTGGGCAGGGTACCAGCCTCCAGCCGTATGGCCATTTTTGTGCCTGGCGCGGCGCCAAGTGGGAAAGGGTGGTGTCGAGGCTGAAGGCAGCAGCAAAGCCCGCAGCCCCCAAGTCTGTGGGGCTACGCAAGCGGTTCCCAAAGAGCTTTAGAACAAGGCATAGTTTTCCCTGCTGGCTCTTTGGGAGGGAGACCCATCTCCAGCCGTATGGCCATTTTTGGGCCTGGCGCGGCACCAAGTGGGAAAGGGTGGTTTTGAGGCTGAAGGCAGCAGGAAAGCTCGCAGCCCCCAGGTCTGTGGGGCTAGGCAAGAGGTTCCCAAAGAGCTTTAGAACAAGGCATAGTTTTCCCTGCTGGCTCTTTGGGCGTGGCAGCCATCTCCAGCCGTATGGCCATTTTTGGGCCTGGCGCGGCGCCAAGTGGGAAAGGGTGGCTTTGAGGCTGAAGGCAGCAGGAAAGCCCGCAGCCCCAGGTCTGTGGGGCTACGCAAGCGGTTCCCAAAGAGCTTTAGAACAAGGCATAGTTTTCCCTGCTGGCTCTTTGGGCGTGGCACCCATGTCCAGCCGTATGGCCATTTTTGTGCCTAGCACGGCGCCAAGTGGGAAAGGGTGGTTTCGAGGCTGAAAGCAGCACGAAAGCCCGCAGCCCCCAAGTCTGTGGGGCTACACAAGCGGTTCCCAAAGAGCTTTAGAACAAGGCATAGTTTTCCCTGCTGGCTCCTTGGGCAGGGTACCAACCTCCAGCCGTATGGCCATTTTTGTGCCTGGCGCGGCGCCAAGTGGGAAAGGGTGGTTTTGAGGCTGAAGGCAGCAGGAAGGCCCGCAGCCCCCAGGTCTGTGGGGCTACGCAAGCAGTTCCCAAAGAGCTTTAGAACAAGGCATAATTTTCCCTGCTGGCTCTTTGGGCGTGGGACCCATCTCCAGCCATAGGCCATTTTTACTCCTGGCGCGGCGCCAAGTGGGAAAGGGTGGTTTTGAGGCTGAAGGCAGCAGGAAGGCCCGCAGCCCCCAGGTCTGTGGGGCTACGCATGCGGTTCCCAAAGAGCTTTAGAACAAGGCATAGTTTTCCCTGCTGGCTCTTTGGGCTCAGGACCCGTCTCCAGCCATATGGCCATTTTTGTGCCTGGCGCAGCGCCCAGAGGGAAAGGGCGGTGTCGAGCCTGAAGGCAGCAGGAAAGCCCGCAGCCCCCAGGTCTGTGGGGCTACGCAAGCGGTTCCCAAAGAGCTTTAGAACAAGGCATAGTTTTTCCTGCTGGCTCTTTGGGCGGGGGACCCATCTCCAGCCGTAGGCCTTTTTTGTCCCTGGCCCGGCGCCCAGAGGGAAAGGGTGGTTTTGAGGCTGAAGGCAGCAGGAAAGCCCGCAGCCCCCAGGTCTGTGGGGCTACGCAAGCGGTTCCCAAAGAGCTTTAGAACAAGGCATAGTTTTCCCTGCTGGCTCTTTGGGCGGGGGACCCATCTCCAGCCATATGGCCATTTTTGTGCCTGGCCCGGCGCCCAGAGGGAAAGGGTGGTGTTGAGGCTGAAGGCAGCAGGAAAGCCTGCAGCCCCCAGGTCTGTGGGGCTACGCAAGCGGTTCCCAAAGAGCTTTAGAACAAGGCAGAGTTTTCCCTGCTGGCTCTTTGGGCAGGTGACTCATCTCCAGCCGTATGGCCATTTTTGTGCCTGGCATGGTGCCCAGAGGGAAAAGGTGGTTTTGAGGCTGAAGGCAGCAGGAAAGCCCGCAGCCCCCAGGTCTGTGGGGCTACGCAAGAGGTTCCCAAAGAGCTTTAGAACAAGGCACAGTTTTCCCTGCTGGCTCTTTGGGCACGGGACCCATCTCCAGCCATATGGCCATTTTTGGGCCTAGCGCGGCGCCAAGTGGGAAAGGGTGGTTTTGAGGCTGAAGGCAGCAGGAAAGCCCGCAGCCCCCAGGTCTGTGGGGCTACGCAAGCGGTTCCCAAAGGGCCTTAGAACGAGGCATAGTTTTCCCTGCTGGCTCTTTGGGCTCGGGACCCATCTCCAGCCATATGGCCATTTTTGTGCCTAGCGCAGCGCCCAGAGGGAAAGGGTGGTTTTGAGGCTGAAGGCAGCAGGAAAGCCCGCAGCCCCCAGGTCTGTGGGGCTACGCAAGCGGGTCCCAAAGAGCTTTAGAACAAGGCATAGTTTTCCCTGCTGGCTCTTTGGGCGGGGGACCCATCTCCAGCCATATGGCCATTTTTGTGCCTGGCCCGGCGCCCAGAGGGAAAGGGTGGTTTTGAGGCTGAAGGCAGCAGGAAAGCCTGCAGCCCCCAGGTCTGTGGGGCTACGCAAGCGGTTCCCAAAGAGCTTTAGAACAAGGCAGAGTTTTCCCTGCTGGCTCTTTGGGCAGGTGACTCATCTCCAGCCGTATGGCCATTTTTGGGCCTAGCGCGGCGCCAAGTGGGAAAGGGTGGTGTCGAGGCTGAAGGCAGCAGGAAAGCCCGCAGCCCCCAGGTCTGTGGGGCTACGCAAGCGGTTCCCAAAGGGCCTTAGAACGAGGCATAGTTTTCCCTGCTGGATCTTTGGGCTCGGGACCCATCTCCAGCCATATGGCCATTTTTGTGCCTAGCGCAGCGCCCAGAGGGAAAGGGTGGTATTGAGGCTGAAGGCAGCAGGAAAGCCCGCAGCCCCCAGGTCTGTGGGGCTACGCAAGCGGTTCCATAAGAGATTTAGAACAAGGCATAGTTTTCCCTGCTGGCTCTTTGGGCGGGGGACCCATCTCCAGCCATAGGCCTTTTTTGTGCCTGTCCCGGCGCCCAGAGGGAATGGGTGGTGTCGAGGCTGAAGGCAGCAGGAAGGCCTGCAGCCCCCAGGTCTGTGGGGCTACGCAAGCGGATCCCAAAGAGCTTTAGAACAAGGCATAGTTTTCCCTGCTGGCTCTTTGGGCAGGGGACTCATCTCCAGCCGTATGGCCATTTTTGTGCCTGGCGCGGTGCCCAGAGGGAAAAGGTGGTTTTGAGGCTGAAGGCAGCAGGAAAGCCTGCAGCCCCCAGGTCTGTGGGTCTTCGCAAGCGGTTCCCAAAGAGCTTTAGAACAAGGCATAGTTTTCCCTGCTGGCTCCTTGGGCGGGGGACCCATCTGCAGCCGTATGGCCATTTTTGTGCCTGGCGCGGCGCCAAGTGGGAAAGGGTGGTTTTGAGGCTGAAGGCAGCAGGAAAGCCCGCAGCCCCCAGGTCTGTGGGGCTACGCAAGCGGTTCCCAAAGAGCTTTAGAACAAGGCATAGTTTTCCTTGCTGGCTGTTTGGGTGGGGGATCCATCTCCATCCATATGTCCATTTTTGTGCTTGGCGCAGCGCCAAGTGGGAAAGGCTGGTGTCGAGGCTGAAGGCAGCAGGAAAGCCTGCAGCCCCAAGGCCTGTGGGGCTACGCAAGCGGTTCCCAAAGAGCTTTAGAACAAGGCATAGTTTTCCCTGCTGGCTCTTTGGGCGGGGCACCCATCTCCAGCCATATGGCCATTTTTGTGCCTGGCGCGGAGCCAAGAGGGAAAGGGTGGTTTTGAGGCTGAAGGCAGCAGGAAAGCCCGCAGCCCCCAGGTCTGTGGGGCTACGCAAGCGGTTCCCAAAGAGCTTTAGAACAAGGCATAGTTTTCCCTGCTGGCTCTTTGGGCGGGGGACCCATCTCCAGCCGTATGGCCATTTTTGTGCCTGGCGCGGCGCCAAGTGGGAAAGGGTGGTGTCGAGGCTGAAGGCAGCAGGAAAGCCCGCAGCCCCCAGGTCTGTGGGGCTACGCAAGCGGTTCCCAAAGAGCTTTAGAACAAGGCATAGTTTTCCCTGCTGGCTCTTTGGGCGGGGGACCCATCTCCAGCCGTATGGCCATTTTTGTGCCTGGCGCGGTGCCCAGTGAGAAAGGGTGGTTTTGAGGCTGAAGGCAGCAGGAAAGCCTGCAGCCCCCAGGTCCGTGGGGATACGCAAGCGGTTCCCAAAGAGCTTTAGAACAAGGCATAGTTTTCCCTGCTGGCTCTTTGGGCGGGGGACCCATCTCCAGCCGTATGGCCATTTTTGTGCCTGGCGCGGCGCCAAGTGGGAAAGGGTGGTGGCAAGGCTGAAGGCAGCAGCAAAGTCTGCAGCCCCCAGGTCTGTGGGGCAACGCAAGCGGTTCCCAAAGAGCTTTAGAACAAGGCAGAGTTTTCCCTGCTGGCTCTTTGGGCAGGTGACTCATCTCCAGCCGTATGGCCATTTTTGGGCCTAGCGCGGCGCCAAGTGGGAAAGGGTGGTTTTGAGGCTGAAGGCAGCAGGAAAGCCCGCAGCCCCCAGGTCTGTGGGGCTACGAAAGCGGTTCCCAAAGAGCTTTAGAACAAGGCATAATTTTCCCTGCTGGCTCTTTGGGCGTGGCACCCATATCCAGCCATATGGCCATTTTTGTGCCTAGCGCAGCGCCCAGAGGGAAAGGGTGGTTTTGAGGCTGAAGGCAGCAGGAAAGCCTGCAGCCCCCAGGTCTGTGGGGCTACGCAAGCGGTTCCCAAAGAGCTTTAGACAAAGGCATAGTTTTCCCTGCTGGCTCTTTGGGCGGGGGACCTATCTCCAGGCATATGGCCCTTTATGTGCCTGGCGCGGCGCCAAGTGGGAAAGGGTAGATTTGCGGCTGAAGGCAGCAGGAAAGCCTGCAGCCCCCAGGTCTGTGGGGCTACGCAAGCGGTTCCCAAAGAGCTTTAGAACAAGGCATAGTTTTCCCTGCTGGCTCTTTGGGCGTGAGACCCATCTCCAGCCGTATGGCCATTTTTGTGCCTGGTGTGGCGCCAAGTGGGAAAGGGTGGTTTTGAGGCTGAAGGCAGCAGGAAAGCCTGCAGCCCCCAGGTCTGTGGGGCTACGCAAGCGGTTCCCAAAGAGCTTTAGAACAAGGCATAGTTTTCCCTGCTGGCTCCTTGGGCGGGGGACCCATCTCCAGCCTTATGGCCATTTTTGTGCCTGGCGCGGTGCCCAGTGGGAAAGGGTGGTTTTGAGGCTGAAGGCAGCAGGAAAGCCTGCAGCCCACAGGTCTGTGGGGCTACGCAAGCGGTTCCCAAAGAGCCTTAGAACAAGGCATAGTTTTCCCTGCTGGCTCTTTGGGCGGGGGACCCATCTCCAGCCATATGGCCATTTTTCTGCCTAGCGCGGCGCCAAGTGGGAAAGGGTGGTGTCGAGGCTGAAGGCAGCAGGAAAGCCTGCAGCCCCCAGGTCTGTGGGACTACGCAAGCGGTTCCCAAAGAGCTTTAGACAAAGGCATATTTTTCCCTGCTGGCTCTTTGGGCAGGGGACTCATCTCCAGCCGTATGGCCATTTTTGTGCCTGGCGTGGTGCCCAGAGGGAAAAGGTGGTTTTGAGGCTGAAGGCAGCAGGAAAGCCTGCAGGCCCCAGGTCTGTGGGGCTACGCAAGCGGTTCCCAAAGAGCTTTAGAACAAGGCATAGTTTTCCCTGCTGGCTCTTTGGGCACGGGACTCATCTCCAGCCGTATGGCCATTTTTGTGCCTGGCGCGGGGCCAAGTGGTAAAGGGTGGTGTCAAGGCTGAAGCTAGCAGGAAAGCCTGCAGCCCCCAGGTCTGTGGGACAACACAAGCGGTTCCCAAAGAGCTTTAGAACAAGGCATAGTTTTCCCTGCTGGCTCTTTGGGCGTGGCACCCATGTCCAGCCGTATGGCCATTTTTGTGCCTGGCGCGGCGCCAAGTTCTAGAGGGTGGTTTTGAGGCTGAAGGCAGCAGGAAAGCCTGCAGCCCCCAGGTCTGTGGGGCTACGCAAGCGGTTCCATAAGAGATTTAGAACAAGGCATAGTTTTCCCTGATGGCTCTTTGGGCGGGGGACCCATCTCCAGCCACAGGCCTTTTTTGTGCCTGTCCCGGCGCCCAGAGGGAAAGGGTGGTGTCGAGGCTGAAGGCAGCAGGAAGGCCCGCAGCCCCCAGGTCTGTGGGGCTACGCAAGCAGTTCCCAAAGAGCTTTAGAACAAGGCATAGTTTTCCCTGCTGGCTCTTTGGGCGGGGGACCCATCTGCACCCATGTGGCAGTTTTTGTGTCTGACGCGGCACCAAGTGGGAAAGGGCGGTGTCGAGCCTGAAGACAGCAGGAAAGCCCGCAGCCCCCAGGTCTGTGGGGCAACGCAAGCGGTTCCCAAAGAGCTTTAGAACAAGGCATAGTTTTCCCTGCTGGCTCTTTGGGCGGGGGACCCATCTCCAGCCGTATGGCCATTTTTGTGCCTGGCGCGGCGCGAAGTGGGAAAGGGTGGTGTCAAGACTGAAGGCAGCAGCAAAGTATGCAGCCCCCAGGTCTGTGGGGCTACACAAGCAATTCCCAAAGAGCTTTAGAACAAGGCATAGTTTTCCCTGCTGGCTCTTTGGGCAGGGGACCCATCTCCAGCCGTATGGCCATTTTTGTGCCTGGCGCGGGGCCAAGTGGTAAAGGGTGGTGTCAAGGGTGAAGCTAGCAGGAAAGCCTGCAGCCCCTAGGTCTGTGGGGCTACGCAAGCGGTTCCCAAAGAGCTTTAGAACAAGGCATAGTTTTCCCTGCTGGCTCTTTGGGCGTGGCACCCATGTCCAGCCGTATGGCCATTTTTGTGCCTGGCGCGGCGCCAAGTTCTAGAGGGTGGTTTTGAGGCTGAAGGCAGCAGGAAAGCCTGCAGCCCCCAGGTCTGTGGGGCTACGCAAGCGGTTCCATAAGAGATTTAGAACAAGGCATAGTTTTCCCTGCTGGCTCTTTGGGCGGGGGACCCATCTCCAGCCGTATGGCCATTTTTGTGCCTGGCGCGGCGCCAAGTGGGAAAGGGTGGTGGCAAGGCTGAAGGCAGCAGCAAAGTCTGCAGCCCCCAGGTCTGTGGGGCAACGCAAGCGGTTCCCAAAGAGCTTTAGAACAAGGCAGAGTTTTCCCTGCTGGCTCTTTGGGCAGGTGACTCATCTCCAGCCGTATGGCCATTTTTGGGCCTAGCGCGGCGCCAAGTGGGAAAGGGTGGTTTTGAGGCTGAAGGCAGCAGGAAAGCCTGCAGCCCCCAGGTCTGTGGGGCTACGCAAGCGGTTCCCAAAGAGCTTTAGACAAAGGCATAGTTTTCCCTGCTGGCTCTTTGGGCGGGGGACCTATCTCCAGGCATATGGCCCTTTATGTGCCTGGCGCGGCGCCAAGTGGGAAAGGGTAGATTTGCGGCTGAAGGCAGCAGGAAAGCCTGCAGCCCCCAGGTCTGTGGGGCTACGCAAGCGGTTCCCAAAGAGCTTTAGAACAAGGCATAGTTTTCCCTGCTGGCTCTTTGGGCGTGAGACCCATCTCCAGCCGTATGGCCATTTTTGTGCCTGGTGTGGCGCCAAGTGGGAAAGGGTGGTTTTGAGGCTGAAGGCAGCAGGAAAGCCTGCAGCCCCCATGTCTGTGGGGCTACGCAAGCGGTTCCCAAAGAGCTTTAGAACAAGGCATAGTTTTCCCTGCTGGCTCCTTGGGCGGGGGACCCATCTCCAGCCTTATGGCCATTTTTGTGCCTGGCGCGGTGCCCAGTGGGAAAGGGTGGTTTTGAGGCTGAAGGCAGCAGGAAAGCCTGCAGCCCACAGGTCTGTGGGGCTACGCAAGCGGTTCCCAAAGAGCCTTAGAACAAGGCATAGTTTTCCCTGCTGGCTCTTTGGGCGGGGGACCCATCTCCAGCCATATGGCCATTTTTCTGCCTAGCGCGGCGCCAAGTGGGAAAGGGTGGTGTCGAGGCTGAAGGCAGCAGGAAAGCCTGCAGCCCCCAGGTCTGTGGGACTACGCAAGCGGTTCCCAAAGAGCTTTAGACAAAGGCATATTTTTCCCTGCTGGCTCTTTGGGCAGGGGACTCATCTCCAGCCGTATGGCCATTTTTGTGCCTGGCGTGGTGCCCAGAGGGAAAAGGTGGTTTTGAGGCTGAAGGCAGCAGGAAAGCCTGCAGGCCCCAGGTCTGTGGGGCTACGCAAGCGGTTCCCAAAGAGCTTTAGAACAAGGCATAGTTTTCCCTGCTGGCTCTTTGGGCAGGGGACTCATCTCCAGCCGTATGGCCATTTTTGTGCCTGGCGCGGGGCCAAGTGGTAAAGGGTGGTGTCAAGGCTGAAGCTAGCAGGAAAGCCTGCAGCCCCCAGGTCTGTGGGACAACACAAGCGGTTCCCAAAGAGCTTTAGAACAAGGCATAGTTTTCCCTGCTGGCTCTTTGGGCGTGGCACCCATGTCCAGCCGTATGGCCATTTTTGTGCCTGGCGCGGCGCCAAGTTCTAGAGGGTGGTTTTGAGGCTGAAGGCAGCAGGAAAGCCTGCAGCCCCCAGGTCTGTGGGGCTACGCAAGCGGTTCCATAAGAGATTTAGAACAAGGCATAGTTTTCCCTGATGGCTCTTTGGGCGGGGGACCCATCTCCAGCCATATGGCCATTTTTGTGCCTGGCCCGGCGCCCAGAGGGAAAGGGTGGTTTTGAGGCTGAAGGCAGCAGGAAAGCCTGCAGCCCCCAGGTCTGTGGGGCTACGCAAGCGGTTCCCAAAGAGCTTTAGAACAAGGCAGAGTTTTCCCTGCTGGCTCTTTGGGCAGGTGACTCATCTCCAGCCGTATGGCCATTTTTGGGCCTAGCGCGGCGCCAAGTGGGAAAGGGTGGTGTCGAGGCTGAAGGCAGCAGGAAAGCCCGCAGCCCCCAGGTCTGTGGGGCTACGCAAGCGGTTCCCAAAGGGCCTTAGAACGAGGCATAGTTTTCCCTGCTGGATCTTTGGGCTCGGGACCCATCTCCAGCCATATGGCCATTTTTGTGCCTAGCGCAGCGCCCAGAGGGAAAGGGTGGTATTGAGGCTGAAGGCAGCAGGAAAGCCCGCAGCCCCCAGGTCTGTGGGGCTACGCAAGCGGTTCCATAAGAGATTTAGAACAAGGCATAGTTTTCCCTGATGGCTCTTTGGGCGGGGGACCCATCTCCAGCCATAGGCCTTTTTTGTGCCTGTCCCGGCGCCCAGAGGGAATGGGTGGTGTCGAGGCTGAAGGCAGCAGGAAGGCCTGCAGCCCCCAGGTCTGTGGGGCTACGCAAGCGGATCCCAAAGAGCTTTAGAACAAGGCATAGTTTTCCCTGCTGGCTCTTTGGGCAGGGGACTCATCTCCAGCCGTATGGCCATTTTTGTGCCTGGCGCGGTGCCCAGAGGGAAAAGGTGGTTTTGAGGCTGAAGGCAGCAGGAAAGCCTGCAGCCCCCAGGTCTGTGGGTCTTCGCAAGCGGTTCCCAAAGAGCTTTAGAACAAGGCATAGTTTTCCCTGCTGGCTCCTTGGGCGGGGGACCCATCTGCAGCCGTATGGCCATTTTTGTGCCTGGCGCGGCGCCAAGTGGGAAAGGGTGGTTTTGAGGCTGAAGGCAGCAGGAAAGCCCGCAGCCCCCAGGTCTGTGGGGCTACGCAAGCGGTTCCCAAAGAGCTTTAGAACAAGGCATAGTTTTCCTTGCTGGCTGTTTGGGTGGGGGATCCATCTCCATCCATATGTCCATTTTTGTGCTTGGCGCAGCGCCAAGTGGGAAAGGCTGGTGTCGAGGCTGAAGGCAGCAGGAAAGCCTGCAGCCCCAAGGCCTGTGGGGCTACGCAAGCGGTTCCCAAAGAGCTTTAGAACAAGGCATAGTTTTCCCTGCTGGCTCTTTGGGCGGGGCACCCATCTCCAGCCATATGGCCATTTTTGTGCCTGGCGCGGAGCCAAGAGGGAAAGGGTGGTTTTGAGGCTGAAGGCAGCAGGAAAGCCCGCAGCCCCCAGGTCTGTGGGGCTACGCAAGCGGTTCCCAAAGAGCTTTAGAACAAGGCATAGTTTTCCCTGCTGGCTCTTTGGGCGGGGGACCCATCTCCAGCCGTATGGCCATTTTTGTGCCTGGCGCGGCGCCAAGTGGGAAAGGGTGGTGTCGAGGCTGAAGGCAGCAGGAAAGCCCGCAGCCCCCAGGTCTGTGGGGCTACGCAAGCGGTTCCCAAAGAGCTTTAGAACAAGGCATAGTTTTCCCTGCTGGCTCTTTGGGCGGGGGACCCATCTCCAGCCGTATGGCCATTTTTGTGCCTGGCGCGGTGCCCAGTGAGAAAGGGTGGTTTTGAGTCTGAAGGCAGCAGGAAAGCCTGCAGCCCCCAGGTCCGTGGGGATACGCAAGCGGTTCCCAAAGAGCTTTAGAACAAGGCATAGTTTTCCCTGCTGGCTCTTTGGGCGGGGGACCCATCTCCAGCCGTATGGCCATTTTTGTGCCTGGCGCGGCGCCAAGTGGGAAAGGGTGGTGGCAAGGCTGAAGGCAGCAGCAAAGTCTGCAGCCCCCAGGTCTGTGGGGCAACGCAAGCGGTTCCCAAAGAGCTTTAGAACAAGGCAGAGTTTTCCCTGCTGGCTCTTTGGGCAGGTGACTCATCTCCAGCCGTATGGCCATTTTTGGGCCTAGCGCGGCGCCAAGTGGGAAAGGGTGGTTTTGAGGCTGAAGGCAGCAGGAAAGCCCGCAGCCCCCAGGTCTGTGGGGCTACGAAAGCGGTTCCCAAAGAGCTTTAGAACAAGGCATAATTTTCCCTGCTGGCTCTTTGGGCGTGGCACCCATATCCAGCCATATGGCCATTTTTGTGCCTAGCGCAGCGCCCAGAGGGAAAGGGTGGTTTTGAGGCTGAAGGCAGCAGGAAAGCCTGCAGCCCCCAGGTCTGTGGGGCTACGCAAGCGGTTCCCAAAGAGCTTTAGACAAAGGCATAGTTTTCCCTGCTGGCTCTTTGGGCGGGGGACCTATCTCCAGGCATATGGCCCTTTATGTGCCTGGCGCGGCGCCAAGTGGGAAAGGGTAGATTTGCGGCTGAAGGCAGCAGGAAAGCCTGCAGCCCCCAGGTCTGTGGGGCTACGCAAGCGGTTCCATAAGAGATTTAGAACAAGGCATAGTTTTCCCTGCTGGCTCTTTGGGCGTGAGACCCAT
Organism: Rissa tridactyla; assembly: GCF_028500815.1. Lineage (NCBI taxonomy): Eukaryota > Metazoa > Chordata > Aves > Charadriiformes > Laridae > Rissa > Rissa tridactyla. The sequence continues at coordinate 673,642 of NW_026529649.1, forward strand.
CTCCAGCCGTATGGCCATTTTTGTGCCTGGTGTGGCGCCAAGTGGGAAAGGGTGGTGTCGAGGCTGAAGGCAGCAGGAAGGCCCGCAGCCCCCAGGTCTGTGGGGCTACGCAAGCAGTTCCCAAAGAGCTTTAGAACAAGGCATAGTTTTCCCTGCTGGCTCTTTGGGCGGGGGACCCATCTGCACCCATGTGGCAGTTTTTGTGTCTGACGCGGCACCAAGTGGGAAAGGGCGGTGTCGAGCCTGAAGACAGCAGGAAAGCCCGCAGCCCCCAGGTCTGTGGGGCAACGCAAGCGGTTCCCAAAGAGCTTTAGAACAAGGCATAGTTTTCCCTGCTGGCTCTTTGGGCGGGGGACCCATCTCCAGCCGTATGGCCATTTTTGTGCCTGGCGCGGCGCGAAGTGGGAAAGGGTGGTGTCAAGACTGAAGGCAGCAGCAAAGTCTGCAGCCCCCAGGTCTGTGGGGCTACACAAGCAATTCCCAAAGAGCTTTAGAACAAGGCATAGTTTTCCCTGCTGGCTCTTTGGGCAGGGGACCCATCTCCAGCCGTATGGCCATTTTTGTGCCTGGCGCGGGGCCAAGTGGTAAAGGGTGGTGTCAAGGGTGAAGCTAGCAGGAAAGCCTGCAGCCCCTAGGTCTGTGGGGCTACGCAAGCGGTTCCCAAAGAGCTTTAGAACAAGGCATAGTTTTCCCTGCTGGCTCTTTGGGCGTGGCACCCATGTCCAGCCGTATGGCCATTTTTGTGCCTGGCGCGGCGCCAAGTTCTAGAGGGTGGTTTTGAGGCTGAAGGCAGCAGGAAAGCCTGCAGCCCCCAGGTCTGTGGGGCTACGCAAGCGGTTCCATAAGAGATTTAGAACAAGGCATAGTTTTCCCTGCTGGCTCTTTGGGCGGGGGACCCATCTCCAGCCGTATGGCCATTTTTGTGCCTGGCGCGGCGCCAAGTGGGAAAGGGTGGTGGCAAGGCTGAAGGTAGCAGCAAAGTCTGCAGCCCCCAGGTCTGTGGGGCAACGCAAGCGGTTCCCAAAGAGCTTTAGAACAAGGCAGAGTTTTCCCTGCTGGCTCTTTGGGCAGGTGACTCATCTCCAGCCGTATGGCCATTTTTGGGCCTAGCGCGGCGCCAAGTGGGAAAGGGTGGTTTTGAGGCTGAAGGCAGCAGGAAAGCCCGCAGCCCCCAGGTCTGTGGGGCTACGAAAGCGGTTCCCAAAGAGCTTTAGAACAAGGCATAATTTTCCCTGCTGGCTCTTTGGGCGTGGCACCCATATCCAGCCATATGGCCATTTTTGTGCCTAGCGCAGCGCCCAGAGGGAAAGGGTGGTTTTGAGGCTGAAGGCAGCAGGAAAGCCTGCAGCCCCCAGGTCTGTGGGGCTACGCAAGCGGTTCCCAAAGAGCTTTAGACAAAGGCATAGTTTTCCCTGCTGGCTCTTTGGGCGGGGGACCTATCTCCAGGCATATGGCCCTTTATGTGCCTGGCGCGGCGCCAAGTGGGAAAGGGTAGATTTGCGGCTGAAGGCAGCAGGAAAGCCTGCAGCCCCCAGGTCTGTGGGGCTACGCAAGCGGTTCCCAAAGAGCTTTAGAACAAGGCATAGTTTTCCCTGCTGGCTCTTTGGGCGTGAGACCCATCTCCAGCCGTATGGCCATTTTTGTGCCTGGTGTGGCGCCAAGTGGGAAAGGGTGGTTTTGAGGCTGAAGGCAGCAGGAAAGCCTGCAGCCCCCATGTCTGTGGGGCTACGCAAGCGGTTCCCAAAGAGCTTTAGAACAAGGCATAGTTTTCCCTGCTGGCTCCTTGGGCGGGGGACCCATCTCCAGCCTTATGGCCATTTTTGTGCCTGGCGCGGTGCCCAGTGGGAAAGGGTGGTTTTGAGGCTGAAGGCAGCAGGAAAGCCTGCAGCCCACAGGTCTGTGGGGCTACGCAAGCGGTTCCCAAAGAGCCTTAGAACAAGGCATAGTTTTCCCTGCTGGCTCTTTGGGCGGGGGACCCATCTGCACCCATGTGGCAGTTTTTGTGTCTGACGCGGCACCAAGTGGGAAAGGGCGGTGTCGAGCCTGAAGACAGCAGGAAAGCCCGCAGCCCCCAGGTCTGTGGGGCAACGCAAGCGGTTCCCAAAGAGCTTTAGAACAAGGCATAGTTTTCCCTGCTGGCTCTTTGGGCGGGGGACCCATCTCCAGCCGTATGGCCATTTTTGTGCCTGGCGCGGCGCGAAGTGGGAAAGGGTGGTGTCAAGACTGAAGGCAGCAGCAAAGTCTGCAGCCCCCAGGTCTGTGGGGCTACACAAGCAATTCCCAAAGAGCTTTAGAACAAGGCATAGTTTTCCCTGCTGGCTCTTTGGGCAGGGGACTCATCTCCACCCGTATGGCCATTTTTGTGCCTGGCGCGGGGCCAAGTGGTAAAGGGTGGTGTCAAGGGTGAAGCTAGCAGGAAAGCCTGCAGCCCCTAGGTCTGTGGGGCTACGCAAGCGGTTCCCAAAGAGCTTTAGAACAAGGCATAGTTTTCCCTGCTGGCTCTTTGGGCGTGGCACCCATGTCCAGCCGTATGGCCATTTTTGTGCCTGGCGCGGCGCCAAGTTCTAGAGGGTGGTTTTGAGGCTGAAGGCAGCAGGAAAGCCTGCAGCCCCCAGGTCTGTGGGGCTACGCAAGCGGTTCCATAAGAGATTTAGAACAAGGCATAGTTTTCCCTGATGGCTCTTTGGGCGGGGGACCCATCTCCAGCCATAGGCCTTTTTTGTGCCTGTCCCGGCGCCCAGAGGGAAAGGGTGGTGTCGAGGCTGAAGGCAGCAGGAAGGCCCGCAGCCCCCAGGTCTGTGGGGCCACGCAAGCAGTTCCCAAAGAGCTTTAGAACAAGGCATAGTTTTCCCTGCTGGCTCTTTGGGCGGGGGACCCATCTGCACCCATGTGGCAGTTTTTGTGTCTGACGCGGCACCAAGTGGGAAAGGGCGGTGTCGAGCCTGAAGGCAGCAGGAAAGCCCGCAGCCCCCAGGTCTGTGGGGCAACGCAAGCGGTTCCCAAAGAGCTTTAGAACAAGGCATAGTTTTCCCTGCTGGCTCTTTGGGCGGGGGACCCATCTCCAGCCGTAGGCCTTTTTTGTGCCTGGCCCGGCGCCCAGAGGGAAAGGGTGGTTTTGAGGCTGAAGGCAGCAGGAAAGCCTGCAGCCCCCAGGTCTGTGTGGCTACGCAAGCAGTTCCCAAAGAGCTTTAGAACAAGGCATAGTTTTCCCTGCTGGCTCTTTGGGCGGGGGACCCATCTCCAGCCATATGGCCATTTTTGTGCCTGGCCCGGCGCCCAGAGGGAAAGGGTGGTTTTGAGACTGAAGGCAGCAGGAAAGCCTGCAGCCCCCAGGTCTGTGGGTCTATGCAAGCGGTTCCCAAAGAGCTTTAGAACAAGGCAGAGTTTTCCCTGCTGGCTCTTTGCGCAGGTGACTCATCTCCAGCCGTATGGCCATTTTTGTGCCTGGCGTGGTGCCCAGAGGGAAAAGGTGGTTTTGAGGCTGAAGGCAGCAGGAAAGCCTGCAGCCCCCAGGTCTGTGGGGCTACGCAAGCGGTTCCCAAAGAGCCTTAGAACAAGGCATAGTTTTCCCTGCTGGCTCTTTGGGCGGGGGACCCATCTCCAGCCGTATGGCCATTTTTGGGCCTAGCGCGGCGCCAAGTGGGAAGGGGTGGTGTCGAGGCTGAAGGCAGCAGGAAAGCCCGCAGCCCCCAGGTCTGTGGGGCTACGAAAGCGGTTCCCAAAGGGCCTTAGAACGAGGCATAGTTTTCCCTCCTGGCTCTTTGGGAAGGGGACCCATGTCCATCCGTATAGCCATTATTGTGCCTGGCGCGGCGCCAAGTGGGAAAGGGTGGTTTTGAGGCTGAAGGCAGCAGGAAAGCTCGCAGCCCCCAGGTCTGTGGGGCTACGCAAGAGGTTCCCAAAGAGCTTTAGAACAAGGCATAGTTTTCCCTGCTGGCTCTTTGGGCGTGGGACCCATCTCCAGCCATATGGCCCTTTATGTGCCTGGCGCGGCGCCAAGTGGGAAAGGGTGGCTTTGAGGCTGAAGGCAGCAGCAAAGCCTGCAGCCCCCAGGTCTGTGGGACTACGCAAGCGGTTCCCAAAGAGCTTTAGACAAAGGCATAGTTTTTCCTGCTGGCTCTTTGGGCGTGAGACCCATCTCCAGCCGTATGGCCATTTTTGTGCCTGGTGTGGCGCCAAGTGGGAAAGGGTGGTTTTGAGGCTGAAGGCAGCAGGAAAGCCCGCAGCCCCCAGGTCTGTGGGGCTACGCAAGCGGTTCCCAAAGAGCTTTAGAACAAGGCATAGTTTTCCCTGCTGGCTTTTTGGGCGGGGGACCCATCTCCAGCCATAGGCCTTTTTAGTGCCTGGCGTGGAGCCAAGTGTGAAAGGGTGGCTTTGAGGCTGAAGGCAGCAGGAAAGCCTGCAGCCCCCAGGTCTGTGGGGCTACGCAAGCGGTTCCATAAGAGCCTTAGAACAAGGCATAATTTTCCCTGATGGCTCTTTGGGCGGGGGACCCATCTCCAGCCATAGGCCTTTTTTGTGCCTGTCCCGGCGCCCAGAGGGAAAGGGTGGTGTCGAGGCTGAAGGCAGCAGGAAGGCCTGCAGCCCCCAGGTCTCTGGGGCTACGCAAGCGGTTCCCAAAGAGCTTTAGAACAAGGCATAGTTTTCCCTTCTGGGTCTTTGGGCAAGGGACTCATCTCCAGCCGTATGGCCATTTTAGTGCCTGGCGTGGTGCCCAGAGGGAAAAGGTGGTTTTGAGGCTGAAGGCAGCAGGAAAGCCTGCAGCCCCCAGGTCTGTGGGGCTACGCAAGCGGTTCCCAAAGAGCTTTAGAACAAGGCATAGTTTTCCCTGCTGGCTCCTTGGGCGGGTGACCCATCTCCAGCCTTATGGCCATTTTTGTGCCTGGCGCGGTGCCCAGTAGGAAAGGGTGGTTTTGAGGCTGAAGGCAGCAGGAAAGCCTGCAGCCCCCAGGTCTGTGGGGCTACGCAACCGGTTCCCAAACAGCTTTAGAACAAGGCATAGTTTTCCCTGCTGGCTCTTTGGGCGGGGGACCCATCTCCAGCCGTATGGCCATTTTTGTGCCTGGCGCGGCGCGAAGTGGGAAAGGGTGGTGTCGAGGCTGAAGGCAGCAGGAAAGCCTGCAGCCCCCAGGTCTGTGTGGCTACGCAAGCGGTTCCCAAAGAGCCTTAGAACAAGGCATAGTTTTCCCTGCTGGCTCTTTGGGCGGGGGACCCATCTCCAGCCATATGGCCATTTTTGTGCCTGGCGCGGTGCCCAGTGGGAAAGGGTGGTGTCGAGGCTGAAGGCAGCAGGAAAGCCTGCAGCCCCCAGGTCTGTGGGGCTACGCAAGCGGTTCCCAAAGAGCTTTAGAACAAGGCATAGTTTTCCCTGCTGGCTCTTTGGGCGGGGGACCCATCTCCAGCCGTATGGCCATTTTTCTGCCTAGCGCGGCGCCAAGTGGGAAAGCGTGGTGTCGAGGCTGAAGGCAGCAGGAAAGCCTGCAGCCCCCAGGTCTGTGGGACTACGCAAGCGGTTCCCAAAGAGCTTTAGACAAAGGCATATTTTTCCCTGCTGGCTCTTTGGGCAGGGGACTCATCTCCAGCCGTATGGCCATTTTTGTGCCTGGCGTGGTGCCCAGAGGGAAAAAGTGGTTTTGAGGCTGAAGGCAGCAGGAAAGCCTGCAGCCCCCAGGTCTGTGGGGCTACGCAAGCGGTTCCCAAAGAGCTTTAGAAGAAGGCATAGTTTTCCCTGCTGGCTCTTTGGGCGGGGCACCCATCTCCAGCCGTATGGCCATTTTTGTGCCTGGCGCGGCGCCAAGTGGGAAAGGGTGGTGTCAAGGCTGAAGGCAGCAGCAAAGTCTGCAGCCCCCAGGTCTGTGGGGCTACACAAGCAATTCCCAAAGAGCTTTAGAACAAGGCATAGTTTTCCCTGCTGGCTCTTTGGGCAGGGGACTCATCTCCAGCCGTATGGCCATTTTTGTGTCTGGCGCGGGGCCAAGTGGTAAAGGGTGGTGTCAAGGGTGAAGCTAGCAGGAAAGCCTGCAGCCCCCAGGTCTGTGGGACAACACAAGCGGTTCCCAAAGAGCTTTAGAACAAGGCATAGTTTTCCCTGCTGGCTCTTTGGGCGTGGCACCCATGTCCAGCCGTATGGCCATTTTTGTGCCTGGCGCGGCGCCAAGTTCTAGAGGGTGGTTTTGAGGCTGAAGGCAGCAGGAAAGCCTGCAGCCCCCAGGTCTGTGGGGCTACGCAAGCGGTTCCATAAGAGATTTAGAACAAGGCATAGTTTTCCCTGCTGGCTCCTTGGGCGGGGGACCCATCTCCAGCCATAGGCCTTTTTTGTGCCTGTCCCGGCGCCCAGAGGGAAAGGGCGGTGTCGAGCCTGAAGGCAGCAGGAAAGCCCGCAGCCCCCAGGTCTGTGGGGCAACGCAAGCGGTTCCCAAAGAGCTTTAGAACAAGGCATAGTTTTCCCTGCTGGCTCTTTGGGCGGGGGACCCATCTCCAGCCGTATGGCCATTTTTGTGCCTGGCGCGGCGCCAAGTGGGAAAGGGTGGTGTCGAGGCTGAAGGCAGCAGGAAAGCCTGCAGCCCCCAGGTCTGTGTGGCTACGCAAGCGGTTCCCAAAGAGCCTTAGAACAAGGCATAGTTTTCCCTGCTGGCTCTTTGGGCGGGGGACCCATCTCCAGCTATATGGCCATTTTTCTGCCAAGCGCGGCGCCAAGTGGGAAAGGGTGGTGTCGAGGCTGAAGGCAGCAGGAAAGCCTGCAGCCCCCAGGTCTGTGGGACTACGCAAGCGGTTCCCAAAGAGCTTTAGACAAAGGCATATTTTTCCCTGCTGGCTCTTTGGGCAGGGGACTCATCTCCAGCCGTATGGCCATTTTTGTGCCTGGCGTGGTGCCCAGAGGGAAAAGGTGGTTTTGAGGCTGAAGGCAGCAGGAAAGCCTGCAGCCCCCAGGTCTGTGGGGCTACGCAAGCGGTTCCCAAAGAGCTTTAGAACAAGGCATAGTTTTCCCTGCTGGCTCTTTGGGCGGGGCACCCATCTCCAGCCGTATGGCCATTTTTGTGCCTGGCGCGGCGCCAAGTGGGAAAGGGTGGTGTCAAGGCTGAAGGCAGCAGCAAAGTCTGCAGCCCCCAGGTCTGTGGGGCTACACAAGCAATTCCCAAAGAGCTTTAGAACAAGGCATAGTTTTCCCTGCTGGCTCTTTGGGCAGGGGACTCATCTCCAGCCGTATGGCCATTTTTGTGCCTGGCGCGGGGCCAAGTGGTAAAGGGTGGTGTCAAGGCTGAAGCTAGCAGGAAAGCCTGCAGCCCCCAGGTCTGTGGGACAACACAAGCGGTTCCCAAAGAGCTTTAGAACAAGGCATAGTTTTCCCTGCTGGCTCTTTGGGCGTGGCACCCATGTCCAGCCGTATGGCCATTTTTGTACCTGGCGCAGCGCCAAGTTCTAGAGGGTGGTTTTGAGGCTGAAGGCAGCAGGAAAGCCTGCAGCCCCCAGGTCTGTGGGGCTACGCAAGCGGTTCCATAAGAGATTTAGAACAAGGCATAGTTTTCCCTGCTGGCTCCTTGGGCGGGGGACCCATCTCCAGCCATAGGCCTTTTTTGTGCCTGTCCCGGCGCCCAGAGGGAAAGGGTGGTGTCGAGGCTGAAGGCAGCAGGAAGGCCCGCAGCCCCCAGGTCTGTGGGGCTACGCAAGCAGTTCCCAAAGAGCTTTAGAACAAGGCATAGTTTTCCCTGCTGGCTCTTTGGGCGGGGGACCCATCTGCACCCATGTGGCAGTTTTTGTGTCTGACGCGGCACCAAGTGGGAAAGGGCGGTGTCGAGCCTGAAGGCAGCAGGAAAGCCCGCAGCCCCCAGGGCTGTGGGGCAACGCAAGCGGTTCCCAAAGAGCTTTAGAACAAGGCATAGTTTTCCCTGCTGGCTCTTTGGGCGGGGGACCCATCTCCAGCCGTAGGCCTTTTTTGTGCCTGGCCCGGCGCCCAGAGGGAAAGGGTGGTTTTGAGGCTGAAGGCAGCAGGAAAGCCCGCAGCCCCCAGGTCTGTGGGGCTACGCAAGCGGTTCCCAAAGAGCTTTAGAACAAGGCATAGTTTTCCCTGCTGGCTCTTTGGGCGGGGGACCCATCTCCAGCCATAGGCCTTTTTAGTGCCTGGCGTGGAGCCAAGTGTGAAAGGGTGGCTTTGAGGCTGAAGGCAGCAGGAAAGCCTGCAGCCCACAGGTCTGTGGGGCTACGCAAGCGGTTCCCAAAGAGCCTTAGAACAAGGCATAGTTTTCCCTGCTGGCTCTTTGGGCGGGGGACCCATCTCCAGCCATATGGCCATTTTTCTGCCTAGCGCGGCGCCAAGTGGGAAAGGGTGGTGTCGAGGCTGAAGGCAGCAGGAAAGCCTGCAGCCCCCAGGTCTGTGGGACTACGCAAGCGGTTCCCAAAGAGCTTTAGACAAAGGCATATTTTTCCCTGCTGGCTCTTTGGGCTCGGGACCCATCTCCAGCCATATGACCATTTTTGTGTATGGCGCGGCGCCAAGTGGGAAAGGGTGGTTTTGAGGCTGAAGGCGGCACGACAGCCTGCCGCCCGGTGTTTTCTTAAGGACTTTTCTTAATGATGTCTCCACAGTGTGAAGTTTTGCAGGATTTGAAAAAGTAATAGACACAGTGAAATTGAGTCTATTGGAAACTTCCATACCTTTCCCTCCAAATCTCTGCTGTCCTGTAGTATCCACTGCCTGCAGCTGCTGTTGCAGGAGCAGACAGAGTGGTATCAGATTTAGAAAAAAGGGACATCATTAAGAGGATTCACTCGCCTTATTTTTCACCGGTGTGGCCAGTAAAGAAACCAAAAAGGCAATAGCTGTTCACAGTAGATTACCAAAAGTTGGATGCCAACACTGCATCCCTGACTGATGCGGTTCCGACTATCGCGGAAATTGTGACAATGATACAAGGAGCTGCCCATCCTTGGAGGGTTGCCTTAGATGTTAAAGACATATTTTTTTATGATTCCCCTCCTTGAGCAGGACAAAGCGCAGTTTGCATTCGCATGGAAAGGAGTCCAATATACCTTTAACCGCTTTCCGCAAGGATACAAACATTCCCCCACTATTGCCCATAATGCTTTAGCTAAAGTGCTATCAGAGATTCCTGTTTCACAGGGATGTACAGTATACCAATATATTATTGATGACATCTTAATAGGGGAGAGAACTAAGAAAGTGTACAAGACATGATGCAAAACATCCGAAAAACATTATCAGATTTGGGATTGGAAATTCCCGACTCAAAGTGTCAGGGACCCGCACAGGAAGTTAAATTCCTGGGGGTCTGGTGGATTAAGGGAGCTGCTTCTGTCCCTCAGGATACCCTGGAAAAAATAGAGCATGGCCAGAATCCATCCAGCGTGAAGGAGTTACAGCAAGTCCTGGGAACTTTAAGTTATTGGCGTAAACACATCCCTGGCTTTTCCATCATTGCTCGCCCCTTCATAGCTTGCCAAAAAAGGGTAAATCCTGGGTGTGGACTGAACAACACACTAATGCTCTGCAATTACTAATAAAGGAGCTAAGGTTATTCCAACAGCTTGGTCCTATACATCCAACTGACTCTGTCCATGTAGAATGGGGGTTCAGTGAACATGGTTCCCGTTGTAATTTATGGCAGAAGGGACCAGCAGGACCGGAGAGACCATTAGAATTTTGCTCCCACTCCTTCAATGATACTGAGAGCAGCTATTCAGACCTGGAGAAGGGTTTACTGTCCCTGGTGCGAGCGTTGCAACGAGCAGAGCAGATAAGAAGAGAACAGAGTGTGATCTTTCCTGGGACCTTTTCGCCTCCCAGATGTGGTCCGTAAAGGGACACCACCACCAGCCGGCATTGCCCAGAGACCTACAGTTCGAAAGTGGTATGCTTATTTAGAAGGCATTAATGAAATCAAGCCAGTCTCTGAAGGCAGTGTTAAAGTATCCAAGGCTACTTCACAAGGATACCAAAGGATATAGATGGTGCCCTATTGTTCCAGTCCCCACCAAATAGACCATCTCCGATCCAAGAAGCACCTCCTTTGAGGGACAGCAGTGATCTACAGGAGTGTGGTTTACTGGTGCGTCATCTCACTGTGAAAAAAATAAGTGGAAATATAAGGCCGTAGCACTGGAAGTAACAACGGGAGAAAGAGCGATTGAAACAGGGGAGGGTAGGGGAACAAGTAGGGGAACTCAGAGCTGTCCTACTAGCTGCACAACATGGAGCCACCTCCTTTTACGCTGAGTCATATGCTGTTTTTAAAGGAGCCACTGAATGGCTAGGACACTGGGCAGCCAATGATTGGCAGGTGAATAGAGTCCCAGTTTGGGAGACAGATAATTGGAAGCAACTGTTGGAAACAGGAGAACAGAGACCATTGCACATTGCTTGGGTAAAAGGCCACGATCGTTCAAACTCGATCACTGCTCAGTTCAACCAACAGGTAGATGGCCTCACGCGGCTACAACAAATTGACATTGTAGATGATGGTCGGGAATGGGAACTTGAATCGTTACATGTTAAACGTGGCCGCACAGGCCGTCCTGACCTGTATCGGGAAGGTGGGTGGCTTGTGTCGGTTAAGCTGTGCGAACAAATAGTAACTGCCTGGTCACAATGTCGCCTACGACTCAGCAAAGATCATCCGAGTAAGGCGCCTCCCTTACACATGCGGGACAAGAAAGCGTTGTGGCATTCATGGCAGCTTGATTATATTGGGCCCTTGAGATCATCAGGTGGGAAAAGATATGTCCTGGTAGGAGTGGAGATTATCTCCAGCCTCAGTATGGCCAGCAGTTTCAAACCAGCTACCAGGGACAACACAGTGAAAGGCCTAAAAGGGTGGCTCAGCACACTTCCCCTTCCCGAGGAAATCCAGAGTGATAACGTTTCACACTTTACGGCTTCGGTGGTACAAGATTGGGCCAAGGAAGAAGGGATTCGATGGGTATTTCATACTCCCTATTATCCCCAGGCTAATGGCATTGTTGAACGCACCAATAGATTGGTTAAGCGTTTTGCAAAAAGTCATGAACCTGGTTGGCATTTGCGATTGGATGATGCCATCTATCAACTAAATAACAGATGGAGTGGAGACGGCTGTCCTAAAATGAAAGCTTTCTGTGTGCCTGCCAATATTATCTCTCCAAAAGCTGCCAATGAACGGGGAAAATACCCCGGAAGATTTCACCCTGGACTACCTGTGCTAGTGAAAATGCCTCAAAATGGGACGGTGCCAATGGTGCTAGCTACTCCCAAAAATCCCTATGCATGGGAAGCCAAGGATTGTTCAGGGAAGATACACCGGATCAGCACCCGGTGGATCGCACCTTCTTTTTAACCCCGTCGGTCGAATAAGACCGAGCAGAGTTTCTTTTCCTTTATGTCTTACAGGAACCTTGGATGAGCTGTACAGACGGATTGGCCTACGCTACCTTTGAATGTCTCCAGGGAATCCTGACATTGAACCTGGCAATAATACTACTTTTATGATGTATGGCTATCTGGAGGCCCAAATTCTAAAATGACGAATTGGCAGATGGAATTGATGCTATTCAGTTTTACCTTTTTATTCCCTGTTGTTTGTAGTCAGAGAGACCCAGAGTGGCCATGGTCTCAAGCCTTTGTCGTCTGTAATACAAGACTACAGGGAGACCTCATGCTAACGCACCCTTTCCCAATCTAGACAAGCACAGTCTCTGGGGTTTCATCGGGATGTGTCTCAAAGTGACAAGCATTCTGGTTGGTGTCAAGACAAAGGTCTTGTGCTTTGAGAGTATTACTCTCACAAATGAATCCTTGTTGGTCTCGTGAAACGCATGCGTCAACATCAGCAGTTTGCCATTTAGTCTCATTTTGTCGTGCCCAACCTCTGTGCTGTGTTGGATAGAGTAGAGCTCCTTGGTGATTCAACCCCAGTGCGATGATTGGGTATATGGTGTATACTGAGGCATTGCGTATCGTTAAGGCAAAAGCTGTGGCTTTGCTCTCAGTGGGATCGTAGGTGAAATTAACCAGATACCACCTGGACTGAAATTTTCTCTCAAACTCAATTGCATTATCCCATATTACTTTTCGAATTTCAGTGGGCAAGGTGCCTTCTTCACCTTCCCTTATGATTTATGAGTTTTTGCAAAACGCTTAACCAATCCGTTGGTGCATTCAACAATGCCATTAGCCTGAGGATAATAGGGAGTATGAAATACCCATCGAATCCCTTCTTCTTTGGCCCAATCTTGTACCACCGAAGCCGTAAAGTGTGAACCGTTATCACTTTGGATTTCCTCGGGAAGGGGAAGTGTGCTGAACCACCCTTTTAGGCCTTTCACTGTGTTGTCCCTGGTAGCTGGTTTGAAACTGCTGGCCATACTGAGGCTGGAGATAATCTCCACTCCTACCAGGACATATCTTTTCCCACCTGATGATCTCAAGGGCCCAATATAATCAAGCTGCTATGAATGCCACAGCGCTTTCTTGTCCCGCATGTGTAAGGGAAGCGCCTTACTCGGATGATCTTTGCTGAGTCGTAGGCGACATTGTGAACAGGCAGTTACTATTTGTTCGCACAGCTTAACTGACACAGGCCACCCCCGGGCTAGACCTTCCTGATACAGATCAGTACGGCCTGTATGGCCAGGCTTAATATGTAACCATTCGAGTAAGCGTTCCCATTCCCGCCCGTCATCTACAATGTCAATTTGTTGTAGCCGCGTGAGGCTATCTACCTGTTGGTTGAACTGAGCAGTGATCGAGTTTGAACGATCGTGGCCTTTTACCCAAGCAATGTGCAATGGTCTCTGTCCTCCTATTTCCAACAGTTGCTTCCAGCTATCTGTCTCCCAGATTGGGACTCTATTCACCTGCCAATCATTGGCTGCCCAGTGTCCTAGCCATTCAGTGGCTCCTTTAAAAACAGCATATGAGTCAGCGTAAATGTAAGTAGCCCCATGTTGTGCAGCTAGTAGGACGGCTCTGAGTTCCCCTACTTGTGCCCTACCTTCTCCTGTTTCAATTGCTCTTTCCCCCGCTGCTACTTCCAGTGCTACGGCCTTGTATTTCCACTTGCTGTTCTCACGGTGAGATGACGCACCAGTAAACCACACTCCTGTAAGATCACTGCCTGCTTTCAGAGGAGGTGCTTCTTGGATTGGAGATGGTCTGTTTGGTGGGGAGTGGAACAATAGGGCACCATCCTTCTGGATGCATGGATACTTTGATACTACCTTCAGAGATTGGCATGATATCATTAATGCCTTCTCAATAAGCATACCACTTTCGAACTGTGGGTTTCTGGGCAATGCCGGCTGGCGGTGCTGTCCCTTTACAGACCACATCTAGGAGTCGAAAAAGGGCCCCGAACAATCACGCTCTGTTCTCTCCTTATCTGCTCTGCTCGTTGCAACGCTCGCACCAGGGACAGTAAACCCTTCTCCAGGTCTGAATATCTGCTCTCAGTATCATTAAGGCGTGTAGAGCTAAATTCTAATGGTCTCTCCGGTCCTGCTGGTCCCTTTTGCCATAAATTACAACGGGAACCATGTTCACTGAACCCCCATTCTACATGGACAGGGTCAGTTGGGATGTATGGGGCCAAGTTGTTGGAATAACCTTAGCTCTTTTATTAGCAATTCTAGTGCATTAGTATGTTGTTCAGTCCACTCCCAGGATTTACCTTTTTTGAGCAAACAATAAAGGGGGCGAGCAATGATGGAAAAGCCAGGGATGTGTTTACGCCAATAACTTAAAGTTCCTAGGACTTGCTGTAACTCCTTCGTGCTGGAAGGATTCTGTCCATGTTCTATTTTTTCAGGGTATCCTGAGGGACAGAAGCAGCTCCCTTAATCCACCAGACCCCCCCAGGAATTTAACTTCCTTGTGCGGGTCCCTGACACTTTGAGTCGGGAATTTCCAATCCCAAATCTGATAATGTTTTTCGGATGTTTTGCATCATGTCTTGTACACTTTCTTGGCTCTCTCCCCCTATTAAGATGTCGTCAATATATTGGTATACCGTACATCCCTGTGAAACAGGAATCTCTGATAGCACTTTAGCTAAAGCATTATGGGCAATAGTGGGGGAATGTTTGTATCCTTGCGGGAAAGCGGTTAAAGGTATATTGGACTCCTTTCCATGTGAATGCAAACTGCGCTTTGTCCTGCTCAAGGAGGAGAATCATAAAAAAAATGTGTCTTTAACATCTAAGGCAGCCCACCCAAGCATGGGCAGCTCCTTTTATCATTGCCACAATTTCCGCGATATTAGGTAACCGCAGCGGTCAGGGGGTGCAGTGTTGGCGTTTAATTTTCCGTAATCTACTGTGAACAGCTATTGCCTTTTTGGTTTCTTTACTGGCCACACTGGTGAATTATAAGGCGCGTGAGTCCTCTTAATGATGTTTCTTTTTTCTAAATCTGATACCACCCCGTCTGCTCCTGCAAGTGCAAGCTGCAGGCAGTGGGTACTGTCAGACGTTTGTAATTTTTAGAAGGAGGCAAAAAGTATAGATGTTTCTAATAGCCCCAATTTAACTGTGTCTATATCCTTTTTTGCGTCCTGCAAAACTCCACACAGTTCCATCTCCATCTGGGAGTTTCCACATTCGCCCACGCAGTACGTCAAATCCTAGGAGGTTAGTACGTGAGGCACCCACTAACGCTTCTGCCCTAGTCATTCGCTGCTCTCCCGGCAACCAGAGGTTAATTTTTGCAGTGGGGCATGTTTTTACCACACCATCAATTCCCGTGAAGTTTGACTCTGCGTCGGGTGGGATTTATACCTAGAAGTTGTGCTGTTTCGTTAGTGATTGCAGACATTTGGGCTCCGGTATCAATAATAAAATTTACCAATATCTTCCGGTGGGTCCAACAGGAATGACAATAACGGGTTCGGAGTCTTTATGAGAGCGCCATTGGATTGCTAGTACCTGCCGGACAGGGTGGCTCACTGCCCCTCCCGGGGATAGGAGTGTTTTGGCTGGGACTCTGTCAAATCAATCAAGTTACGTTCCCGGTGCAGAAGGCACAATTTACTCACGGCTTGGGGATTCTCCTGGTTAGGCTTTTCTCCCCAGCCGCATTATTCTTTCTAGGTGGTAGAGATTGGACTAGCGTACAGAGATCTCCCGTAGGGTCACCGCGCAAGAATTGTCGGGGCACCCCTAATTGTAGGGCTTTACGCCACAACTCATTTCGGTCCTTATCAGGCTTAAACCTTCCCTCTGATTTAGGGTTTTGAGTGTGAGTTTGGACTTGGCGAACCTTTCGCGGGTGTTCGGAGGATTTCTCACTAGTTAGGCTGGCCCAGCCCATTCGGCGCCCATATTGATCTATTTCCTGTACATTCCAGGTGGGCATGTAGTGACAACGGCCCCGCCCATGAGCACCCCGAGCATCCCGTATACGATCTTGAGTGCGAACAAGGAACGGTTTCAGGCAACCGGGCAGACCACGGATGAGAGGGGCTAATCGATCCGGGTCGATAGCGGCTGACATTGGGGATTTCCGAAATTCCTCTCTGTCATACATGGCTTGCAGACAAGCTGCTTTCCGTACAGCCGCAAACAGATCAGAGTAGCCTGTAGCTCTAATCTCTAGCGGCTCCCCCCTCTCTCGCGGATCCATACCCCTTGCCCAAAAGGCTGCTCGAGCGGTTAGGGAATAATTATGATCCCCAGGCATAGTGGTTAAAAACACTCCTGGTCCCCAAGAGTCTCCTGCTTCTTCCTCACTCAGCATAATTCTGTGCCCCCCTTCAGAAGAAACTCGCCACACGTACTCAACAGCCGACTCTTCTGGTCACCTCGAATATTTCTCCCTTATTTTTGTTAACTCGGTTGGTGTCCATGGAACGGTACGCACAGTGGTGTGAATTTCATCACCATCATCAACTGCAGTTTCAGTTTTAACCAGAGGACGTAAAGGAAAGACTTGGGATTTCAAAGTAAAAGTCCTTTCCTCCTCATCTTCTTCGTCATCCTCACTATTAGACAAAAAAATCTCCGGTCTGGGTTCCGGAATTTGGATAACACAGTAACTTACGAATCTGTTGGATCTGGGTCGAGGGCTGCATTTTATCTAAGAGCCCGGTCACCCTTTCAATAACATTTTAAGTTGGCGATTTTTCACTCCCAAGTTGAGCATTCCGGTTTCCTAAACATTCATTCTCACTCACAAGCTTATCGACTTGAGTTCTTAATCTTTCTCCTGTCTCCTTTTGCAAGGCTAATGATGACTTCAGCACCTCATTCTCCGATTTCAGGGTTGCATATTCTACAGCTGAAATCACATTAGGAGCAGGGGTTTCTCTAGCTTCTTGTTGTGCACAAGATAAACAGGCGCCTAACACAGCACAAATCACACCCTTGCCTTTCCCCGCTCTGAGCTTCTGTGAAACCCGACGCTCTTCAATACGTTCCACCACTTTCTCTTCATCCTTCCAAAATTTTTGGGCCCACTCCTTCCCAGCCTGGGAAGGGGCACAATCATATTTTTGCAGCAGTTTATCCATGGCAATCCTGCCGACTACGCCAAATTCTGTTGCGTGAAACGGGGCCAAGCGGTTTTGGCAGAAGATAAACCCCCTTGCGTTCTAACACTCCTCACCGAGGTGGGAGGCTAGCTGCGGCTGGGTTTCAATTCTGAGTGATGCCCAATTCAGCACTATCAGGCCAATCGCGTTTAATATGTGTTAAACTAGTACGATTTGGAGACACTAATAGTGGGCTGCACCTTCAGTCTAGTGGTGCTCCTGAACCAGCACGGCCTCTCTCAAGTTTTGGTCGCGTTCAGTGAGAAAGCGAAACGACTAGCTACTGAAACAGTGCAGTTTATTTAAACAACAGATATACAGGTTCTTTAGGATTGCCGGTGATAAATACACTGTCTGCAAAGCACGTGCAAATAAAGACATTGTTAAATATACAAACGCGCGACAAAATTATAAACGATACAGCCTGGCTATAAATGTAGGGTAGAGATTCTCTAGAGAAATTTCTAGAGTCCCCGAGAAAGCACTCGGTGTAATCAAAGTCTTACCCAAAGGCATCCTTATGGGGGGGAAGAAAGGCTCAGCCCGTCGACTGATCCCAGAAAACAGCGGTGGGATTCTTCGCGATGGTGTCTTCCCTGACATCCCCTCTCTCTTGGGCTATTTTTATATTATTTTTTTATCTTCAAAGTGGAGTTTGAGTGACTTTAGTCATATGTACTTTTATTATGATTAATGTACTCAAGGAGGAGTGTTCACACCTCGGGGGCGGACAGCCTCCGGGATGGAGGTGTGTTTTGGTACATTGTGGTGAGCAAAGTTCGCACAAAAGGACAGCATTTCATCAACATTTGACGAAATGTTGGCTCGGGTAGCGTGTAGGCCGCTTATCAGTTCCGTAGTACCATCTCGTCCCCATATCTGCTATTCGTCACAAGGGAAGGCCACGGAACAAGCGCGTTCCGTTCCATCCCTCGTGTAGTTTCGCAAACAACCTTGTACAGGGAATCACAGCTGTTGCATTCTTCCTGTGCTAGCTGCGGCTGTATTCTACCTCAGAAGCCTCTTGATTTTATGACTTTCCTTAATGTGTGAACAATGCTGTATTTTTGTATTCTTGGCCAATTTAGTAATTATTCCACAAGAACACACATTGGTTGCCGATTTATCGACGGGTCTAATCACCACAGGCCAACTGTAATTAAAACCATCTATGTAGACTCTACCAAAGCGGACAAATACAACACTGGTTGTTACAAAATTATGGCGCCAAATTCAGATTGCTGGCACAATTTCACTTTCATCAAACCTACAGTAGTGTACTGTATTTGGGGCTACAAGGGCACAGAATTGTTATTTGCATTTATGATTGACTCAAATACACCTGAACTTGCTGAAATGAATCCAGAACCTACACCCCACAAACTCTCAAAGGCTCGCTCTTCTAAGAGAAAAAAAAACACCTCTCTCTCTTCTAAGCCCTCCATTAGACTAACTCCTTACATTTTCAACATTGGCCCTTACGTTATTAAACACACACAGGTCAACAACAGGTACTGTTTAATCCCACATATTCCCTCAAACGAGCAGAATTGTCAATGCAGATTAAAATCTCTGCGATCAAACCCACCTGCTTACCGTTCCTGAGTACATCTTATGCAGAATGGTCAGCATGGTTACGCAAACGAACTCTTGCCATTTCACACGGACGGAAGAGGGATGCGACTGGTATCTTAGGAACAGGCCTGGGAGTCTTGAATAGTATAGATGCTGAGATACTTGCCAACAAACTAGTCACAACCACTACTGATCTGGACAAATTAAGACATCCCCTACGGTCCTCTCTATTAGCATTGGGAAACCACCAAGGGCTTTTATCGAATATATTGCCTCAATGGGAAGAAACGGGTGAAAAAGACCATCAGCTGATCACAGATGCACTTGGTACAACCCAAACCAATGTTTCCTTGGCTCTTAGTTGTATCCAAGCCGAATTGTGGATGCAATCTATGACAGCCGCAATCATAAGGGAAGGTGAAGAAGGCACCTTGCCCACCGAAATTCGAAAAGTAATATGGGATAACGCAATTGAATTTGAGAAAAGATTTCAGTCCAGGTGGTATCTGGTTAATTTCACCTACGATCCCACTGAGAGCAAAGCCACAGCTTTTGCCTTAACGATACGCAATGCCTCAGTATACACCATATACCCAATCATCGCACTGGGGTTGAATCACCAAGGAGCTCTACTCTATCCAACACAGCACAGAGGTTGGGCACGACAAAATGAGACTAAATGGCAAACTGCTGATGTTGACGCATGCGTTTCACGAGACCAACAAGGATTCATTTGTGAGAGTAATACTCTCAAAGCACAAGACCTTTGTCTTGACACCAACCAGAATGTTTGTCACTTTGAGACACATCCCGATGAAACTTCAGAGACTGTGCTTGTCTAGATTGGGAAAGGGTGCGTTAGCATGAGGTCTCCCTGTAGTCTTGTATTCAGAGATGACATAGTAATCACTCAAATCTTTGTGTTTGAACTTTACTAACACAAACTTACGGGATGCGACTTCAATTATTAAGCTCCTGTTACGTCTTTTCAATTGCTACAACCTAATTACACGTTGATTCGAGATTGTTGCCTACCCCTATCGGAATGAATCTCTCCCTGGTGAAGAAGCTGCTAAAACACAATGAATTGAAGCGACTCTTGAAAGAGGCCCAAGAAAATAGACAGACAACTTTGATTACCGTCCATCATCAGGTTGAAGAAATACACCAAGCGTTGGAAAGAGTGAAGAGAGGCGGAGGACATAGATGGGGAGATACTCTTTTTGGATGGTCACTGACAGTTACAGGACTTTATAACAAGATGCTTCACTCTGTTGTTGTTTTACTAATCGTCACTGTATTGTGCTTTGCTTAGACAATTGTTTTGCATGTTAGACGTTGGATTATGATGAAAAGTTTAAATCGCTTGATCACTCCACGAGAAGGATTTCCACTTGATATCCCTCACCAAAAGAACACATGTGATCTTTCTTATCAGTGTTGAATACGTCGACCTTGACTGACTGTAGACAAAGTTTTCCCTGCTGGCTCTTTGGGCGGGGGACCCATCTCCAGCCGTATGGCCATTTTTGTGCCTGGCGCGGCGCCAAGTGGGAAAGGGTGGTGTCGAGGCTGAAGGCAGCAGGAAAGCCCGCAGCCCCCAGGTCTGTGGGGCTACGCAAGCGGTTCCCAAAGAGCTTTAGAACAAGGCATAGTTTTCCCTGCTGGCTCTTTGGGCGGGGGACCAATCTCTAGCCGTATGGCCATTTTTGTGCCTGGCGCGGCGCCAAGTGGGAAAGGGTGGTGTCGAGGCTGAAGGCAGCAGGAAAGCCCGCAGCCCCCAGGTCTGTGGGGCTACGCAAGCGGTTCCCAAAGAGCTTTAGAACAAGGCATAGTTTTCCCTTCTGCCTCCTTGGGCGGGGCACCCATCTCCAGCCATAGGACATTTTTGTGCCTGGCGCGGCGCCAAGTGGGAAAGGGTGGTTTTGAGGCTGAAGGCAGCAGGAAAGTCCGCAGCCCCCAGATCTATTGGGCTACGGAAGCGGTTCCCAAAGAGCCTTAGAACAAGGCATAGTTTTCCCTGCTGGCTCCTTGGGCGGGGGACCCATCTCCAGCCATATGGCGATTTTTGTGCATGGAGCGGCGCCAAGTGGGAAAGGGTGTTGTCGAGGCTGAAGGCAGCAGCAAAGCCCGCAGCCCCCAGGTCTGTGGGGCTACACAAGCGGTTCCCAAAGAGCTTTAGAACAAGGCATAGTTTTCCCTGCTGGCTCCTTGGGCGGGGGACCCATTGCCTGCCGTATGGCCATTTTTGTGCCTGGCGTGGCACCAAGTGGGAAAGGGTTGTGTCGAGGCTGAAGCTAGCAGGAAAGCCTGCAGCCCCCAGGTCTGTGGGGCTACGGAAGCGGTTCCCAAAGAGCTTTAGAACAAGGCACAGTTTTCCCTGCTGGCTGTTTGGGCGGGGGATCCATCTCCATCCATATGTCCTTTTTTGTGCTGGCGCGGCGCCAAGTGGGAAAGGCTGGTGTTGAGGCTGAAGGCAGCAGGAAAGCCCGCAGCCCCCAGGTCTGTGGGGCTACGCAAGCGGTTCCCAAAGACCTTTAGAACAAGGCATAGTTTTCCCTGCTGGCTCTTTGCGCGTGGCACACATCTCCAGCCATATGGCCATTTTTGTGCCTCGCGCGGCACCAAGTGGGAAAGGTGGTGTCGAGGCTGAAAGGCAGCAGGAAAGCCTGCAGCCCCCAGGTCTGTGTGGCTACGCAAGCGGTTCCCAAAGAGCTTTAGAACAAGGCATAGTTTTCCCTGCTGGCTCCTTGGGCGGGGAACCCGTCTCCAGCCGTGTGGCCATTTTTGTGCCTGGCGCGGTGCTAAGTGGGAAAGGGTGGTGTCGAGGCTGAAGGCAGCAGGAAAGCCGGCAGCCCCCACGTCCGTGGGGCTACGCAAGCGGTTCCCAAAGAGCTTTAGAACAAGGCATAGTTTTCCCTGCTGGCTCCTTGGGCGGTGGACCCATCTCCAGCCATATGCCATTTTTGTGCCTGGCGCGGCGCCCAGAGGGAAAGGGTGGTTTAGAGGCTGAGGCAGCACGCAAGCCCACAGCCTCCAGCTCTGTGGGGCTACGCAAGCGGTTCCCAAAGAGCTTTAGAACAAGCCATAGTTTTCCCTGCTGGCTCCTTGGGCGGGAGACCCATCTCCAGCCGTATGGCCATTATTGTGCCTGGCGCGGTGCCCAGTGGGAAAGGGTGGTGTTGAGGCTGAAGGCAGCAGGAAAGGCCGCAGCCCCCAGGTCTGTGGGGCTACGCAAGCGGTTCCCAAAGAGCTTTAGAACAAGGCATAGTTTTCCCTGCTGGCTCCTTGGGCGGGAGACCCATCTCCAGACATATGGCCATTATAGTGCCTGGCGCGGTGCCAAGTGGGAAAGGGTGGTTTTGAGGCTGAAGGCAGCAGGAAAGCCTGCAGCCCCCAGGTCTGTGGGGCTACGCAAGCGGTTCCCAAAGAGCTTTACAACAAGGCATAGTTTTCCCTGCTGGCTCCTTGGGCGGGGGACCCATCCACAGCCGTATGGCCATTTTTGTGCCTGGCGCGGTGCCAAGTAGGAAAGGGTGGTGTCGAGGCTGAAGGCAGCAGGAAAGCCCGCAGCCCCCAAGTCTGGGGGGCTACACAAGTGGTTCCCAAAGAGCTTTAGAACAAGGCATAGTTTTCCCTGCTTGCTCCTTGGGCAGGGGACCCATCTCCAACCGTATGGCCATTTTTGTGCATGGTGCGGCGCCAAGTGGGAAAGGGTGGTTTTGAGGCTGAAGGCAGCAGGAAAGCCCGCAGCCCCCAGATCTATTGGGCTACGGAAGCGGTTCCCAAAGAGCCTTAGAACAAGGCATAGTTTTCCCTGCTGGCTCCTTGGGCGGGGGACCCATCTCCAGCCATATGGCGATTTTTGTGCATTGAGCGGCGCCAAGTGGGAAAGGGTGTTGTCGAGGCTGAAGGCAGCAGGAAAGCCCGCAGCCCCCAGGTCTGTTGGGCTACACAAGCGGTTCCCAAAGAGCTTTAGAACAAGGCATAGTTTTCCCTGCTGGCTCCTTGGGCGGGGGACCCATTGCCTGCCGTATGGCCATTTTTGTGCCTGGCGTGGCACCAAGTGGGAAAGGGTGGTGTCGAGGCTGAAGCTAGCAGGAAAGCCCGCAGCCCCCAGGTCTGTGGGGCTACGCAAGCGGTTCCCAAAGACCTTTAGAACAAGGCATAGTTTTCCCTGCTGGCTCTTTGCGCGTGGCACACATCTCCAGCCATATGGCCATTTTTGGGCCTCGCGCGGCACCAAGTGGGAAAGGTGGTGTCGAGGCTGAAAGGCAGCAGGAAAGCCTGCAGCCCCCAGGTCTGTGGGGCTACGCAAGCGGTTCCCAAAGAGCTTTAGAACAAGGCATAGTTTTCCCTGCTGGCTCTTTGGGCGGGGGACCCATCTCCAGCCGTATGGCCATTTTTGTGCCTGGCGCGGTGCCCAGTGGGAAAGCGTGGTGTCGAGGCTGAAGGCAGCAGGAAAGCCCGCAGCCCCCAGGTCTGTGGGGCTATGCAAGCGGCTCCCAAAGAGCTTTAGAACAAGGCATATTTTTCCCTGCTGGCTCCTTGGGCAGGGGACCCATCTCCAGCCGTATGGCCATTATTGTGCATGGCGCGGCGCCAAGTGGGAAAGGGTGTTGTCGAGGCTGAAGGCAGCAGCAAAGCCCGCAGCCCCCAGGTCTGTGGGGCTACGCAAGCGGTTCCCAAAGAGCTTTAGAACAAGGCATAGTTTTCCCTGCTGGCTCCTTGGGCGGGGGACCATTGCCTGCCGTATCGCCATTTCTGTGCCTGGCGTGGTACCAAGTGGGAAAGGGTGGTGTCGAGGCTGAAGCTAGCAGGAAAGCCTGCAGCCCCCAGGTCTGTGGGGCTACACAAGCCGTTCCCAAAGAGCTTTAGAACAAGACATATTTTTCCCTGCTGCCTCTTTGGGCATGGGACCCATCTCTAGCCATAGGCCATTTTTCTGCCTGGCGCGGTGCCAAGCGGGAAAGGGTGGTGTCGAGGCTGAAGTCAGCAGGAAAGCCCGCAGCCCCCAGGTCTGTGGGGCTACGCAAGCGGTTCCCAAAGAGCTTTAGAACAAGGCATAGTTCTCCCTGCTGGCTCTTTGGGCATGGGGCCCATCTTCAGCCGTATGGCCATTATTATGCCTGGCGCGGCGCCAAGTGGGAAAGGGTGGTTTTGAGGCTGAAGGCAGCAGCAAAGCCCGCAGCCCCTGGTCTGTGGGGCTACGCAAGTGGTTACCAAAGAGCTTTAGAACAAGGCATATTTTTCCCTGCTGGCTCCTTGGGCGGGGGACCCATCTCCAGCCATATGGCCATTTTTGTGCCTGGCGCGGCGCCAAGTGGGAAAGGGTGGTGTTGAGGCTGAAGGCAGCAGCAAAGCCCGCAGCCCCCAGGTCTGTGGGGCTACGCAAGTGGTTACCAAAGAGCTTTAGAACAAGGCATAGTTTTCCCTGCTGGCTCCTTGGGCGGGGGACCCATCTCCAGCCATAGGCCATTTTTGTGCCTGGCGCGGCGCCAAGTGGGAAAGGGTGGTTTTGAGGCTGAAGGCAGCAGGAAGGCCTGCAGCCCCAAGGTCTGTGGCGCTACGCAAGCTGTTCCCAAAGAGCTTTAGAACAAGGCATAGTTTTCCCTTCTGCCTCTTTGGACATGGGACCCATCTCTAGCCATAGGCCATTTTTGTGCCTGGCGCGGTGCCTAGTGGGAAAGGGTGGTTTTGAGGCTGAAGGCAGCAGGAAAGCCCGCAGCCCCCAGGTCTGTGGGGCTACCCAAGCGGTTCCCAAAGAGCTTTAGAACAAGGCATAGTTTTCCCTGCTGGCTCCTTGGGCAGGGGACCCATCTCCAGCCGTATGGCCATTTTTGTGCCTGGCGCGGTGCTAAGTGGGAAAGGGTGGTGTCGAGGCTGAAGGCAGCAGGAAAGCCGGCAGCCCCCAGGTCTGTGGGGCTACGCAAGCGGTTCCCAAAGAGCTTTAGAACAAGGCATAGTTTTCCCTGCTGGCTCCTTGGGCGGTGGACCCATCTCCAGCCATATGCCATTTTTGTGCCTGGCGCGGCGCCCAGAGGGAAAGGCTGGTTTTGAGGCTGAGGCAGCACGCAAGCCCACAGCCTCCAGCTCTGTGGGGCTACGCAAGCGGTTCCCAAAGAGCTTTAGAACAAGGCATAGTTTTCCCTGGTGTCTCCTTGGGCAGGGGACCCATCTCCAGCCGTATGGCCATTATTGTGCATGGCGCGGCGCCAAGTGGGAAAGGGTGTTGTCGAGGCTGAAGGCAGCAGCAAAGCCCGCAGCCCCCAGGTCTGTGGGGCTACGCAAGTGGTTCCCAAAGAGCTTTAGAACAAGGCATAGTTTTCCCTGCTGCCTCTTTGGGCATGGGGCCCATCTCCAGCCGTATGGCCATTATTGTGCCTGGCGCGGCGCCAAGTGTGAAAGGGTGGTTTTGAGGCTGAAGGCAGCAGCAAAGCCCGCAGCCCCTGGTCTGTGGGGCTACGCAAGTGGTTACCAAAGAGCTTTAGAACAAGGCATATTTTTCCCTGCTGGCTCCTTGGGCGGGGGACCCATCTCCAGCCATAGGCCATTTTTCTGCCTGGCGCGGCGCCAAGTGGGAAAGGATGGTGTTGAGGCTGAAGGCAGCAGGAAAGCCCGCAGCCCCCAGGTCTGTGGGGCTACGCAAGCGGTTCCCAAAGAGCTTTAGAACAAGGCATAGTTTTCCCTGCTGGCTCTTTGGGCGGGGGACCCATCTCCAGCCATAGGCCATTTTTGTGCCTGGCGCGGCACCAAGTGGGAAAGGGTGGTTTTGAGGCTGAAGGCCGCAGGAAGGCCTGCAGCCCCAAGGTCTGTGGGTCTACGCAAGCGGTTCCCAAAGAGCTTTAGAACAAGGCATAGTTTTCCCTTCTGCCTCTTTGGACATGGGACCCATCTCTAGCCATAGGCCATTTTTGTGCCTGGCGCGGTGCCAAGTGGGAAAGGGTGGTTTTGAGGCTGAAGGCAGCAGGAAAGCCCGCAGCCCCCAGGTCTGTGGGGCTACGCAAGCGGTTCCCAAAGAGCTTTAGAACAAGGCATATTTTTCCCTGCTGGCTCCTTGGGCGGGGGACCCATCTCCAGCCGTATGGCCATTTTTGTGCCTGGCGCGGTGCTAAGTGGGAAAGGGTGGTGTCGAGGCTGAAGGCAGCAGGAAAGCCGGCAGCCCCCAGGTCTGTGGGGCTACGCAAGCGGTTCCCAAAGAGCTTTAGAACAAGGCATAGTTTTCCCTGCTGGCTCCTTGGGCGGTGGACCCATCTCCAGCCATATGCCATTTTTGTGCCTGGCGCGGCGCCCAGAGGGAAAGGCTGGTTTTGAGGCTGAGGCAGCACGCAAGCCCACAGCCTCCAGCTCTGTGGGGCTACGCAAGCGGTTCCCAAAGAGCTTTAGAACAAGGCATAGTTTTCCCTGCTGGCTCCTTGGGCGGGAGACCCATCTCCAGCCGTATGGCCATTATTGTGCCTGGCGCGGTGCCCAGTGGGAAAGGGTGGTGTCGAGGCTGAAGGCAGCAGGAAAGCCTGCAGCCCCCAGGTCTGTGGGGCTAGGCAAGCGGTTCCCAAAGAGCTTTAGAACAAGGCATAGTTTTCCATGCTGGCTCTTTGGGCGGGGGACTCATCTCCAGCCGTATGGCCATTTTTGTGCCTGGCGCGGTGCCCAGTGGGAAAGCGTGGTGTCGAGGCTGAAGGCAGCAGGAAAGCCTGCAGCCCCCAGGTCTGTGGGGCTACGCAAGCGGTTCCCAAAGAGCTTTAGAACAAGGCATAGTTTTCCCTGCTGGCTCCTTGGGCAGGGGACCCATCTCCAGCCGTATGGCCATTATTGTGCATGGCGCGGCGCCAAGTGGGAAAGGGTGGTGTCGAGGCTGAAGGCAGCAGCAAAGCCCGCAGCCCCCAGGTCTGTGGGGCTACGCAAGCGGTTCCCAAAGAGCTTTAGAACAAGGCATATTTTTCCCTGCTGGCTCCTTGGGCGGGGGACCCATCTCCAGCCATATGGCCATTTTTGTGCCTGGCGCGGCGCCCAGAGGGAAAGGGTGGTGTTGAGGCTGAAGGCAGCAGCAAAGCCCGCAGCCCCCAGGTCTGTGGGGCTACGCAAGTGGTTCCCAAAGAGCTTTAGAACAAGGCATAGTTTTCCCTGCTGGCTCTTTGGGCGGGGCACCCATCTCCAACCATATGGCCATTTTTCTGCCTAGCGCGGCGCCAAGTGGGAAAGGGTGTTGTCGAGGCTGAAGGCAGCAGGAAAGGCCGCAGCCCCCACGTCTGTGGGGCTACGCAAGCGGTTCCCAAAGAGCTTTAGAACAAGGCATAGTTTTCCCTGCTGGCTCTTTGGGCGGGGGACCCATCTCCAGCCATAGGCCATTTTTGTGCCTGGCGCGGCGCCAAGTGGGAAAGGGTGGTTTTGAGGCTGAAGGCAGCAGCAAAGCCCGCAGCCCCCAGGTCTGTGGGGCTACGCAAGTGGTTACCAAAGAGCTTTAGAACAAGGCATAGTTTTCCCTGCTGTCTCCTTGGGCGGGGGACCCATCTCCAGCCGTATGGCCATTATTGTGCCTGGCGCGGCGCCAAGTGGGAAAGGGTGGTTTTGAGGCTGAAGGCAGCAGCAAAGCCCGCAGCCCCCAGGTCTGTGGGGCTACGCAAGTGATTACCAAAGAGCTTTAGAACAAGGCATATTTTTCCCTGCTGGCTCTTTGGGCGGGGGACCCATCTCCAGCCATATGGCCATTTTTGTGCCTGGCGCGGCGCCAAGTGGGAAAGGGTGGTTTTGAGGCTGAGGCAGCACGCAAGCCCACAGCCCCCAGGTCTGTGGGGCTACGCAAGCGGTTCCCAAAGAGCTTTAGAACAAGGCATAGTTTTCCCTGCTGGCTCCTTGGGCGGGAGACCCATCTCCAGCCGTATGGCCATTATTGTGCCTGGCGCGGTGCCCAGTGGGAAAGGGTGGTGTCGAGGCTGAAGGCAGCAGGAAAGCCTGCAGCCCCCGGGTCAGTGGGGCTAGGCAAGCCGTTCCCAAAGAGCTTTAGAACAAGGCATAGTTTTCTCTGCTGGCTCCTTGGGCAGGGGACCCATCTCTAGCCATAGGCCATTTTTGTGCCTGGCGCGGTGCCAAGTGGGAAAGGGTGGTGTCGAGGCTGAAGGCAGCAGGAAGACCCGCAGCTCCCACATCTCTGGGGCTACGCAAGGGGTTCCCAAAGAGCTTTAGAACAAGGCATAGTTTTCCCTGCTTGCTCTTTGGGCATGGGACCCATCTCTAGCCATAGGCCATTTTTCTGCCTGGCGCGGCGCCAAGTGGGAAAGGGTGGTTTTGAGGCTGAAGGCAGCAGCAAAGCCCGCAGCCCCCAGGTCTGTGGGGCTACGCAAGCGGTTCCCAAAGAGCTTTAGAACAAGGCATAGTTTTCCCTGCTGGCTCCTTGGGCAGGGTACCAATCTCCAGCCATATGGCCATTTTTGTGCCTGGCGCGGCGCCAAGTGGGAAAGGGTGGTGTCGAGGCTGGAGGCAGCAGGAAAGTCCGCAGCCCCCAGGTCTGTGGGGCTACGCAAGCGGTTCCCAAAGAGCCTTAGAACAAGGCATAGTTTTCCCTGCTGGCTCTTTGGGCATGGGACCCATCTCCAGCCGTATGGCCATTTTTGTGCCTGGCGCGGCGCCCAGAGGGAAAGGGTGGTTTTGAGGCTGAAGTCAGCAGGAAAGCCCGCAGCCCCCAGGTCTATGTGGCTACGCAAGCGGTTCCCAAAGAGCTTTAGAACAAGGCATAGTTTTCCCTGCTGGCTCTTTGGGCGTGGCACCCATGTCCAGCCGTATGGCCATTTTTGTGCCTGGCGCGGCGCCAAGTGGGAAAGGGTGTTGTCGAGGCTGAAGGCAGCAGGAAAGGCCGCAGCCCCCAGGTCTGTGGGGCTACGCAAGCGGTTCCCAAAGAGCTTTAGAACAAGGCATAGTTTTCCCTGCTGGCTCTTTGGGCGTGGGACCCATCTCCAGCCATAGGCCATTTTTGTGCCTGGCGCGGCGCCAAGTGGGAAAGGGTGGTTTTGAGGCTGAAGGCAGCAGGAAGGCCTGCAGCCCCAAGGTCTGTGGGGCTACGCAAGCGGTTCCCAAAGAGCTTTAGCACAAGGCATAGTTTTCCCGGCTTGCTCCTTGGGCAGGGGACCCATCTCCAACCGTATGGCCATTTTTGAGCATGGTGCGGCGCCAAGTGGGAAAGGGTGGTTTTGAGGCTGAAGGCAGCAGGAAAGCCCGCAGCCCCCAGATCTATTGGGGTACGCAAGCGGTTCCCAAAGAGCCTTAGAACAAGGCATAGTTTTCCCTGCTGGCTGCTTGGGCGGGGGACCCATCTCCAACCGTATTGCCATTTTTGTGCATGGTGCGGCGCCAAGTGGGAAAGGGTGGTGTTGAGGCTGAAGTCAGCAGGAAAGCCCGCAGCCCCCAGGTCTGTTCGGCTAAGCAAGCGGTTCCCAAAGAGCTTTAGAACAAGGCATAGTTTTCCCTGCTGGTTCTTTGGGCGGGGCACCCATCTCCAACCATATGGCCATTTTTGTGCCTGGCGCGGTGCCAAGTGGGAAAGGGTGTTGTCGAGGCTGAAGGCAGCAGGAAAGCCTGCAGCCCCCAGGTCTGTGGGACTACGCAAGCGGTTCCCAAAGAGCTTTAGAACAAGGCATAGTTTTCCCTGCTGGCTCTTTGGGCGGGAGACCCATCTCCAGCCATATGGCCATTTTTGTGCCTAGCGCAGCGCCAAGTGGGAAAGGGTGGTGTCGAGGCTGAAGGCAGCAGGAAAGCCCGCAGCCCCCAGGTCTGTGGGGCTAAGCAAGCGGTTCGCAAAGAGCTTTAGAACAAGGCATAGTTTTCCCTGCTGGCTCCTTGGGCGGGAGACCCATCTCCAGCCGTATGGCCATTTTTGTGCATGGCGTGGCGCCAAGTGGGAAAGTGTGGTGTCGAGGCTGAAGGCAGCAGGAAGACCCGCAGCTCCCACGTCTCTGGGGCAACGCAAGCGGTTCCCAAAGACCTTTAGAACAAGGCATAGTTTTCCCTGCTGGCTCTTTGGGCGTGGCACACATCTCCAGCCATATGGCCATTTTTGGGCCTGGCGCGGCGCCAAGTGGGAAAGGGTGGTATCGAGGCTGAAGGCAGCAGGAAAGCCTGCAGCCCCCAGGTCTGTGGGGCTAGGCAAGCGGTTCCCAAAGAGCTTTAGAACAAGGCATAGTTTTCCCTGCTTGCTCCTTGGGCAGGGGACCCATCTCCAACCGTATGGCCATTTTTGTGCATGGTGCGGCGCCAAGTGGGAAAGGGTGGTTTTGAGGCTGAAGGCAGCAGGAAAGCCCGCAGCCCCCCAGATCTATTGGGCTACACAAGCGGTTCCCAAAGAGCCTTAGAACAAGGCATAGTTTTCCCTGCTGACTCCTTGGGCGTGGCACCCATCTCCAGCCGTATGGCGATTTTTGTGCATGGCGCGGCGCCAAGTGGGAAAGTGTGTTGTCGAGGCTGAAGGCAGCAGCAAAGCCTGCAGCCCCCAGGTCTGTGGGGCTACACAAGCGGTTCCCAAAGAGCTTTAGAACAAGGCATAGTTTTCCCTGCTGGCTCTTTGGGCGGGGGACCCATTGCCTGCCGTAATGGCCATTTTTGTGCCTGGCGTGGCACCAAGTGGGAAAGGGTGGGTGTCGAGGCTGAAGGCAGCAGGAAAGCCTGCAGCCCCCAGGTCTGTGGGGCTACGCAAGCGGTTCCCAAGAGCTTTAGAACAAGGCAGAGTTTTCCCTGCTGGGTGTTTGGTCCGGGGATCCATCTCCATCCATATGTCCTTTTTTGTGCTTGGCGCGGCGCCAAGTGGGAAAGGCTGGTGTCGACGCTGAAGGCAGCAGGAAAGCCCGCCAGCCACCAGGTCTGTGGGGCTACGCAAGCGGTTCCCAAAGACCTTTAGAACAAGGCATAGTTTTCCCTGCTGGCTCTTTGCGCGTGGCACACATCTCCAGCCATATGGCCATTTTTTGGGCCTGGCGCGGCACCAAGTGGGAAAGGTGGTGTCGAGGCTGAAGGCAGCAGGAAAGCCTGCAGCCCCAGGTCTGTGGGGGCTACGCAAGCGGTTCCCAAAGAGCTTTAGAACAAGGCATAGTTTTCCCTGCTGGCTGCTTGGGCGGGGGACCCATCTCCAGCCGTATGGCCATTTTTGTGCATGGTGCGGCGGCAAGTGGGAAAGGGTGGTGTTGAGGCTGAAGGCAGCAGGAAAGCCCGCAGCCCCCAGGTCTGTTGGGCTACGCAAGTGGTTCCCAAAGAGCCTTAGAACAAGGCATAGTTTTCCCTGCTGGCTCTTTGGGTGGGGGACCCATCTCCAGCCGTATGGCCATTTTTGTGCCTGGTGCGGTGCCCAGTGGGAAAGCGTGGTGTCGAGGCTGAAGGCAGCAGGAAAGCCTGCAGCCCCCACGTCTGTGGGGCTACACAAGTGGTTCCCAAAGAGCTTAGAACAAGGCATAGTTTTTCCCTGCTGGCTCCTTGGGCGGGAGACCCATCTCCAGCCGTATGGCCATTATTGTGCCTAGCGTGGCACCAAGTGGGAAAGGGTGGTGTCGAGGCTGAAGCTAGCAGGAAAGCCTGCAGCCCCCAGGTCTGTGGGGCTACGCAAGCGGGTTCCCAAAGAGCTTTAGAACAAGGCACAGTTTTCCCTGCTGGCTCTTTGGGCGGGGGATCCATCTCCATCCATATGACCATTTTTGGGCATGGCGCGGCACCAAGTGGGAAAGGGTGGTGTCGAGGCTGAAGGCAGCAGGAAAGCCTGCAGCCCCCAGGTCTGTGGGGCTACGCAAGCGTTTCCAAAGAGCTTTAGAACAAGGCATAGTTTTCCCTGCTGGCTCCTTGGGCGGGGGACCCATTGCCTGCCGTATGGCCATTTTTGTGCCTGGCGTGGCACCAAGTGGGAAAGGGTGGTGTCGAGGCTGAAGCTAGCAGGAAAGCCTGCAGCCCCCAGGTCTGTGGGGCTACGCAAGCGGTTCCCCAAAGAGCTTTAGAACAAGGCACAGTTTTCCCTCCTGGCTGTTTGGGCGGGGGATCCATCTCCATCCATATGTCCATTTTTGTCCTTGGCGCGGCGCCAAGTGGGAAAAGGGTGGTGTCGAGGCTGAAGGCAGCAGGAAAGCCCGCAGCCCCCAGGTCTGTGGGGCTACGCAAGCGGTTCCCAAAGACCTTTAGAACAAGGCATAGTTTTTCCCTGCTGGCTCTTTGCGCGTGGCACACATCTCCAGCCATATGGCCATTTTTGTGCCTCGCGCGGCACCAAGTGGGAAAGGTAGGTGTCCGAGGCTGAAAGGCAGCAGGAAAGCCTGCAGCCCCCAGGTCTGTGTGGCTACGCAAGCGGTTCCCAAAGAGCTTTAGAACAAGGCATAGTTTTCCCTGCTGGCTCCTTGGGCGGGGAACCCGTCTCCAGCCGTGTGGGCCATTTTTTGTGCCTGGCGCGGTGCTAAGTGGGAAAGGGGTGGTGTCGAGGCTGAAGGCAGCAGGAAAGCCGGCAGCCCCCACGTCCGTGGGGCTACGCAAGCGGTTCCCAAAGAGCTTTAGAACAAGGCATAGTTTTCCCTGCTGGCTCCTTGGGCGGTGGACCCATCTCCAGCCATATGCCATTTTTGTGCCTGGCGCGGCGCCCAGAGGGAAAGGGTGGTTTAGAGGCTGAGGCAGCACGCAAGCCCACAGCCTCCAGCTCTGTGGGGCTACGCAAGCGGTTCCCAAAGAGCTTTAGAACAAGCCATAGTTTTCCCTGCTGGCTCCTTGGGCGGTGAGACCCATCTCCAGCCGTATGGCCATTATTGTGCCTGGCGCGGTGCCCAAGTGGGAAAGGGTGGTGTTGAGGCTGAAGGGCAGCAGGAAAGGCCGCAGCCCCCAGGTCTGTGGGGCTACGCAAGCTGTTCCCAAAGAGCTTTAGAACAAGGCATAGTTTTCCCTGCTGGCTCCTTGGGCGGGAGACCCATCTCCAGACATATGGCCATTATAGTGCCTGGCGCGGGTGCCAAGTGGGGAAAGGGTGGTTTTGAGGCTGAAGGCAGCAGGAAAGCCTGCAGCCCCCAGGTCTGTGGGGCTACGCAAGCGGTTCCCAAAGAGCTTTACAACAAGGCATAGTTTTCCCTGCTGGCTCCTTGGGCGGGGGACCCATCCACAGCCGTATGGCCATTTTTGTGCCTGGCGCGGTGCCAAGTAGGAAAGGGGTGGTGTCGAGGCTGAAGGCAGCAGGAAAGCCCGCAGCCCCCAAGTCTGGGGGGCTACACAAGTGGTTCCCAAAGAGCTTTAGAACAAGGCATAGTTTTCCCTGCTTGCTCCTTGGGCAGGGGACCCATCTCCAACCGTATGGCCATTTTTGTGCATGGTGCGGCGCCAAGTGGGAAAGGGTGGTTTTGAGGCTGAAGGGCAGCAGGAAAGCCCGCAGCCCCCAGATCTATTGGGCTACGGAAGCGGTTCCCAAAGAGCCTTAGAACAAGGCATAGTTTTCCCTGCTTGGCTCCTTGGGCGGGGGGACCCATCTCCAGCCATATGGCGATTTTTGTGCATTGAGCGGCGCCAAGTGGGAAAGGGTGTTGTCGAGGCTGAAGGCAGCAGGAAAGCCCGCAGCCCCCAGGTCTGTTGGGCTACACAAGCGGTTCCCAAAGAGCTTTAGAACAAGGCATAGTTTTCCCTGCTGGCTCCTTGGGCGGGGGACCCATTGCCTGCTCGTATGGCCATTTTTGTGCCTGGCGTGGCACCAAGTGGGAAAGGGTGGTGTCGAGGCTGAAGCTAGCAGGAAAGCCCGCAGCCCCCAGGTCTGTGGGGCTACGCAAGCGGTTCCCAAAGACCTTTAGAACAAGGCATAGTTTTCCCTGCTGGCTCTTTGCGCGTGGCACACATCTCCAGCCATATGGCCATTTTTGGGCCTCGCGCCGGCACCAAGTGGGAAAGGTGGTGTCGAGGCTGAAAGGCAGCAGGAAAGCCTGCAGCCCCCCAGGTCTGTGGGGCTACGCAAGCGGTTCCCAAAGAGCTTTAGAACAAGGCATAGTTTTCCCTGCTGGCTCTTTGGGCGGGGGACCCATCTCCAGCCGTATGGCCATTTTTGTGCCTGGCGCGGTGCCCAGTGGGAAAGCGTGGTGTCGAGGCTGAAGGCAGCAGGAAAGCCCGCAGCCCCCAGGTCTGTGGGGCTATGCAAGCGGCTCCCAAAGAGCTTTAGAACAAGGCATATTTTTCCCTGCTGGCTCCTTGGGCAGGGGACCCATCTCCAGCCGTATGGCCATTATTGTGCATGGCGCGGCGCCAAGTGGGAAAGGGTGTTGTCGAGGCTGAAGGCAGCAGCAAAGCCCGCAGCCCCCAGGTCTGTGGGGCTACGCAAGCGGTTCCCAAAGAGCTTTAGAACAAGGCATAGTTTTCCCTGCTGGCTCCTTGGGCGGGGGACCATTGCCTGCCGTATCGCCATTTCTGTGCCTGGCGTGGTACCAAGTGGGAAAGGGTGGTGTCGAGGCTGAAGCTAGCAGGAAAGCCTGCAGCCCCCAGGTCTGTGGGGCTACACAAGCCGTTCCCAAGAGCTCTTTAGAACAAGACATATTTTTCCCTGCTGCCTCTTTGGGCATGGGACCCCATCTCTAGCCATAGGCCATTTTTCTGCCTGGCGCGGTGCCAAGTGGGAAAGGGTGGTGTCGAGGCTGAAGTCAGCAGGAAAGCCGCAGCCCCCCAGGTCTGTGGGGCTACGCAAGGTGGTTACCCAAAGAGCTTTAGAACAAGGCATATTTTTCCCTGCTGGCTCCTTGGGCGGGGGACCCATCTCCAGCCATATGGCCATTTTTGTGCCTGGCGCGGGCGCCAAGTGGGAAAGGGTGGTGTTGAGGCTGAAGGCAGCAGCAAAGCCCGCAGCCCCCAGGTCTGTGGGGCTACGCAAGTGGTTACCAAAGAGCTTTAGAACAAGGCATAGTTTTCCCCTGCTGGCTCCTTGGGCGGGGGACCCATCTCCAGCCATAGGCCATTTTTGTGCCTGGCGCGGCGCCAAGTGGGAAAGGGTGGTTTTGAGGCTGAAGGCAGCAGGAAGGCCTGCAGCCCCAAGGTCTGTGGCGCTACGCAAGCTGTTCCCAAAGAGCTTTAGAACAAGGCATAGTTTTCCCTTCTGCCTCTTTGGACATGGGACCCATCTCTAGCCATAGGCCATTTTTGTGCCTGGCGCGGTGCCTAGTGGGAAAGGGTGGTTTTGAGGCTGAAGGCAGCAGGAAAGCCCGCAGCCCCCAGGTCTGTGGGGCTACCCAAGCGGTTCCCAAAGAGCTTTAGAACAAGGCATAGTTTTCCCTGCTGGCTCCTTGGGCAGGGGACCCATCTCCAGCCGTATGGCCATTTTTGTGCCTGGCGCGGTGCTAAGTGGGAAAGGGTGGTGTCGAGGCTGAAGGCAGCAGGAAAGCCGGCAGCCCCCAGGTCTGTGGGGCTACGCAAGCGGTTCCCAAAGAGCTTTAGAACAAGGCATAGTTTTCCCTGCTGGCTCCTTGGGCGGTGGACCCATCTCCAGCCATATGCCATTTTTGTGCCTGGCGCGGCGCCCAGAGGGAAAGGCTGGTTTTGAGGCTGAGGGCAGCACGCAAGCCCACAGCCTCCAGCTCTGTGGGGCTACGCAAGCGGGTTCCCAAAGAGCTTTAGAACAAGGCATAGTTTTCCCTGGTGTCTCCTTGGGCAGGGGACCCATCTCCAGCCGTATGGCCATTATTGTGCATGCGCGGCGCCAAGTGGGAAAGGGTGTTGTCGAGGCTGAAGGCAGCAGCAAAGCCCGCAGCCCCCAGGTCTGTGGGGGCTACGCAAGTGGTTCCCAAAGAGCTTTAGAACAAGGCATAGTTTTCCCTGCTGCCTCTTTGGGCATGGGGCCCATCTCCAGCCGTATGGCCCATTATTGTGCCTGGCGCGGCGCCAAGTGTGAAAGGGTGGTTTTGAGGCTGAAGGCAGCAGCAAAGGCCCGCAGCCCCTGGTCTGTGGGGCTACGCAAGTGGTTACCAAAGAGCTTTAGAACAAGGCATATTTTTCCCTGCTGGCTCCTTGGGCGGGGGGACCCATCTCCAGCCATAGGCCATTTTTCTGCCTGGCGCGGCGCCAAGTGGGAAAGGATGGTGTTGAGGCTGAAGGCAGCAGGAAAGCCCGCAGCCCCCAGGTCTGTGGGGCTACGCAAGCGGTTCCCAAAGAGCTTTAGAACAAGGCATAGTTTTCCCTGCTGGCTCTTTGGGCGGGGGGACCCATCTCCAGCCATAGGCCATTTTTGTGCCTGGCGCGGCACCAAGTGGGAAAGGGTGGTTTTGAGGCTGAAGGCCGCAGGAAGGCCTGCAGCCCCAAGGTCTGTGGTCTACGCAAGCGGTTCCCAAAGAGCTTTAGAACAAGGCATAGTTTTCCCTTCTGCCTCTTTGGACATGGGACCCATCTCTAGCCATAGGCCATTTTTTGTGCCTGGCGCGGTGCCAAGTGGGAAAGGGTTGGTTTTGAGGCTGAAGGCAGCAGGAAAGCCCGCAGCCCCCAGGTCTGTGGGGCTACGCAAGCGGTTCCCAAAGAGCTTTAGAACAAGGCATATTTTTCCCTGCTGGCTCCTTGGGCGGGGGACCCATCTCCAGCCGTATGGCCATTTTTGTGCCTGGCGCGGTGCTAAGTGGGAAAGGGTGGTGTCGAGGCTGAAGGCAGCAGGAAAGCCGGCAGCCCCCAGGTCTGTGGGGCTACGCAAGCGGTTCCCAAAGAGCTTTTAGAACAAGGCATAGTTTTCCCTGCTGGCTCCTTGGGGCGGTGGACCCATCTCCAGCCATATGCCATTTTTGTGCCTGGCGCGGCGCCCAGAGGGAAAGGCTGGTTTTGAGGCTGAGGCAGCACGCAAGCCCACAGCCTCCAGCTCTGTGGGGCTACGCAAGCGGTTCCCAAAGAGCTTTAGAACAAGGCATAGTTTTCCCTGCTGGCTCCTTGGGCGGGAGACCCATCTCCAGCCGTATGGCATTATTGTGCCTGGCGCGGTGCCCAGTGGGAAAGGGTGGTGTCGAGGCTGAAGGCAGCAGGAAAGCCTGCAGCCCCCAGGTCTGTGGGGGCTAGGCAAGCGGTTCCCAAAGAGCTTTAGAACAAGGCATAGTTTTCCATGCTGGCTCTTTGGGCGGGGGACTCATCTCCAGCCGTATGGCCATTTTTGTGCCTGGCGCGGTGCCCAGTGGGAAAGCGTGGTGTCGAGGCTGAAGGCAGCAGGAAAGCCTGCAGCCCCCAGGTCTGTGGGGCTACGCAAGCGGTTCCCAAAGAGCTTTAGAACAAGGCATAGTTTTCCCTGCTGGCTCCTTGGGCAGGGGACCCATCTCCAGCCGTATGGCCATTATTGTGCATGGCGCGGCGCCAA